>NW_028123329.1:0-315516 GCF_965194805.1 Balaenoptera borealis
GTAACAGGCAGTATTACTTTAAAGGCTCTGCGTTTGCTCCCCCAACCTCACCAAACCTCTCAGCCCCGAGAGTGTCCACCCTTATGTCTCATCCAGCTGTGGGTCTAGATATGGTCAATCCAGGTTGCATCACAGCCCCTGAACGAATTTTGTAAGAATTTCTCTCTCTTTCACTGTCTGTGTTTCACGGGTTTTTAAAAGTAATTTATTTTATAATGGGGTTTAGCTGCTTTTCACGGCTGTGTTTCTGCCGCTTTACAGCCACTTGACTCACTTCCAGAGAGATATCAATACATAGGTTTTAAGATTCTTACTAGTCAGATATATTCTTGTGCGGTGAATAGGGGGTGTGGAGTCCAGTTCACTGAGCAAGGAGTAGGTCTTTCTATTACATATTGGGTTTATGGAACGGTATCTGAGCTCATTTGAAACCCTTGTTTTATGCATCACCCCACCCCACCTTTCCCGTTAAGCAGCCATAGTGTGTTTTGTAAACTTGTGACTCTGTTCTGTTTTGTAATTCAGTTCAAGTGTAGCGGTTTTTACATTCCCTCTATAAGTGATAGCTTATGATAAGTGTCTTTTTCTGTGTGACTTATTTCACTTAGAATCGTCGTAGCTAAAGCCACTCATCATGCTGCTACTAGCCTTATGACATTGATTTCATGGCTGAGTGATATTCCATTGTACATAAGGACCACCACTTCTTTATCCATTTTTCTCTTTCCTGGGATATTAGAGGTGTCATGAAGTGGAGGTTCTTGTCAAAAGAGCAGCCCTAAACTTTGGGGTGCCTGTGTCTTGCTGATTTTTAGTTTTCCCAATTTATACGCCCATGAGTGGAAGTGCCCTATGCGCTCTAAGCTGTGTTTTTTCGATGTTTCAGGACACACCGTACACTTCTCCAGAGTGGCTGTTGGCAATTTACATCCCGCCCATCAGCGTAGCAAGGCTCCCATTTCTCCATGGCCTGTCCTGCATTTCTGGTTTTGACAGTTTTTTCCGCATGGCCCTTTTGACCGATGGGAAGCGAGACTTCTTTGTAGCGCTGATTTGCCTTTCCAGGTTGCTTGGTTGGCCAAAAAGGGCGTATGCGTTTTTTCCTGAATATATTCAGGAAAAAACGCATACGCCCTTTTTGGCCAAGGGCATCATTGTCGACGTTTTGCCGCTTTTCATGTGCTTTAAAGGCGATTCGAATCGACCTCCTGAAATCTGTTTCCTGCAATTCTGCCTTGCTTTCAGATCCTCTTCGTTGCCTTCCCTCAATATATTTGTGGACGAGAGTTATCATTTATAACTCTGCAGGTTTGTGAATTGCAGTGCCCCTGAGCTCCATTTTTCAACTCGCTTTTTTGGGAGCTGGCCGCAAAAGCGCAGGATTGCCTCAGGCCCTATTCTGCTTCCCGGCGGCAGGCTGAGCCTGTGGTTAATTCTTCTTCCTGATGGGAAAATAGAGTGACCTGTGCCTGTCCCAACACCTAGAGCTAGTCTCTCATTGGCTCCCCCTCTTCCCGTTCATCCTCAGGACAAATTGCAAGCTGTACGGAACGGGAGGTTACAGGTGCTGATTCTCCAAGGAGGGAGATTGCTAGTAAAGTGGCTGGAATGGCGAACCCGAGCACAAGGAGATGAGAAATGAGGTGCGTTTTAGAAACCTTTCCCGATCACACGGTGTACCACCTTCTGGGTTTCTCATGCATGTTTTCGAGGTAGGAAGATGCCCTTGAACCTGGAGATTTGGGACCCATGGGATGGGTAACAGGCAGTATTACTTTAAAGGCTCTGCGTTTGCTCCCCCAACCTCACCAAACCTCTCAGCCCCGAGAGTGTCCACCCTTATGTCTCATCCAGCTGTGGGTCTAGATATGGTCAATCCAGGTTGCATCACAGCCCCTGAACGAATTTTGTAAGAATTTCTCTCTCTTTCACTGTCTTTGTTTCACGGGTTTTTAAAAGTAATTTATTTTTATAATGGGGTTTAGCTGCTTTTCACGGCTGTGTTTCTGCCGCTTTACAGCCACTTGACTCACTTCCAGAGAGATATCAATACATAGGTTTTAAGATTCTTACTAGTCAGATATATTCTTGTGCGGTGAATAGGGGGTGTGGAGTCCAGTTCACTGAGCAAGGAGTAGGTCTTTCTATTACATATTGGGTTTATGGAACGGTATCTGAGCTCATTTGAAACCCTTGTTTTATGCATCACCCCACCCCACCTTTCCCGTTAAGCAGCCATAGTGTGTTTTGTAAACTTGTGACTCTGTTCTGTTTTGTAATTCAGTTCAAGTGTAGCGGTTTTTACATTCCCTCTATAAGTGATAGCTTATGATAAGTGTCTTTTTCTGTGTGACTTATTTCACTTAGAATCGTCGTAGCTAAAGCCACTCATCATGCTGCTACTAGCCTTATGACATTGATTTCATGGCTGAGTGATATTCCATTGTACATAAGGACCACCACTTCTTTATCCATTTTTCTCTTTCCTGGGATATTAGAGGTGTTATGAAGTGGAGGTTCTTGTCAACAGAGCAGCCCTAAACTTTGGGGTGCCTGTGTCTTGCTGATTTTTAGTTTTCCCAATTTATACGCCCATGAGTGGAAGTGCCCTATGCGCTCTAAGCTGTGTTTTTTCGATGTTTCAGGACACACCGTACCCTTCTCCAGAGTGGCTGTTGGCAATTTACATCCCGCCCATCAGCGTAGCAAGGCTCCCATTTCTCCATGGCCTGTCCTGCATTTCTGGTTTTGACACTTTTTTCCGCATGGCCCTTTTGACCGATGGGAAGCGAGACTTCTTTGTAGCGCTGATTTGCCTTTCCAGGTTGCTTGGTTGGCCAAAAAGGGCGTATGCGTTTTTTCCTGAATATATTCAGGAAAAAACGCATACGCCCTTTTTGGCCAAGGGCATCATTGTCGACGTTTTGCCGCTTTTCATGTGCTTTAAAGGCGATTCGAATCGACCTCCTGAAATCTGTTTCCTGCAATTCTGCCTTGCTTTCAGATCCTCTTCGTTGCCTTCCCTCAATATATTTGTGGACGAGAGTTATCATTTATAACTCTGCAGGTTTGTGAATTGCAGTGCCCCTGAGCTCCATTTTTCAACTCGCTTTTTTGGGAGCTGGCCGCAAAAGCGCAGGATTGCCTCAGGCCCTATTCTGCTTCCCGGCGGCAGGCTGAGCCTGTGGTTAATTCTTCTTCCTGATGGGAAAATAGAGTGACCTGTGCCTGTCCCAACACCTAGAGCTAGTCTCTCATTGGCTCCCCCTCTTCCCGTTCATCCTCAGGACAAATTGCAAGCTGTACGGAACGGGAGGTTAAAGGTGCTGATTCTCCAAGGAGGGAGATTGCTAGTAAAGCGGCTGGAATGGCGAACCCGAGCACAAGGAGATGAGAAATGAGGTGCGTTTTAGAAACCTTTCCCGATCACACGGTGTACCACCTTCTGGGTTTCTCATGCATGTTTTCGAGGTAGGAAGATGCCCTTGAACCTGGAGATTTGGGACCCATGGGATGGGTAACAGGCAGTATTACTTTAAAGGCTCTGCGTTTGCTCCCCCAACCTCACCAAACCTCTCAGCCCCGAGAGTGTCCACCCTTATGTCTCATCCAGCTGTGGGTCTAGATATGGTCAATCCAGGTTGCATCACAGCCCCTGAACGAATTTTGTAAGAATTTCTCTCTCTTTCACTGTCTTTGTTTCACGGGTTTTTAAAAGTAATTTATTTTATAATGGGGTTTAGCTGCTTTTCACGGCTGTGTTTCTGCCGCTTTACAGCCACTTGACTCACTTCCAGAGAGATATCAATACATAGGTTTTAAGATTCTTACTAGTCAGATATATTCTTGTGCGGTGAATAGGGGGTGTGGAGTCCAGTTCACTGAGCAAGGAGTAGGTCTTTCTATTACATATTGGGTTTATGGAACGGTATCTGAGCTCATTTGAAACCCTTGTTTTATGCATCACCCCACCCCACCTTTCCCGTTAAGCAGCCATAGTGTGTTTTGTAAACTTGTGACTCTGTTCTGTTTTGTAATTCAGTTCAAGTGTAGCGGTTTTTACATTCCCTCTATAAGTGATAGCTTATGATAAGTGTCTTTTTCTGTGTGACTTATTTCACTTAGAATCGTCGTAGCTAAAGCCACTCATCATGCTGCTACTAGCCTTATGACATTGATTTCATGGCTGAGTGATATTCCATTGTACATAAGGACCACCACTTCTTTATCCATTTTTCTCTTTCCTGGGATATTTGAGGTGTCATGAAGTGGAGGTTCTTGTCAAAAGAGCAGCCCTAAACTTTGGGGTGCCTGTGTCTTGCTGATTTTTAGTTTTCCCAATTTATACGCCCATGAGTGGAAGTGCCCTATGCGCTCTAAGCTGTGTTTTTTCGATGTTTCAGGACACACCGTACCCTTCTCCAGAGTGGCTGTTGGCAATTTACATCCCGCCCATCAGCGTAGCAAGGCTCCCATTTCTCCATGGCCTGTCCTGCATTTCTGGTTTTGACACTTTTTTCCGCATGGCCCTTTTGACCGATGGGAAGCGAGACTTCTTTGTAGCGCTGATTTGCCTTTCCAGGTTGCTTGGTTGGCCAAAAAGGGCGTATGCGTTTTTTCCTGAATATATTCAGGAAAAAACGCATACGCCCTTTTTGGCCAAGGGCATCATTGTCGACGTTTTGCCGCTTTTCATGTGCTTTAAAGGCGATTCGAATCGACCTCCTGAAATCTGTTTCCTGCAATTCTGCCTTGCATTCAGATCCTCTTCGTTGCCTTCCCTCAATATATTTGTGGACGAGAGTTATCATTTATAACTCTGCAGGTTTGTGAATTGCAGTGCCCCTGAGCTCCATTTTTCAACTCGCTTTTTTGGGAGCTGGCCGCAAAAGCGCAGGATTGCCTCAGGCCCTATTCTGCTTCCCGGCGGCAGGCTGAGCCTGTGGTTAATTCTTCTTCCTGATGGGAAAATAGAGTGACCTGTGCCTGTCCCAACACCTAGAGCTAGTCTCTCATTGGCTCCCCCTCTTCCCGTTCATCCTCAGGACAAATTGCAAGCTGTACGGAACGGGAGGTTAAAGGTGCTGATTCTCCAAGGAGGGAGATTGCTAGTAAAGCGGCTGGAATGGCGAACCCGAGCACAAGGAGATGAGAAATGAGGTGCGTTTTAGAAACCTTTCCCGATCACACGGTGTACCACCTTCTGGGTTTCTCATGCATGTTTTCGAGGTAGGAAGATGCCCTTGAACCTGGAGATTTGGGACCCATGGGATGGGTAACAGGCAGTATTACTTTAAAGGCTCTGCGTTTGCTCCCCCAACCTCACCAAACCTCTCAGCCCCGAGAGTGTCCACCCTTATGTCTCATCCAGCTGTGGGTCTAGATATGGTCAATCCAGGTTGCATCACAGCCCCTGAACGAATTTTGTAAGAATTTCTCTCTCTTTCACTGTCTTTGTTTCACGGGTTTTTAAAAGTAATTTATTTTATAATGGGGTTTAGCTGCTTTTCACGGCTGTGTTTCTGCCGCTTTACAGCCACTTGACTCACTTCCAGAGAGATATCAATACATAGGTTTTAAGATTCTTACTAGTCAGATATATTCTTGTGCGGTGAATAGGGGGTGTGGAGTCCAGTTCACTGAGCAAGGAGTAGGTCTTTCTATTACATATTGGGTTTATGGAACGGTATCTGAGCTCATTTGAAACCCTTGTTTTATGCATCACCCCACCCCACCTTTCCCGTTAAGCAGCCATAGTGTGTTTTGTAAACTTGTGACTCTGTTCTGTTTTGTAATTCAGTTCAAGTGTAGCGGTTTTTACATTCCCTCTATAAGTGATAGCTTATGATAAGTGTCTTTTTCTGTGTGACTTATTTCACTTAGAATCGTCGTAGCTAAAGCCACTCATCATGCTGCTACTAGCCTTATGACATTGATTTCATGGCTGAGTGATATTCCATTGTACATAAGGACCACCACTTCTTTATCCATTTTTCTCTTTCCTGGGATATTTGAGGTGTCATGAAGTGGAGGTTCTTGTCAACAGAGCAGCCCTAAACTTTGGGGTGCCTGTGTCTTGCTGATTTTTAGTTTTCCCAATTTATACGCCCATGAGTGGAAGTGCCCTATGCGCTCTAAGCTGTGTTTTTTCGATGTTTCAGGACACACCGTACCCTTCTCCAGAGTGGCTGTTGGCAATTTACATCCCGCCCATCAGCGTAGCAAGGCTCCCATTTCTCCATGGCCTGTCCTGCATTTCTGGTTTTGACACTTTTTTCCGCATGGCCCTTTTGACCGATGGGAAGCGAGACTTCTTTGTAGCGCTGATTTGCCTTTCCAGGTTGCTTGGTTGGCCAAAAAGGGCGTATGCGTTTTTTCCTGAATATATTCAGGAAAAAACGCATACGCCCTTTTTGGCCAAGGGCATCATTGTCGACGTTTTGCCGCTTTTCATGTGCTTTAAAGGCGATTCGAATCGACCTCCTGAAATCTGTTTCCTGCAATTCTGCCTTGCTTTCAGATCCTCTTCGTTGCCTTCCCTCAATATATTTGTGGACGAGAGTTATCATTTATAACTCTGCAGGTTTGTGAATTGCAGTGCCCCTGAGCTCCATTTTTCAACTCGCTTTTTTGGGAGCTGGCCGCAAAAGCGCAGGATTGCCTCAGGCCCTATTCTGCTTCCGGGCGGCAGGCTGAGCCTGTGGTTAATTCTTCTTCCTGATGGGAAAATAGAGTGACCTGTGCCTGTCCCAACACCTAGAGCTAGTCTCTCATTGGCTCCCCCTCTTCCCGTTCATCCTCAGGACAAATTGCAAGCTGTACGGAACGGGAGGTTACAGGTGCTGATTCTCCAAGGAGGGAGATTGCTAGTAAAGCGGCTGGAATGGCGAACCCGAGCACAAGGAGATGAGAAATGAGGTGCGTTTTAGAAACCTTTCCCGATCACACGGTGTACCACCTTCTGGGTTTCTCATGCATGTTTTCGAGGTAGGAAGATGCCCTTGAACCTGGAGATTTGGGACCCATGGGATGGGTAACAGGCAGTATTACTTTAAAGGCTCTGCGTTTGCTCCCCCAACCTCACCAAACCTCTCAGCCCCGAGAGTGTCCACCCTTATGTCTCATCCAGCTGTGGGTCTAGATATGGTCAATCCAGGTTGCATCACAGCCCCTGAACGAATTTTGTAAGAATTTCTCTCTCTTTCACTGTCTGTGTTTCACGGGTTTTTAAAAGTAATTTATTTTTATAATGGGGTTTAGCTGCTTTTCACGGCTGTGTTTCTGCCGCTTTACACCCACTTGACTCACTTCCAGAGAGATATCAATACATAGGTTTTAAGATTCTTACTAGTCAGATATATTCTTGTGCGGTGAATAGGGGGTGTGGAGTCCAGTTCACTGAGCAAGGAGTAGGTCTTTCTATTACATATTGGGTTTATGGAACGGTATCTGAGCTCATTTGAAACCCTTGTTTTATGCATCACCCCACGCCACCTTTCCCGTTAAGCAGCCATAGTGTGTTTTGTAAACTTGTGACTCTGTTCTGTTTTGTAATTCAGTTCAAGTGTAGCGGTTTTTACATTCCCTCTATAAGTGATAGCTTATGATAAGTGTCTTTTTCTGTGTGACTTATTTCACTTAGAATCGTCGTAGCTAAAGCCACTCATCATGCTGCTACTAGCCTTATGACATTGATTTCATGGCTGAGTGATATTCCATTGTACATAAGGACCACCACTTCTTTATCCATTTTTCTCTTTCCTGGGATATTTGAGGTGTCATGAAGTGGAGGTTCTTGTCAACAGAGCAGCCCTAAACTTTGGGGTGCCTGTGTCTTGCTGATTTTTAGTTTTCCCAATTTATACGCCCATGAGTGGAAGTGCCCTATGCGCTCTAAGCTGTGTTTTTTCGATGTTTCAGGACACACCGTACCCTTCTCCAGAGTGGCTGTTGGCAATTTACATCCCGCCCATCAGCGTAGCAAGGCTCCCATTTCTCCATGGCCTGTCCTGCATTTCTGGTTTTGACACTTTTTTCCGCATGGCCCTTTTGACCGATGGGAAGCGAGACTTCTTTGTAGCGCTGATTTGCCTTTCCAGGTTGCTTGGTTGGCCAAAAAGGGCGTATGCGTTTTTTCCTGAATATATTCAGGAAAAAACGCATACGCCCTTTTTGGCCAAGGGCATCATTGTCGACGTTTTGCCGCTTTTCATGTGCTTTAAAGGCGATTCGAATCGACCTCCTGAAATCTGTTTCCTGCAATTCTGCCTTGCTTTCAGATCCTCTTCGTTGCCTTCCCTCAATATATTTGTGGACGAGAGTTATCATTTATAACTCTGCAGGTTTGTGAATTGCAGTGCCCCTGAGCTCCATTTTTCAACTCGCTTTTTTGGGAACTGGCCGCAAAAGCGCAGGATTGCCTCAGGCCCTATTCTGCTTCCCGGCGGCAGGCTGAGCCTGTGGTTAATTCTTCTTCCTGATGGGAAAATAGAGTGACCTGTGCCTGTCCCAACACCTAGAGCTAGTCTCTCATTGGCTCCCCCTCTTCCCGTTCATCCTCAGGACAAATTGCAAGCTGTACGGAACGGGAGGTTAAAGGTGCTGATTCTCCAAGGAGGGAGATTGCTAGTAAAGCGGCTGGAATGGCGAACCCGAGCACAAGGAGATGAGAAATGAGGTGCGTTTTAGAAACCTTTCCCGATCACACGGTGTACCACCTTCTGGGTTTCTCATGCATGTTTTCGAGGTAGGAAGATGCCCTTGAACCTGGAGATTTGGGACCCATGGGATGGGTAACAGGCAGTATTACTTTAAAGGCTCTGCGTTTGCTCCCCCAACCTCACCAAACCTCTCAGCCCCGAGAGTGTCCACCCTTATGTCTCATCCAGCTGTGGGTCTAGATATGGTCAATCCAGGTTGCATCACAGCCCCTGAACGAATTTTGTAAGAATTTCTCTCTCTTTCACTGTCTTTGTTTCACGGGTTTTTAAAAGTAATTTATTTTTATAATGGGGTTTAGCTGCTTTTCACGGCTGTGTTTCTGCCGCTTTACACCCACTTGACTCACTTCCAGAGAGATATCAATACATAGGTTTTAAGATTCTTACTAGTCAGATATATTCTTGTGCGGTGAATAGGGGGTGTGGAGTCCAGTTCACTGAGCAAGGAGTAGGTCTTTCTATTACATATTGGGTTTATGGAACGGTATCTGAGCTCATTTGAAACCCTTGTTTTATGCATCACCCCACCCCACCTTTCCCGTTAAGCAGCCATAGTGTGTTTTGTAAACGTGTGACTCTGTTCTGTTTTGTAATTCAGTTCAAGTGTAGCGGTTTTTACATTCCCTCTATAAGTGATAGCTTATGATAAGTGTCTTTTTCTGTGTGACTTATTTCACTTAGAATCGTCGTAGCTAAAGCCACTCATCATGCTGCTACTAGCCTTATGACATTGATTTCATGGCTGAGTGATATTCCATTGTACATAAGGACCACCACTTCTTTATCCATTTTTCTCTTTCCTGGGATATTTGAGGTGTCATGAAGTGGAGGTTCTTGTCAACAGAGCAGCCCTAAACTTTGGGGTGCCTGTGTCTTGCTGATTTTTAGTTTTCCCAATTTATACGCCCATGAGTGGAAGTGCCCTATGCGCTCTAAGCTGTGTTTTTTCGATGTTTCAGGACACACCGTACACTTCTCCAGAGTGGCTGTTGGCAATTTACATCCCGCCCATCAGCGTAGCAAGGCTCCCATTTCTCCATGGCCTGTCCTGCATTTCTGGTTTTGACAGTTTTTTCCGCATGGCCCTTTTGACCGATGGGAAGCGAGACTTCTTTGTAGCGCTGATTTGCCTTTCCAGGTTGCTTGGTTGGCCAAAAAGGGCGTATGCGTTTTTTCCTGAATATATTCAGGAAAAAACGCATACGCCCTTTTTGGCCAAGGGCATCATTGTCGACGTTTTGCCGCTTTTCATGTGCTTTAAAGGCGATTCGAATCGACCTCCTGAAATCTGTTTCCTGCAATTCTGCCTTGCTTTCAGATCCTCTTCGTTGCCTTCCCTCAATATATTTGTGGACGAGAGTTATCATTTATAACTCTGCAGGTTTGTGAATTGCAGTGCCCCTGAGCTCCATTTTTCAACTCGCTTTTTTGGGAGCTGGCCGCAAAAGCGCAGGATTGCCTCAGGCCCTATTCTGCTTCCGGGCGGCAGGCTGAGCCTGTGGTTAATTCTTCTTCCTGATGGGAAAATAGAGTGACCTGTGCCTGTCCCAACACCTAGAGCTAGTCTCTCATTGGCTCCCCCTCTTCCCGTTCATCCTCAGGACAAATTGCAAGCTGTACGGAACGGGAGGTTACAGGTGCTGATTCTCCAAGGAGGGAGATTGCTAGTAAAGCGGCTGGAATGGCGAACCCGAGCACAAGGAGATGAGAAATGAGGTGCGTTTTAGAAACCTTTCCCGATCACACGGTGTACCACCTTCTGGGTTTCTCATGCATGTTTTCGAGGTAGGAAGATGCCCTTGAACCTGGAGATTTGGGACCCATGGGATGGGTAACAGGCAGTATTACTTTAAAGGCTCTGCGTTTGCTCCCCCAACCTCACCAAACCTCTCAGCCCCGAGAGTGTCCACCCTTATGTCTCATCCAGCTGTGGGTCTAGATATGGTCAATCCAGGTTGCATCACAGCCCCTGAACGAATTTTGTAAGAATTTCTCTCTCTTTCACTGTCTTTGTTTCACGGGTTTTTAAAAGTAATTTATTTTTATAATGGGGTTTAGCTGCTTTTCACGGCTGTGTTTCTGCCGCTTTACACCCACTTGACTCACTTCCAGAGAGATATCAATACATAGGTTTTAAGATTCTTACTAGTCAGATATATTCTTGTGCGGTGAATAGGGGGTGTGGAGTCCAGTTCACTGAGCAAGGAGTAGGTCTTTCTATTACATATTGGGTTTATGGAACGGTATCTGAGCTCATTTGAAACCCTTGTTTTATGCATCACCCCACCCCACCTTTCCCGTTAAGCAGCCATAGTGTGTTTTGTAAACGTGTGACTCTGTTCTGTTTTGTAATTCAGTTCAAGTGTAGCGGTTTTTACATTCCCTCTATAAGTGATAGCTTATGATAAGTGTCTTTTTCTGTGTGACTTATTTCACTTAGAATCGTCGTAGCTAAAGCCACTCATCATGCTGCTACTAGCCTTATGACATTGATTTCATGGCTGAGTGATATTCCATTGTACATAAGGACCACCACTTCTTTATCCATTTTTCTCTTTCCTGGGATATTTGAGGTGTCATGAAGTGGAGGTTCTTGTCAACAGAGCAGCCCTAAACTTTGGGGTGCCTGTGTCTTGCTGATTTTTAGTTTTCCCAATTTATACGCCCATGAGTGGAAGTGCCCTATGCGCTCTAAGCTGTGTTTTTTCGATGTTTCAGGACACACCGTACACTTCTCCAGAGTGGCTGTTGGCAATTTACATCCCGCCCATCAGCGTAGCAAGGCTCCCATTTCTCCATGGCCTGTCCTGCATTTCTGGTTTTGACACTTTTTTCCGCATGGCCCTTTTGACCGATGGGAAGCGAGACTTCTTTGTAGCGCTGATTTGCCTTTCCAGGTTGCTTGGTTGGCCAAAAAGGGCGTATGCGTTTTTTCCTGAATATATTCAGGAAAAAACGCATACGCCCTTTTTGGCCAAGGGCATCATTGTCGACGTTTTGCCGCTTTTCATGTGCTTTAAAGGCGATTCGAATCGACCTCCTGAAATCTGTTTCCTGCAATTCTGCCTTGCTTTCAGATCCTCTTCGTTGCCTTCCCTCAATATATTTGTGGACGAGAGTTATCATTTATAACTCTGCAGGTTTGTGAATTGCAGTGCCCCTGAGCTCCATTTTTCAACTCGCTTTTTTGGGAGCTGGCCGCAAAAGCGCAGGATTGCCTCAGGCCCTATTCTGCTTCCCGGCGGCAGGCTGAGCCTGTGGTTAATTCTTCTTCCTGATGGGAAAATAGAGTGACCTGTGCCTGTCCCAACACCTAGAGCTAGTCTCTCATTGGCTCCCCCTCTTCCCGTTCATCCTCAGGACAAATTGCAAGCTGTACGGAACGGGAGGTTACAGGTGCTGATTCTCCAAGGAGGGAGATTGCTAGTAAAGCGGCTGGAATGGCGAACCCGAGCACAAGGAGATGAGAAATGAGGTGCGTTTTAGAAACCTTTCCCGATCACACGGTGTACCACCTTCTGGGTTTCTCATGCATGTTTTCGAGGTAGGAAGATGCCCTTGAACCTGGAGATTTGGGACCCATGGGATGGGTAACAGGCAGTATTACTTTAAAGGCTCTGCGTTTGCTCCCCCAACCTCACCAAACCTCTCAGCCCCGAGAGTGTCCACCCTTATGTCTCATCCAGCTGTGGGTCTAGATATGGTCAATCCAGGTTGCATCACAGCCCCTGAACGAATTTTGTAAGAATTTCTCTCTCTTTCACTGTCTGTGTTTCACGGGTTTTTAAAAGTAATTTATTTTTATAATGGGGTTTAGCTGCTTTTCACGGCTGTGTTTCTGCCGCTTTACACCCACTTGACTCACTTCCAGAGAGATATCAATACATAGGTTTTAAGATTCTTACTAGTCAGATATATTCTTGTGCGGTGAATAGGGGGTGTGGAGTCCAGTTCACTGAGCAAGGAGTAGGTCTTTCTATTACATATTGGGTTTATGGAACGGTATCTGAGCTCATTTGAAACCCTTGTTTTATGCATCACCCCACGCCACCTTTCCCGTTAAGCAGCCATAGTGTGTTTTGTAAACTTGTGACTCTGTTCTGTTTTGTAATTCAGTTCAAGTGTAGCGGTTTTTACATTCCCTCTATAAGTGATAGCTTATGATAAGTGTCTTTTTCTGTGTGACTTATTTCACTTAGAATCGTCGTAGCTAAAGCCACTCATCATGCTGCTACTAGCCTTATGACATTGATTTCATGGCTGAGTGATATTCCATTGTACATAAGGACCACCACTTCTTTATCCATTTTTCTCTTTCCTGGGATATTTGAGGTGTCATGAAGTGGAGGTTCTTGTCAACAGAGCAGCCCTAAACTTTGGGGTGCCTGTGTCTTGCTGATTTTTAGTTTTCCCAATTTATACGCCCATGAGTGGAAGTGCCCTATGCGCTCTAAGCTGTGTTTTTTCGATGTTTCAGGACACACCGTACACTTCTCCAGAGTGGCTGTTGGCAATTTACATCCCGCCCATCAGCGTAGCAAGGCTCCCATTTCTCCATGGCCTGTCCTGCATTTCTGGTTTTGACACTTTTTTCCGCATGGCCCTTTTGACCGATGGGAAGCGAGACTTCTTTGTAGCGCTGATTTGCCTTTCCAGGTTGCTTGGTTGGCCAAAAAGGGCGTATGCGTTTTTTCCTGAATATATTCAGGAAAAAACGCATACGCCCTTTTTGGCCAAGGGCATCATTGTCGACGTTTTGCCGCTTTTCATGTGCTTTAAAGGCGATTCGAATCGACCTCCTGAAATCTGTTTCCTGCAATTCTGCCTTGCTTTCAGATCCTCTTCGTTGCCTTCCCTCAATATATTTGTGGACGAGAGTTATCATTTATAACTCTGCAGGTTTGTGAATTGCAGTGCCCCTGAGCTCCATTTTTCAACTCGCTTTTTTGGGAGCTGGCCGCAAAAGCGCAGGATTGCCTCAGGCCCTATTCTGCTTCCCGGCGGCAGGCTGAGCCTGTGGTTAATTCTTCTTCCTGATGGGAAAATAGAGTGACCTGTGCCTGTCCCAACACCTAGAGCTAGTCTCTCATTGGCTCCCCCTCTTCCCGTTCATCCTCAGGACAAATTGCAAGCTGTACGGAACGGGAGGTTACAGGTGCTGATTCTCCAAGGAGGGAGATTGCTAGTAAAGCGGCTGGAATGGCGAACCCGACCACAAGGAGATGAGAAATGAGGTGCGTTTTAGAAACCTTTCCCGATCACATGGTGTACCACCTTCTGGGTTTCTCATGCATGTTTTCGAGGTAGGAAGATGCCCTTGAACCTGGAGATTTGGGACCCATGGGATGGGTAACAGGCAGTATTACTTTAAAGGCTCTGCGTTTGCTCCCCCAACCTCACCAAACCTCTCAGCCCCGAGAGTGTCCACCCTTATGTCTCATCCAGCTGTGGGTCTAGATATGGTCAATCCAGGTTGCATCACAGCCCCTGAACGAATTTTGTAAGAATTTCTCTCTCTTTCACTGTCTGTGTTTCACGGGTTTTTAAAAGTAATTTATTTTATAATGGGGTTTAGCTGCTTTTCACGGCTGTGTTTCTGCCGCTTTACAGCCACTTGACTCACTTCCAGAGAGATATCAATACATAGGTTTTAAGATTCTTACTAGTCAGATATATTCTTGTGCGGTGAATAGGGGGTGTGGAGTCCAGTTCACTGAGCAAGGAGTAGGTCTTTCTATTACATATTGGGTTTATGGAACGGTATCTGAGCTCATTTGAAACCCTTGTTTTATGCATCACCCCACCCCACCTTTCCCGTTAAGCAGCCATAGTGTGTTTTGTAAACTTGTGACTCTGTTCTGTTTTGTAATTCAGTTCAAGTGTAGCGGTTTTTACATTCCCTCTATAAGTGATAGCTTATGATAAGTGTCTTTTTCTGTGTGACTTATTTCACTTAGAATCGTCGTAGCTAAAGCCACTCATCATGCTGCTACTAGCCTTATGACATTGATTTCATGGCTGAGTGATATTCCATTGTACATAAGGACCACCACTTCTTTATCCATTTTTCTCTTTCCTGGGATATTAGAGGTGTCATGAAGTGGAGGTTCTTGTCAAAAGAGCAGCCCTAAACTTTGGGGTGCCTGTGTCTTGCTGATTTTTAGTTTTCCCAATTTATACGCCCATGAGTGGAAGTGCCCTATGCGCTCTAAGCTGTGTTTTTTCGATGTTTCAGGACACACCGTACACTTCTCCAGAGTGGCTGTTGGCAATTTACATCCCGCCCATCAGCGTAGCAAGGCTCCCATTTCTCCATGGCCTGTCCTGCATTTCTGGTTTTGACAGTTTTTTCCGCATGGCCCTTTTGACCGATGGGAAGCGAGACTTCTTTGTAGCGCTGATTTGCCTTTCCAGGTTGCTTGGTTGGCCAAAAAGGGCGTATGCGTTTTTTCCTGAATATATTCAGGAAAAAACGCATACGCCCTTTTTGGCCAAGGGCATCATTGTCGACGTTTTGCCGCTTTTCATGTGCTTTAAAGGCGATTCGAATCGACCTCCTGAAATCTGTTTCCTGCAATTCTGCCTTGCTTTCAGATCCTCTTCGTTGCCTTCCCTCAATATATTTGTGGACGAGAGTTATCATTTATAACTCTGCAGGTTTGTGAATTGCAGTGCCCCTGAGCTCCATTTTTCAACTCGCTTTTTTGGGAGCTGGCCGCAAAAGCGCAGGATTGCCTCAGGCCCTATTCTGCTTCCCGGCGGCAGGCTGAGCCTGTGGTTAATTCTTCTTCCTGATGGGAAAATAGAGTGACCTGTGCCTGTCCCAACACCTAGAGCTAGTCTCTCATTGGCTCCCCCTCTTCCCGTTCATCCTCAGGACAAATTGCAAGCTGTACGGAACGGGAGGTTACAGGTGCTGATTCTCCAAGGAGGGAGATTGCTAGTAAAGTGGCTGGAATGGCGAACCCGAGCACAAGGAGATGAGAAATGAGGTGCGTTTTAGAAACCTTTCCCGATCACACGGTGTACCACCTTCTGGGTTTCTCATGCATGTTTTCGAGGTAGGAAGATGCCCTTGAACCTGGAGATTTGGGACCCATGGGATGGGTAACAGGCAGTATTACTTTAAAGGCTCTGCGTTTGCTCCCCCAACCTCACCAAACCTCTCAGCCCCGAGAGTGTCCACCCTTATGTCTCATCCAGCTGTGGGTCTAGATATGGTCAATCCAGGTTGCATCACAGCCCCTGAACGAATTTTGTAAGAATTTCTCTCTCTTTCACTGTCTTTGTTTCACGGGTTTTTAAAAGTAATTTATTTTTATAATGGGGTTTAGCTGCTTTTCACGGCTGTGTTTCTGCCGCTTTACAGCCACTTGACTCACTTCCAGAGAGATATCAATACATAGGTTTTAAGATTCTTACTAGTCAGATATATTCTTGTGCGGTGAATAGGGGGTGTGGAGTCCAGTTCACTGAGCAAGGAGTAGGTCTTTCTATTACATATTGGGTTTATGGAACGGTATCTGAGCTCATTTGAAACCCTTGTTTTATGCATCACCCCACCCCACCTTTCCCGTTAAGCAGCCATAGTGTGTTTTGTAAACTTGTGACTCTGTTCTGTTTTGTAATTCAGTTCAAGTGTAGCGGTTTTTACATTCCCTCTATAAGTGATAGCTTATGATAAGTGTCTTTTTCTGTGTGACTTATTTCACTTAGAATCGTCGTAGCTAAAGCCACTCATCATGCTGCTACTAGCCTTATGACATTGATTTCATGGCTGAGTGATATTCCATTGTACATAAGGACCACCACTTCTTTATCCATTTTTCTCTTTCCTGGGATATTAGAGGTGTTATGAAGTGGAGGTTCTTGTCAACAGAGCAGCCCTAAACTTTGGGGTGCCTGTGTCTTGCTGATTTTTAGTTTTCCCAATTTATACGCCCATGAGTGGAAGTGCCCTATGCGCTCTAAGCTGTGTTTTTTCGATGTTTCAGGACACACCGTACCCTTCTCCAGAGTGGCTGTTGGCAATTTACATCCCGCCCATCAGCGTAGCAAGGCTCCCATTTCTCCATGGCCTGTCCTGCATTTCTGGTTTTGACAGTTTTTTCCGCATGGCCCTTTTGACCGATGGGAAGCGAGACTTCTTTGTAGCGCTGATTTGCCTTTCCAGGTTGCTTGGTTGGCCAAAAAGGGCGTATGCGTTTTTTCCTGAATATATTCAGGAAAAAACGCATACGCCCTTTTTGGCCAAGGGCATCATTGTCGACGTTTTGCCGCTTTTCATGTGCTTTAAAGGCGATTCGAATCGACCTCCTGAAATCTGTTTCCTGCAATTCTGCCTTGCTTTCAGATCCTCTTCGTTGCCTTCCCTCAATATATTTGTGGACGAGAGTTATCATTTATAACTCTGCAGGTTTGTGAATTGCAGTGCCCCTGAGCTCCATTTTTCAACTCGCTTTTTTGGGAGCTGGCCGCAAAAGCGCAGGATTGCCTCAGGCCCTATTCTGCTTCCCGGCGGCAGGCTGAGCCTGTGGTTAATTCTTCTTCCTGATGGGAAAATAGAGTGACCTGTGCCTGTCCCAACACCTAGAGCTAGTCTCTCATTGGCTCCCCCTCTTCCCGTTCATCCTCAGGACAAATTGCAAGCTGTACGGAACGGGAGGTTAAAGGTGCTGATTCTCCAAGGAGGGAGATTGCTAGTAAAGCGGCTGGAATGGCGAACCCGAGCACAAGGAGATGAGAAATGAGGTGCGTTTTAGAAACCTTTCCCGATCACACGGTGTACCACCTTCTGGGTTTCTCATGCATGTTTTCGAGGTAGGAAGATGCCCTTGAACCTGGAGATTTGGGACCCATGGGATGGGTAACAGGCAGTATTACTTTAAAGGCTCTGCGTTTGCTCCCCCAACCTCACCAAACCTCTCAGCCCCGAGAGTGTCCACCCTTATGTCTCATCCAGCTGTGGGTCTAGATATGGTCAATCCAGGTTGCATCACAGCCCCTGAACGAATTTTGTAAGAATTTCTCTCTCTTTCACTGTCTTTGTTTCACGGGTTTTTAAAAGTAATTTATTTTATAATGGGGTTTAGCTGCTTTTCACGGCTGTGTTTCTGCCGCTTTACAGCCACTTGACTCACTTCCAGAGAGATATCAATACATAGGTTTTAAGATTCTTACTAGTCAGATATATTCTTGTGCGGTGAATAGGGGGTGTGGAGTCCAGTTCACTGAGCAAGGAGTAGGTCTTTCTATTACATATTGGGTTTATGGAACGGTATCTGAGCTCATTTGAAACCCTTGTTTTATGCATCACCCCACCCCACCTTTCCCGTTAAGCAGCCATAGTGTGTTTTGTAAACTTGTGACTCTGTTCTGTTTTGTAATTCAGTTCAAGTGTAGCGGTTTTTACATTCCCTCTATAAGTGATAGCTTATGATAAGTGTCTTTTTCTGTGTGACTTATTTCACTTAGAATCGTCGTAGCTAAAGCCACTCATCATGCTGCTACTAGCCTTATGACATTGATTTCATGGCTGAGTGATATTCCATTGTACATAAGGACCACCACTTCTTTATCCATTTTTCTCTTTCCTGGGATATTTGAGGTGTCATGAAGTGGAGGTTCTTGTCAAAAGAGCAGCCCTAAACTTTGGGGTGCCTGTGTCTTGCTGATTTTTAGTTTTCCCAATTTATACGCCCATGAGTGGAAGTGCCCTATGCGCTCTAAGCTGTGTTTTTTCGATGTTTCAGGACACACCGTACCCTTCTCCAGAGTGGCTGTTGGCAATTTACATCCCGCCCATCAGCGTAGCAAGGCTCCCATTTCTCCATGGCCTGTCCTGCATTTCTGGTTTTGACACTTTTTTCCGCATGGCCCTTTTGACCGATGGGAAGCGAGACTTCTTTGTAGCGCTGATTTGCCTTTCCAGGTTGCTTGGTTGGCCAAAAAGGGCGTATGCGTTTTTTCCTGAATATATTCAGGAAAAAACGCATACGCCCTTTTTGGCCAAGGGCATCATTGTCGACGTTTTGCCGCTTTTCATGTGCTTTAAAGGCGATTCGAATCGACCTCCTGAAATCTGTTTCCTGCAATTCTGCCTTGCATTCAGATCCTCTTCGTTGCCTTCCCTCAATATATTTGTGGACGAGAGTTATCATTTATAACTCTGCAGGTTTGTGAATTGCAGTGCCCCTGAGCTCCATTTTTCAACTCGCTTTTTTGGGAGCTGGCCGCAAAAGCGCAGGATTGCCTCAGGCCCTATTCTGCTTCCCGGCGGCAGGCTGAGCCTGTGGTTAATTCTTCTTCCTGATGGGAAAATAGAGTGACCTGTGCCTGTCCCAACACCTAGAGCTAGTCTCTCATTGGCTCCCCCTCTTCCCGTTCATCCTCAGGACAAATTGCAAGCTGTACGGAACGGGAGGTTAAAGGTGCTGATTCTCCAAGGAGGGAGATTGCTAGTAAAGCGGCTGGAATGGCGAACCCGACCACAAGGAGATGAGAAATGAGGTGCGTTTTAGAAACCTTTCCCGATCACATGGTGTACCACCTTCTGGGTTTCTCATGCATGTTTTCGAGGTAGGAAGATGCCCTTGAACCTGGAGATTTGGGACCCATGGGATGGGTAACAGGCAGTATTACTTTAAAGGCTCTGCGTTTGCTCCCCCAACCTCACCAAACCTCTCAGCCCCGAGAGTGTCCACCCTTATGTCTCATCCAGCTGTGGGTCTAGATATGGTCAATCCAGGTTGCATCACAGCCCCTGAACGAATTTTGTAAGAATTTCTCTCTCTTTCACTGTCTTTGTTTCACGGGTTTTTAAAAGTAATTTATTTTTATAATGGGGTTTAGCTGCTTTTCACGGCTGTGTTTCTGCCGCTTTACAGCCACTTGACTCACTTCCAGAGAGATATCAATACATAGGTTTTAAGATTCTTACTAGTCAGATATATTCTTGTGCGGTGAATAGGGGGTGTGGAGTCCAGTTCACTGAGCAAGGAGTAGGTCTTTCTATTACATATTGGGTTTATGGAACGGTATCTGAGCTCATTTGAAACCCTTGTTTTATGCATCACCCCACCCCACCTTTCCCGTTAAGCAGCCATAGTGTGTTTTGTAAACTTGTGACTCTGTTCTGTTTTGTAATTCAGTTCAAGTGTAGCGGTTTTTACATTCCCTCTATAAGTGATAGCTTATGATAAGTGTCTTTTTCTGTGTGACTTATTTCACTTAGAATCGTCGTAGCTAAAGCCACTCATCATGCTGCTACTAGCCTTATGACATTGATTTCATGGCTGAGTGATATTCCATTGTACATAAGGACCACCACTTCTTTATCCATTTTTCTCTTTCCTGGGATATTTGAGGTGTCATGAAGTGGAGGTTCTTGTCAACAGAGCAGCCCTAAACTTTGGGGTGCCTGTGTCTTGCTGATTTTTAGTTTTCCCAATTTATACGCCCATGAGTGGAAGTGCCCTATGCGCTCTAAGCTGTGTTTTTTCGATGTTTCAGGACACACCGTACCCTTCTCCAGAGTGGCTGTTGGCAATTTACATCCCGCCCATCAGCGTAGCAAGGCTCCCATTTCTCCATGGCCTGTCCTGCATTTCTGGTTTTGACACTTTTTTCCGCATGGCCCTTTTGACCGATGGGAAGCGAGACTTCTTTGTAGCGCTGATTTGCCTTTCCAGGTTGCTTGGTTGGCCAAAAAGGGCGTATGCGTTTTTTCCTGAATATATTCAGGAAAAAACGCATACGCCCTTTTTGGCCAAGGGCATCATTGTCGACGTTTTGCCGCTTTTCATGTGCTTTAAAGGCGATTCGAATCGACCTCCTGAAATCTGTTTCCTGCAATTCTGCCTTGCTTTCAGATCCTCTTCGTTGCCTTCCCTCAATATATTTGTGGACGAGAGTTATCATTTATAACTCTGCAGGTTTGTGAATTGCAGTGCCCCTGAGCTCCATTTTTCAACTCGCTTTTTTGGGAGCTGGCCGCAAAAGCGCAGGATTGCCTCAGGCCCTATTCTGCTTCCCGGCGGCAGGCTGAGCCTGTGGTTAATTCTTCTTCCTGATGGGAAAATAGAGTGACCTGTGCCTGTCCCAACACCTAGAGCTAGTCTCTCATTGGCTCCCCCTCTTCCCGTTCATCCTCAGGACAAATTGCAAGCTGTACGGAACGGGAGGTTACAGGTGCTGATTCTCCAAGGAGGGAGATTGCTAGTAAAGCGGCTGGAATGGCGAACCCGAGCACAAGGAGATGAGAAATGAGGTGCGTTTTAGAAACCTTTCCCGATCACACGGTGTACCACCTTCTGGGTTTCTCATGCATGTTTTCGAGGTAGGAAGATGCCCTTGAACCTGGAGATTTGGGACCCATGGGATGGGTAACAGGCAGTATTACTTTAAAGGCTCTGCGTTTGCTCCCCCAACCTCACCAAACCTCTCAGCCCCGAGAGTGTCCACCCTTATGTCTCATCCAGCTGTGGGTCTAGATATGGTCAATCCAGGTTGCATCACAGCCCCTGAACGAATTTTGTAAGAATTTCTCTCTCTTTCACTGTCTGTGTTTCACGGGTTTTTAAAAGTAATTTATTTTTATAATGGGGTTTAGCTGCTTTTCACGGCTGTGTTTCTGCCGCTTTACACCCACTTGACTCACTTCCAGAGAGATATCAATACATAGGTTTTAAGATTCTTACTAGTCAGATATATTCTTGTGCGGTGAATAGGGGGTGTGGAGTCCAGTTCACTGAGCAAGGAGTAGGTCTTTCTATTACATATTGGGTTTATGGAACGGTATCTGAGCTCATTTGAAACCCTTGTTTTATGCATCACCCCACGCCACCTTTCCCGTTAAGCAGCCATAGTGTGTTTTGTAAACTTGTGACTCTGTTCTGTTTTGTAATTCAGTTCAAGTGTAGCGGTTTTTACATTCCCTCTATAAGTGATAGCTTATGATAAGTGTCTTTTTCTGTGTGACTTATTTCACTTAGAATCGTCGTAGCTAAAGCCACTCATCATGCTGCTACTAGCCTTATGACATTGATTTCATGGCTGAGTGATATTCCATTGTACATAAGGACCACCACTTCTTTATCCATTTTTCTCTTTCCTGGGATATTTGAGGTGTCATGAAGTGGAGGTTCTTGTCAACAGAGCAGCCCTAAACTTTGGGGTGCCTGTGTCTTGCTGATTTTTAGTTTTCCCAATTTATACGCCCATGAGTGGAAGTGCCCTATGCGCTCTAAGCTGTGTTTTTTCGATGTTTCAGGACACACCGTACCCTTCTCCAGAGTGGCTGTTGGCAATTTACATCCCGCCCATCAGCGTAGCAAGGCTCCCATTTCTCCATGGCCTGTCCTGCATTTCTGGTTTTGACACTTTTTTCCGCATGGCCCTTTTGACCGATGGGAAGCGAGACTTCTTTGTAGCGCTGATTTGCCTTTCCAGGTTGCTTGGTTGGCCAAAAAGGGCGTATGCGTTTTTTCCTGAATATATTCAGGAAAAAACGCATACGCCCTTTTTGGCCAAGGGCATCATTGTCGACGTTTTGCCGCTTTTCATGTGCTTTAAAGGCGATTCGAATCGACCTCCTGAAATCTGTTTCCTGCAATTCTGCCTTGCTTTCAGATCCTCTTCGTTGCCTTCCCTCAATATATTTGTGGACGAGAGTTATCATTTATAACTCTGCAGGTTTGTGAATTGCAGTGCCCCTGAGCTCCATTTTTCAACTCGCTTTTTTGGGAACTGGCCGCAAAAGCGCAGGATTGCCTCAGGCCCTATTCTGCTTCCCGGCGGCAGGCTGAGCCTGTGGTTAATTCTTCTTCCTGATGGGAAAATAGAGTGACCTGTGCCTGTCCCAACACCTAGAGCTAGTCTCTCATTGGCTCCCCCTCTTCCCGTTCATCCTCAGGACAAATTGCAAGCTGTACGGAACGGGAGGTTAAAGGTGCTGATTCTCCAAGGAGGGAGATTGCTAGTAAAGCGGCTGGAATGGCGAACCCGAGCACAAGGAGATGAGAAATGAGGTGCGTTTTAGAAACCTTTCCCGATCACACGGTGTACCACCTTCTGGGTTTCTCATGCATGTTTTCGAGGTAGGAAGATGCCCTTGAACCTGGAGATTTGGGACCCATGGGATGGGTAACAGGCAGTATTACTTTAAAGGCTCTGCGTTTGCTCCCCCAACCTCACCAAACCTCTCAGCCCCGAGAGTGTCCACCCTTATGTCTCATCCAGCTGTGGGTCTAGATATGGTCAATCCAGGTTGCATCACAGCCCCTGAACGAATTTTGTAAGAATTTCTCTCTCTTTCACTGTCTTTGTTTCACGGGTTTTTAAAAGTAATTTATTTTTATAATGGGGTTTAGCTGCTTTTCACGGCTGTGTTTCTGCCGCTTTACACCCACTTGACTCACTTCCAGAGAGATATCAATACATAGGTTTTAAGATTCTTACTAGTCAGATATATTCTTGTGCGGTGAATAGGGGGTGTGGAGTCCAGTTCACTGAGCAAGGAGTAGGTCTTTCTATTACATATTGGGTTTATGGAACGGTATCTGAGCTCATTTGAAACCCTTGTTTTATGCATCACCCCACCCCACCTTTCCCGTTAAGCAGCCATAGTGTGTTTTGTAAACTTGTGACTCTGTTCTGTTTTGTAATTCAGTTCAAGTGTAGCGGTTTTTACATTCCCTCTATAAGTGATAGCTTATGATAAGTGTCTTTTTCTGTGTGACTTATTTCACTTAGAATCGTCGTAGCTAAAGCCACTCATCATGCTGCTACTAGCCTTATGACATTGATTTCATGGCTGAGTGATATTCCATTGTACATAAGGACCACCACTTCTTTATCCATTTTTCTCTTTCCTGGGATATTTGAGGTGTCATGAAGTGGAGGTTCTTGTCAAAAGAGCAGCCCTAAACTTTGGGGTGCCTGTGTCTTGCTGATTTTTAGTTTTCCCAATTTATACGCCCATGAGTGGAAGTGCCCTATGCGCTCTAAGCTGTGTTTTTTCGATGTTTCAGGACACACCGTACCCTTCTCCAGAGTGGCTGTTGGCAATTTACATCCCGCCCATCAGCGTAGCAAGGCTCCCATTTCTCCATGGCCTGTCCTGCATTTCTGGTTTTGACACTTTTTTCCGCATGGCCCTTTTGACCGATGGGAAGCGAGACTTCTTTGTAGCGCTGATTTGCCTTTCCAGGTTGCTTGGTTGGCCAAAAAGGGCGTATGCGTTTTTTCCTGAATATATTCAGGAAAAAACGCATACGCCCTTTTTGGCCAAGGGCATCATTGTCGACGTTTTGCCGCTTTTCATGTGCTTTAAAGGCGATTCGAATCGACCTCCTGAAATCTGTTTCCTGCAATTCTGCCTTGCTTTCAGATCCTCTTCGTTGCCTTCCCTCAATATATTTGTGGACGAGAGTTATCATTTATAACTCTGCAGGTTTGTGAATTGCAGTGCCCCTGAGCTCCATTTTTCAACTCGCTTTTTTGGGAGCTGGCCGCAAAAGCGCAGGATTGCCTCAGGCCCTATTCTGCTTCCGGGCGGCAGGCTGAGCCTGTGGTTAATTCTTCTTCCTGATGGGAAAATAGAGTGACCTGTGCCTGTCCCAACACCTAGAGCTAGTCTCTCATTGGCTCCCCCTCTTCCCGTTCATCCTCAGGACAAATTGCAAGCTGTACGGAACGGGAGGTTACAGGTGCTGATTCTCCAAGGAGGGAGATTGCTAGTAAAGCGGCTGGAATGGCGAACCCGAGCACAAGGAGATGAGAAATGAGGTGCGTTTTAGAAACCTTTCCCGATCACATGGTGTACCACCTTCTGGGTTTCTCATGCATGTTTTCGAGGTAGGAAGATGCCCTTGAACCTGGAGATTTGGGACCCATGGGATGGGTAACAGGCAGTATTACTTTAAAGGCTCTGCGTTTGCTCCCCCAACCTCACCAAACCTCTCAGCCCCGAGAGTGTCCACCCTTATGTCTCATCCAGCTGTGGGTCTAGATATGGTCAATCCAGGTTGCATCACAGCCCCTGAACGAATTTTGTAAGAATTTCTCTCTCTTTCACTGTCTGTGTTTCACGGGTTTTTAAAAGTAATTTATTTTATAATGGGGTTTAGCTGCTTTTCACGGCTGTGTTTCTGCCGCTTTACAGCCACTTGACTCACTTCCAGAGAGATATCAATACATAGGTTTTAAGATTCTTACTAGTCAGATATATTCTTGTGCGGTGAATAGGGGGTGTGGAGTCCAGTTCACTGAGCAAGGAGTAGGTCTTTCTATTACATATTGGGTTTATGGAACGGTATCTGAGCTCATTTGAAACCCTTGTTTTATGCATCACCCCACCCCACCTTTCCCGTTAAGCAGCCATAGTGTGTTTTGTAAACTTGTGACTCTGTTCTGTTTTGTAATTCAGTTCAAGTGTAGCGGTTTTTACATTCCCTCTATAAGTGATAGCTTATGATAAGTGTCTTTTTCTGTGTGACTTATTTCACTTAGAATCGTCGTAGCTAAAGCCACTCATCATGCTGCTACTAGCCTTATGACATTGATTTCATGGCTGAGTGATATTCCATTGTACATAAGGACCACCACTTCTTTATCCATTTTTCTCTTTCCTGGGATATTTGAGGTGTCATGAAGTGGAGGTTCTTGTCAAAAGAGCAGCCCTAAACTTTGGGGTGCCTGTGTCTTGCTGATTTTTAGTTTTCCCAATTTATACGCCCATGAGTGGAAGTGCCCTATGCGCTCTAAGCTGTGTTTTTTCGATGTTTCAGGACACACCGTACCCTTCTCCAGAGTGGCTGTTGGCAATTTACATCCCGCCCATCAGCGTAGCAAGGCTCCCATTTCTCCATGGCCTGTCCTGCATTTCTGGTTTTGACACTTTTTTCCGCATGGCCCTTTTGACCGATGGGAAGCGAGACTTCTTTGTAGCGCTGATTTGCCTTTCCAGGTTGCTTGGTTGGCCAAAAAGGGCGTATGCGTTTTTTCCTGAATATATTCAGGAAAAAACGCATACGCCCTTTTTGGCCAAGGGCATCATTGTCGACGTTTTGCCGCTTTTCATGTGCTTTAAAGGCGATTCGAATCGACCTCCTGAAATCTGTTTCCTGCAATTCTGCCTTGCTTTCAGATCCTCTTCGTTGCCTTCCCTCAATATATTTGTGGACGAGAGTTATCATTTATAACTCTGCAGGTTTGTGAATTGCAGTGCCCCTGAGCTCCATTTTTCAACTCGCTTTTTTGGGAGCTGGCCGCAAAAGCGCAGGATTGCCTCAGGCCCTATTCTGCTTCCCGGCGGCAGGCTGAGCCTGTGGTTAATTCTTCTTCCTGATGGGAAAATAGAGTGACCTGTGCCTGTCCCAACACCTAGAGCTAGTCTCTCATTGGCTCCCCCTCTTCCCGTTCATCCTCAGGACAAATTGCAAGCTGTACGGAACGGGAGGTTAAAGGTGCTGATTCTCCAAGGAGGGAGATTGCTAGTAAAGCGGCTGGAATGGCGAACCCGAGCACAAGGAGATGAGAAATGAGGTGCGTTTTAGAAACCTTTCCCGATCACATGGTGTACCACCTTCTGGGTTTCTCATGCATGTTTTCGAGGTAGGAAGATGCCCTTGAACCTGGAGATTTGGGACCCATGGGATGGGTAACAGGCAGTATTACTTTAAAGGCTCTGCGTTTGCTCCCCCAACCTCACCAAACCTCTCAGCCCCGAGAGTGTCCACCCTTATGTCTCATCCAGCTGTGGGTCTAGATATGGTCAATCCAGGTTGCATCACAGCCCCTGAACGAATTTTGTAAGAATTTCTCTCTCTTTCACTGTCTTTGTTTAACGGGTTTTTAAAAGTAATTTATTTTTATAATGGGGTTTAGCTGCTTTTCACGGCTGTGTTTCTGCCGCTTTACACCCACTTGACTCACTTCCAGAGAGATATCAATACATAGGTTTTAAGATTCTTACTAGTCAGATATATTCTTGTGCGGTGAATAGGGGGTGTGGAGTCCAGTTCACTGAGCAAGGAGTAGGTCTTTCTATTACATATTGGGTTTATGGAACGGTATCTGAGCTCATTTGAAACCCTTGTTTTATGCATCACCCCACCCCACCTTTCCCGTTAAGCAGCCATAGTGTGTTTTGTAAACTTGTGACTCTGTTCTGTTTTGTAATTCAGTTCAAGTGTAGCGGTTTTTACATTCCCTCTATAAGTGATAGCTTATGATAAGTGTCTTTTTCTGTGTGACTTATTTCACTTAGAATCGTCGTAGCTAAAGCCACTCATCATGCTGCTACTAGCCTTATGACATTGATTTCATGGCTGAGTGATATTCCATTGTACATAAGGACCACCACTTCTTTATCCATTTTTCTCTTTCCTGGGATATTAGAGGTGTTATGAAGTGGAGGTTCTTATCAAAAGAGCAGCCCTAAACTTTGGGGTGCCTGTGTCTTGCTGATTTTTAGTTTTCCCAATTTATACGCCCATGAGTGGAAGTGCCCTATGCGCTCTAAGCTGTGTTTTTTCGATGTTTCAGGACACACCGTACACTTCTCCAGAGTGGCTGTTGGCAATTTACATCCCGCCCATCAGCGTAGCAAGGCTCCCATTTCTCCATGGCCTGTCCTGCATTTCTGGTTTTGACAGTTTTTTCCGCATGGCCCTTTTGACCGATGGGAAGCGAGACTTCTTTGTAGCGCTGATTTGCCTTTCCAGGTTGCTTGGTTGGCCAAAAAGGGCGTATGCGTTTTTTCCTGAATATATTCAGGAAAAAACGCATACGCCCTTTTTGGCCAAGGGCATCATTGTCGACGTTTTGCCGCTTTTCATGTGCTTTAAAGGCGATTCGAATCGACCTCCTGAAATCTGTTTCCTGCAATTCTGCCTTGCTTTCAGATCCTCTTCGTTGCCTTCCCTCAATATATTTGTGGACGAGAGTTATCATTTATAACTCTGCAGGTTTGTGAATTGCAGTGCCCCTGAGCTCCATTTTTCAACTCGCTTTTTTGGGAGCTGGCCGCAAAAGCGCAGGATTGCCTCAGGCCCTATTCTGCTTCCGGGCGGCAGGCTGAGCCTGTGGTTAATTCTTCTTCCTGATGGGAAAAGAGAGTGACCTGTGCCTGTCCCAACACCTAGAGCTAGTCTCTCATTGGCTCCCCCTCTTCCCGTTCATCCTCAGGACAAATTGCAAGCTGTACGGAACGGGAGGTTAAAGGTGCTGATTCTCCAAGGAGGGAGATTGCTAGTAAAGCGGCTGGAATGGCGAACCCGACCACAAGGAGATGAGAAATGAGGTGCGTTTTAGAAACCTTTCCCGATCACATGGTGTACCACCTTCTGGGTTTCTCATGCATGTTTTCGAGGTAGGAAGATGCCCTTGAACCTGGAGATTTGGGACCCATGGGATGGGTAACAGGCAGTATTACTTTAAAGGCTCTGCGTTTGCTCCCCCAACCTCACCAAACCTCTCAGCCCCGAGAGTGTCCACCCTTATGTCTCATCCAGCTGTGGGTCTAGATATGGTCAATCCAGGTTGCATCACAGCCCCTGAACGAATTTTGTAAGAATTTCTCTCTCTTTCACTGTCTGTGTTTCACGGGTTTTTAAAAGTAATTTATTTTTATAATGGGGTTTAGCTGCTTTTCACGGCTGTGTTTCTGCCGCTTTACAGCCACTTGACTCACTTCCAGAGAGATATCAATACATAGGTTTTAAGATTCTTACTAGTCAGATATATTCTTGTGCGGTGAATAGGGGGTGTGGAGTCCAGTTCACTGAGCAAGGAGTAGGTCTTTCTATTACATATTGGGTTTATGGAACGGTATCTGAGCTCATTTGAAACCCTTGTTTTATGCATCACCCCACCCCACCTTTCCCGTTAAGCAGCCATAGTGTGTTTTGTAAACTTGTGACTCTGTTCTGTTTTGTAATTCAGTTCAAGTGTAGCGGTTTTTACATTCCCTCTATAAGTGATAGCTTATGATAAGTGTCTTTTTCTGTGTGACTTATTTCACTTAGAATCGTCGTAGCTAAAGCCACTCATCATGCTGCTACTAGCCTTATGACATTGATTTCATGGCTGAGTGATATTCCATTGTACATAAGGACCACCACTTCTTTATCCATTTTTCTCTTTCCTGGGATATTTGAGGTGTCATGAAGTGGAGGTTCTTGTCAAAAGAGCAGCCCTAAACTTTGGGGTGCCTGTGTCTTGCTGATTTTTAGTTTTCCCAATTTATACGCCCATGAGTGGAAGTGCCCTATGCGCTCTAAGCTGTGTTTTTTCGATGTTTCAGGACACACCGTACCCTTCTCCAGAGTGGCTGTTGGCAATTTACATCCCGCCCATCAGCGTAGCAAGGCTCCCATTTCTCCATGGCCTGTCCTGCATTTCTGGTTTTGACACTTTTTTCCGCATGGCCCTTTTGACCGATGGGAAGCGAGACTTCTTTGTAGCGCTGATTTGCCTTTCCAGGTTGCTTGGTTGGCCAAAAAGGGCGTATGCGTTTTTTCCTGAATATATTCAGGAAAAAACGCATACGCCCTTTTTGGCCAAGGGCATCATTGTCGACGTTTTGCCGCTTTTCATGTGCTTTAAAGGCGATTCGAATCGACCTCCTGAAATCTGTTTCCTGCAATTCTGCCTTGCTTTCAGATCCTCTTCGTTGCCTTCCCTCAATATATTTGTGGACGAGAGTTATCATTTATAACTCTGCAGGTTTGTGAATTGCAGTGCCCCTGAGCTCCATTTTTCAACTCGCTTTTTTGGGAGCTGGCCGCAAAAGCGCAGGATTGCCTCAGGCCCTATTCTGCTTCCGGGCGGCAGGCTGAGCCTGTGGTTAATTCTTCTTCCTGATGGGAAAATAGAGTGACCTGTGCCTGTCCCAACACCTAGAGCTAGTCTCTCATTGGCTCCCCCTCTTCCCGTTCATCCTCAGGACAAATTGCAAGCTGTACGGAACGGGAGGTTACAGGTGCTGATTCTCCAAGGAGGGAGATTGCTAGTAAAGCGGCTGGAATGGCGAACCCGAGCACAAGGAGATGAGAAATGAGGTGCGTTTTAGAAACCTTTCCCGATCACACGGTGTACCACCTTCTGGGTTTCTCATGCATGTTTTCGAGGTAGGAAGATGCCCTTGAACCTGGAGATTTGGGACCCATGGGATGGGTAACAGGCAGTATTACTTTAAAGGCTCTGCGTTTGCTCCCCCAACCTCACCAAACCTCTCAGCCCCGAGAGTGTCCACCCTTATGTCTCCTCCAGCTGTGGGTCTAGATATGGTCAATCCAGGTTGCATCACAGCCCCTGAACGAATTTTGTAAGAATTTCTCTCTCTTTCACTGTCTGTGTTTCACGGGTTTTTAAAAGTAATTTATTTTTATAATGGGGTTTAGCTGCTTTTCACGGCTGTGTTTCTGCCGCTTTACAGCCACTTGACTCACTTCCAGAGAGATATCAATACATAGGTTTTAAGATTCTTACTAGTCAGATATATTCTTGTGCGGTGAATAGGGGGTGTGGAGTCCAGTTCACTGAGCAAGGAGTAGGTCTTTCTATTACATATTGGGTTTATGGAACGGTATCTGAGCTCATTTGAAACCCTTGTTTTATGCATCACCCCACCCCACCTTTCCCGTTAAGCAGCCATAGTGTGTTTTGTAAACTTGTGACTCTGTTCTGTTTTGTAATTCAGTTCAAGTGTAGCGGTTTTTACATTCCCTCTATAAGTGATAGCTTATGATAAGTGTCTTTTTCTGTGTGACTTATTTCACTTAGAATCGTCGTAGCTAAAGCCACTCATCATGCTGCTACTAGCCTTATGACATTGATTTCATGGCTGAGTGATATTCCATTGTACATAAGGACCACCACTTCTTTATCCATTTTTCTCTTTCCTGGGATATTTGAGGTGTCATGAAGTGGAGGTTCTTGTCAACAGAGCAGCCCTAAACTTTGGGGTGCCTGTGTCTTGCTGATTTTTAGTTTTCCCAATTTATACGCCCATGAGTGGAAGTGCCCTATGCGCTCTAAGCTGTGTTTTTTCGATGTTTCAGGACACACCGTACACTTCTCCAGAGTGGCTGTTGGCAATTTACATCCCGCCCATCAGCGTAGCAAGGCTCCCATTTCTCCATGGCCTGTCCTGCATTTCTGGTTTTGACACTTTTTTCCGCATGGCCCTTTTGACCGATGGGAAGCGAGACTTCTTTGTAGCGCTGATTTGCCTTTCCAGGTTGCTTGGTTGGCCAAAAAGGGCGTATGCGTTTTTTCCTGAATATATTCAGGAAAAAACGCATACGCCCTTTTTGGCCAAGGGCATCATTGTCGACGTTTTGCCGCTTTTCATGTGCTTTAAAGGCGATTCGAATCGACCTCCTGAAATCTGTTTCCTGCAATTCTGCCTTGCTTTCAGATCCTCTTCGTTGCCTTCCCTCAATATATTTGTGGACGAGAGTTATCATTTATAACTCTGCAGGTTTGTGAATTGCAGTGCCCCTGAGCTCCATTTTTCAACTCGCTTTTTTGGGAGCTGGCCGCAAAAGCGCAGGATTGCCTCAGGCCCTATTCTGCTTCCGGGCGGCAGGCTGAGCCTGTGGTTAATTCTTCTTCCTGATGGGAAAATAGAGTGACCTGTGCCTGTCCCAACACCTAGAGCTAGTCTCTCATTGGCTCCCCCTCTTCCCGTTCATCCTCAGGACAAATTGCAAGCTGTACGGAACGGGAGGTTACAGGTGCTGATTCTCCAAGGAGGGAGATTGCTAGTAAAGCGGCTGGAATGGCGAACCCGAGCACAAGGAGATGAGAAATGAGGTGCGTTTTAGAAACCTTTCCCGATCACACGGTGTACCACCTTCTGGGTTTCTCATGCATGTTTTCGAGGTAGGAAGATGCCCTTGAACCTGGAGATTTGGGACCCATGGGATGGGTAACAGGCAGTATTACTTTAAAGGCTCTGCGTTTGCTCCCCCAACCTCACCAAACCTCTCAGCCCCGAGAGTGTCCACCCTTATGTCTCATCCAGCTGTGGGTCTAGATATGGTCAATCCAGGTTGCATCACAGCCCCTGAACGAATTTTGTAAGAATTTCTCTCTCTTTCACTGTCTGTGTTTCACGGGTTTTTAAAAGTAATTTATTTTTATAATGGGGTTTAGCTGCTTTTCACGGCTGTGTTTCTGCCGCTTTACACCCACTTGACTCACTTCCAGAGAGATATCAATACATAGGTTTTAAGATTCTTACTAGTCAGATATATTCTTGTGCGGTGAATAGGGGGTGTTGAGTCCAGTTCACTGAGCAAGGAGTAGGTCTTTCTATGACATATTGGGTTTATGGAACGGTATCTGAGCTCATTTGAAACCCTTGTTTTATGCATCACCCCACCCCACCTTTCCCGTTAAGCAGCCATAGTGTGTTTTGTAAACTTGTGACTCTGTTCTGTTTTGTAATTCAGTCCAAGTGTAGCGGTTTTTACATTCCCTCTATAAGTGATAGCTTATGATAAGTGTCTTTTTCTGTGTGACTTATTTCACTTAGAACCGTCGTAGCTAAAGCCACTCATCATGCTGCTACTAGCCTTATGACATTGATGTCATGGCTGAGTGATATTCCATTGTACATAAGGACCACCACTTCTTTATCCATTTTTCTCTTTCCTGGGATATTTGAGGTGTCATGAAGTGGAGGTTCTTGTCAACAGAGCAGCCCTAAACTTTGGGGTGCCTGTGTCTTGCTGATTTTTAGTTTTCCCAATTTATATGCCCATGAGTGGAAGTGCCCTATGCGCTCTAAGCTGTGTTTTTTCGATGTTTCAGGACACACCGTACAGTTCTCCAGAGTGGCTGTTGGCAATTTACATCCCGCCCATCAGCGCAGCAGGGCTCCCATTTCTCCATGGCCTGTCCTGCATTTCTGGTTTTGACAGTTTTTTCCACATGGCCCTTTTGACCGATGGGAAGCGAGACTTCTTTGTAGCGCTGATTTGCCTTTCCAGGTTGCTTGGTTGGCCAAAAAGGGCGTATGCGTTTTTTCCTGAATATATTCAGGAAAAAACGCATACGCCCTTTTTGGCCAAGGGCATCATTGTCGACGTTTTGCCGCTTTTCATGTGCTTTAAAGGCGATTCGAATCGACCTCCTGAAATCTGTTTCCTGCAATTCTGCCTTGCTTTCAAATCCTCTTCGTTGCCTTCCCTCAATATATTTGTGGACGAGAGTTATCATTTATAACTCTGCAGGTTTGTGAATTGCAGTGCCCCTGAGCTCCATTTTTCAACTCGCTTTTTTGGGAGCTGGCCGCAAAAGCGCAGGATTGCCTCAGGCCCTATTCTGGTTCCGGGCGGCAGGCAGAGCCTGTGGTTAATTCTTCTTCCTGATGAGAAAATAGAGTGACCTGTGCCTGTCCCAACACCTAGAGCTAGTCTCTCATTGGCTCCCCCTCTTCCCGTTCATCCTCAGGACAAATTGCAAGCTGTACGGAACGGGAGGTTAAAGGTGCTGATTCTCCAAGGAGGGAGATTGCCAGTAAAGCGGCTGGAATGGCGAACCCGAGCACAAGGAGATGAGAAATGAGGTGCGTGTTAGAAACCTTTCCCTATCACACGGTGTACCACCTTCTGGGTTTCTCATGCATGGTTTCGAGGTAGGAAGATGCCCTTGAACCTGGAGATTTGGGACCCATGGGATGGGTAACAGGCAGTATTACTTTAAAGGCTCTGCGTTTGCTCCCCCAACCTCACCAAACCTCTCAGCCCCGAGAGTGTCCACCCTTATGTCTCCTCCAGCTGTGGGTCTAGATATGGTCAATCCAGGTTGCATCACAGCCCCTGAACGAATTTTGTAAGAATTTCTCTCTCTTTCACTGTCTTTGTTTCACGGGTTTTTAAAAGTAATTTATTTTTATAATGGGGTTTAGCCGCTTTTCACGGCTGTGTTTCTGCCGCTTTACACCCACTTGACTCACTTCCAGAGAGATATCAATACATAGGTTTTAAGATTCTTACTAGTCAGATATATTCTTGTGCGGTGAATAGGGGGTGTGGAGTCCAGTTCACTGAGCAAGGAGTAGGTCTTTCTATTACATATTGGGTTTATGGAACGGTATCTGAGCTCATTTGAAACCCTTGTTTTATGCATCACCCCACCCCACCTTTCCCGTTAAGCAGCCATAGTGTGTTTTGTAAACTTGTGACTCTGTTCTGTTTTGTAATTCAGTTCAAGTGTAGCGGTTTTTACATTCCCTCTATAAGTGATAGCTTATGATAAGTGTCTTTTTCTGTGTGACTTATTTCACTTAGAATCGTCGTAGCTAAAGCCACTCATCATGCTGCTACTAGCCTTATGACATTGATTTCATGGCTGAGTGATATTCCATTGTACATAAGGACCACCACTTCTTTATCCATTTTTCTCTTTCCTGGGATATTTGAGGTGTCATGAAGTGGAGGTTCTTGTCAACAGAGCAGCCCTAAACTTTGGGGTGCCTGTGTCTTGCTGATTTTTAGTTTTCCCAATTTATACGCCCATGAGTGGAAGTGCCCTATGCGCTCTAAGCTGTGTTTTTTCGATGTTTCAGGACACACCGTACACTTCTCCAGAGTGGCTGTTGGCAATTTACATCCCGCCCATCAGCGTAGCAAGGCTCCCATTTCTCCATGGCCTGTCCTGCATTTCTGGTTTTGACAGTTTTTTCCGCATGGCCCTTTTGACCGATGGGAAGCGAGACTTCTTTGTAGCGCTGATTTGCCTTTCCAGGTTGCTTGGTTGGCCAAAAAGGGCGTATGCGTTTTTTCCTGAATATATTCAGGAAAAAACGCATACGCCCTTTTTGGCCAAGGGCATCATTGTCGACGTTTTGCCGCTTTTCATGTGCTTTAAAGGCGATTCGAATCGACCTCCTGAAATCTGTTTCCTGCAATTCTGCCTTGCTTTCAGATCCTCTTCGTTGCCTTCCCTCAATATATTTGTGGACGAGAGTTATCATTTATAACTCTGCAGGTTTGTGAATTGCAGTGCCCCTGAGCTCCATTTTTCAACTCGCTTTTTTGGGAGCTGGCCGCAAAAGCGCAGGATTGCCTCAGGCCCTATTCTGCTTCCGGGCGGCAGGCTGAGCCTGTGGTTAATTCTTCTTCCTGATGGGAAAATAGAGTGACCTGTGCCTGTCCCAACACCTAGAGCTAGTCTCTCATTGGCTCCCCCTCTTCCCGTTCATCCTCAGGACAAATTGCAAGCTGTACGGAACGGGAGGTTACAGGTGCTGATTCTCCAAGGAGGGAGATTGCTAGTAAAGCGGCTGGAATGGCGAACCCGAGCACAAGGAGATGAGAAATGAGGTGCGTTTTAGAAACCTTTCCCGATCACACGGTGTACCACCTTCTGGGTTTCTCATGCATGTTTTCGAGGTAGGAAGATGCCCTTGAACCTGGAGATTTGGGACCCATGGGATGGGTAACAGGCAGTATTACTTTAAAGGCTCTGCGTTTGCTCCCCCAACCTCACCAAACCTCTCAGCCCCGAGAGTGTCCACCCTTATGTCTCATCCAGCTGTGGGTCTAGATATGGTCAATCCAGGTTGCATCACAGCCCCTGAACGAATTTTGTAAGAATTTCTCTCTCTTTCACTGTCTTTGTTTCACGGGTTTTTAAAAGTAATTTATTTTTATAATGGGGTTTAGCCGCTTTTCACGGCTGTGTTTCTGCCGTTTTACACCCACTTGACTCACTTCCAGAGAGATATCAATATATAGGTTTTAAGATTCTTACTAGTCAGATATATTCTTGTGCGGTGAATAGGGGGTGTTGAGTCCAATTCACTGAGCAAGGATTAGGTCTTTCTATTACATATTGTGTTTATGGAACGGTATCTGAGCTCATTTGAAACCCTTGTTTTATGCATCACCCCACCCCACCTTTCCCGTTAAGCAGCCATAGTGTGTTTTGCAAACTTGTGACTCTGTTCTGTTTTGTAATTCAGTTCAAGTGTAGCGGTTTTTACATTCCCTCTATAAGTGATAGCTTATGATAAGTGTCTTTTTCTGTGTGACTTATTTCACTTAGAATCGTCGTAGCTAAAGCCACTCATCATGCTGCTACTAGCCTTATGACATTGATTTCATGGCTGAGTGATATTCCATTGTACATAAGGACCACCACTTCTTTATCCATTTTTCTCTTTCCTGGGATATTAGAGGTGTTATGAAGTGGAGGTTCTTGTCAACAGAGCAGCCCTAAACTTTGGGGTGCCTGTGTCTTGCTGATTTTTAGTTTTCCCAATTTATACGCCCATGAGTGGAAGTGCCCTATGCGGTGTAAGCTGTGTTTTTGCGATGTTTCAGGACACACCGTACACTCCTCCATAGTGGCTGTTGGCAATTTACATCCCGCCCATCAGCGTAGCAAGGCTCCCATTTCTCCATGGCCTGTCCTGCATTTCTGGTTTTGACACTTTTTCCGCATGGCCCTTTTGACCGATGGGAAGCGAGAATTCTTTGTAGCGCTGATTTGCCTTTCCAGGTTGCTTGGTTGGCCAAAAAGGGCGTATGCGTTTTTTCCTGAATATATTCAGGAAAAAACGCATACGCCCTTTTTGGCCAAGGGCATCATTGTCGACGTTTTGCCGCTTTTCATGTGCTTTAAAGGCGATTGGAATCGACCTCCTGAAATCTGTTTCCTGCAATTCTGCCTTGCTTTCAGATCCTCTTCGTTGCCTTCCCTCAATATATTTGTGGACGAGAGTTATCATTTATAACTCTGCAGGTTTGTGAATTGCAGTGCCCCTGAGCTCCATTTTTCAACTCGCTTTTTTGGGAGCTGGCCGCAGAAGCGCAGGATTGCCTGAGGCCCTATTTTGCTTCCGGGCGGCAGGCTGAGCCTGTGGTTAATTCTTCTTCCTGATGGGAAAATAGAGTGACCTGTGCCTGTCCCAACACCTAGAGCTAGTCTCTCATTGGCTCCCCCTCTTCCCGTTCATCCTCAGGACAAATTGCAAGCTGTACGGAACGGGAGGTTACAGGTGCTGATTCTCCAAGGAGGGAGATTGCTAGTAAAGCGGCTGGAATGGCGAACCCGAGCACAAGGAGATGAGAAATGAGGTGCGTTTTAGAAACCTTTCCCGATCACACGGTGTACCACCTTCTGGGTTTCTCATGCATGTTTTCGAGGTAGGAAGATGCCCTTGAACCTGGAGATTTGGGACCCATGGGATGGGTAACAGGCAGTATTACTTTAAAGGCTCTGCGTTTGCTCCCCCAACCTCACCAAACCTCTCAGCCCCGAGAGTGTCCACCCTTATGTCTCATCCAGCTGTGGGTCTAGATATGGTCAATCCAGGTTGCATCACAGCCCCTGAACGAATTTTGTAAGAATTTCTCTCTCTTTCACTGTCTGTGTTTCACGGGTTTTTAAAAGTAATTTATTTTTATAATGGGGTTTAGCTGCTTTTCACGGCTGTGTTTCTGCCGCTTTACACCCACTTGACTCACTTCCAGAGAGATATCAATACATAGGTTTTAAGATTCTTACTAGTCAGATATATTCTTGTGCGGTGAATAGGGGGTGTTGAGTCCAGTTCACTGAGCAAGGAGTAGGTCTTTCTATGACATATTGGGTTTATGGAACGGTATCTGAGCTCATTTGAAACCCTTGTTTTATGCATCACCCCACCCCACCTTTCCCGTTAAGCAGCCATAGTGTGTTTTGTAAACTTGTGACTCTGTTCTGTTTTGTAATTCAGTCCAAGTGTAGCGGTTTTTACATTCCCTCTATAAGTGATAGCTTATGATAAGTGTCTTTTTCTGTGTGACTTATTTCACTTAGAACCGTCGTAGCTAAAGCCACTCATCATGCTGCTACTAGCCTTATGACATTGATGTCATGGCTGAGTGATATTCCATTGTACATAAGGACCACCACTTCTTTATCCATTTTTCTCTTTCCTGGGATATTTGAGGTGTCATGAAGTGGAGGTTCTTGTCAACAGAGCAGCCCTAAACTTTGGGGTGCCTGTGTCTTGCTGATTTTTAGTTTTCCCAATTTATATGCCCATGAGTGGAAGTGCCCTATGCGCTCTAAGCTGTGTTTTTTCGATGTTTCAGGACACACCGTACAGTTCTCCAGAGTGGCTGTTGGCAATTTACATCCCGCCCATCAGCGCAGCAGGGCTCCCATTTCTCCATGGCCTGTCCTGCATTTCTGGTTTTGACAGTTTTTTCCACATGGCCCTTTTGACCGATGGGAAGCGAGACTTCTTTGTAGCGCTGATTTGCCTTTCCAGGTTGCTTGGTTGGCCAAAAAGGGCGTATGCGTTTTTTCCTGAATATATTCAGGAAAAAACGCATACGCCCTTTTTGGCCAAGGGCATCATTGTCGACGTTTTGCCGCTTTTCATGTGCTTTAAAGGCGATTCGAATCGACCTCCTGAAATCTGTTTCCTGCAATTCTGCCTTGCTTTCAAATCCTCTTCGTTGCCTTCCCTCAATATATTTGTGGACGAGAGTTATCATTTATAACTCTGCAGGTTTGTGAATTGCAGTGCCCCTGAGCTCCATTTTTCAACTCGCTTTTTTGGGAGCTGGCCGCAAAAGCGCAGGATTGCCTCAGGCCCTATTCTGGTTCCGGGCGGCAGGCAGAGCCTGTGGTTAATTCTTCTTCCTGATGAGAAAATAGAGTGACCTGTGCCTGTCCCAACACCTAGAGCTAGTCTCTCATTGGCTCCCCCTCTTCCCGTTCATCCTCAGGACAAATTGCAAGCTGTACGGAACGGGAGGTTAAAGGTGCTGATTCTCCAAGGAGGGAGATTGCCAGTAAAGCGGCTGGAATGGCGAACCCGAGCACAAGGAGATGAGAAATGAGGTGCGTGTTAGAAACCTTTCCCTATCACACGGTGTACCACCTTCTGGGTTTCTCATGCATGGTTTCGAGGTAGGAAGATGCCCTTGAACCTGGAGATTTGGGACCCATGGGATGGGTAACAGGCAGTATTACTTTAAAGGCTCTGCGTTTGCTCCCCCAACCTCACCAAACCTCTCAGCCCCGAGAGTGTCCACCCTTATGTCTCCTCCAGCTGTGGGTCTAGATATGGTCAATCCAGGTTGCATCACAGCCCCTGAACGAATTTTGTAAGAATTTCTCTCTCTTTCACTGTCTTTGTTTCACGGGTTTTTAAAAGTAATTTATTTTTATAATGGGGTTTAGCCGCTTTTCACGGCTGTGTTTCTGCCGCTTTACACCCACTTGACTCACTTCCAGAGAGATATCAATACATAGGTTTTAAGATTCTTACTAGTCAGATATATTCTTGTGCGGTGAATAGGGGGTGTTGAGTCCAGTTCACTGAGCAAGGAGTAGGTCTTTCTATGACATATTGGGTTTATGGAACGGTATCTGAGCTCATTTGAAACCCTTGTTTTATGCATCACCCCACCCCACCTTTCCCGTTAAGCAGCCATAGTGTGTTTTCTCAACGTGTGACTCTATTCTGTTTTGTAATTCAGTTCAAGTGTAGCGGTTTTTACATTCCCTCTATAAATGATAGCTTATGATAAGTGTCTTTTTCTGTGTGACTTATTTCACTTAGAATCGTCGTAGCTAAAGCCACTCATCATGCTGCTACTAGCCTTATGACATTGATGTCATGGCTGAGTGATATTCCATTGTACATAAGGACCACCACTTCTTTATCCATTTTTCTCTTTCCTGGGATATTTGAGGTGTCATGAAGTGGAGGTTCTTGTCAAAAGAGCAGCCCTAAACTTTGGGGTGCCTGTGTCTTGCTGATTTTTAGTTTTCCCAATTTATACGCCCATGAGTGGAAGTGCCCTATGCGCTCTAAGCTGTGTTTTTTCGATGTTTCAGGACACACCGTACACTTCTCCAGAGTGGCTGTTGGCAATTTACATCCCGCCCATCAGCGTAGCAAGGCTCCCATTTCTCCATGGCCTGTCCTGCATTTCTGGTTTTGACACTTTTTTCCGCATGGCCCTTTTGACCGATGGGAAGCGAGACTTCTTTGTAGCGCTGATTTGCCTTTCCAGGTTGCTTGGTTGGCCAAAAAGGGCGTATGCGTTTTTTCCTGAATATATTCAGGAAAAAACGCATACGCCCTTTTTGGCCAAGGGCATCATTGTCGACGTTTTGCCGCTTTTCATGTGCTTTAAAGGCGATTCGAATCGACCTCCTGAAATCTGTTTCCTGCAATTCTGCCTTGCTTTCAGATCCTCTTCGTTGCCTTCCCTCAATATATTTGTGGACGAGAGTTATCATTTATAACTCTGCAGGTTTGTGAATTGCAGTGCCCCTGAGCTCCATTTTTCAACTCGCTTTTTTGGGAGCTGGCCGCAAAAGCGCAGGATTGCCTCAGGCCCTATTCTGCTTCCGGGCGGCAGGCTGAGCCTGTGGTTAATTCTTCTTCCTGATGGGAAAATAGAGTGACCTGTGCCTGTCCCAACACCTAGAGCTAGTCTCTCATTGGCTCCCCCTCTTCCCGTTCATCCTCAGGACAAATTGCAAGCTGTACGGAACGGGAGGTTACAGGTGCTGATTCTCCAAGGAGGGAGATTGCTAGTAAAGCGGCTGGAATGGCGAACCCGAGCACAAGGAGATGAGAAATGAGGTGCGTTTTAGAAACCTTTCCCGATCACACGGTGTACCACCTTCTGGGTTTCTCATGCATGTTTTCGAGGTAGGAAGATGCCCTTGAACCTGGAGATTTGGGACCCATGGGATGGGTAACAGGCAGTATTACTTTAAAGGCTCTGCGTTTGCTCCCCCAACCTCACCAAACCTCTCAGCCCCGAGAGTGTCCACCCTTATGTCTCATCCAGCTGTGGGTCTAGATATGGTCAATCCAGGTTGCATCACAGCCCCTGAACGAATTTTGTAAGAATTTCTCTCTCTTTCACTGTCTGTGTTTCACGGGTTTTTAAAAGTAATTTATTTTTATAATGGGGTTTAGCTGCTTTTCACGGCTGTGTTTCTGCCGCTTTACACCCACTTGACTCACTTCCAGAGAGATATCAATACATAGGTTTTAAGATTCTTACTAGTCAGATATATTCTTGTGCGGTGAATAGGGGGTGTTGAGTCCAGTTCACTGAGCAAGGAGTAGGTCTTTCTATGACATATTGGGTTTATGGAACGGTATCTGAGCTCATTTGAAACCCTTGTTTTATGCATCACCCCACCCCACCTTTCCCGTTAAGCAGCCATAGTGTGTTTTGTAAACTTGTGACTCTGTTCTGTTTTGTAATTCAGTCCAAGTGTAGCGGTTTTTACATTCCCTCTATAAGTGATAGCTTATGATAAGTGTCTTTTTCTGTGTGACTTATTTCACTTAGAACCGTCGTAGCTAAAGCCACTCATCATGCTGCTACTAGCCTTATGACATTGATGTCATGGCTGAGTGATATTCCATTGTACATAAGGACCACCACTTCTTTATCCATTTTTCTCTTTCCTGGGATATTTGAGGTGTCATGAAGTGGAGGTTCTTGTCAACAGAGCAGCCCTAAACTTTGGGGTGCCTGTGTCTTGCTGATTTTTAGTTTTCCCAATTTATATGCCCATGAGTGGAAGTGCCCTATGCGCTCTAAGCTGTGTTTTTTCGATGTTTCAGGACACACCGTACAGTTCTCCAGAGTGGCTGTTGGCAATTTACATCCCGCCCATCAGCGCAGCAGGGCTCCCATTTCTCCATGGCCTGTCCTGCATTTCTGGTTTTGACAGTTTTTTCCACATGGCCCTTTTGACCGATGGGAAGCGAGACTTCTTTGTAGCGCTGATTTGCCTTTCCAGGTTGCTTGGTTGGCCAAAAAGGGCGTATGCGTTTTTTCCTGAATATATTCAGGAAAAAACGCATACGCCCTTTTTGGCCAAGGGCATCATTGTCGACGTTTTGCCGCTTTTCATGTGCTTTAAAGGCGATTCGAATCGACCTCCTGAAATCTGTTTCCTGCAATTCTGCCTTGCTTTCAAATCCTCTTCGTTGCCTTCCCTCAATATATTTGTGGACGAGAGTTATCATTTATAACTCTGCAGGTTTGTGAATTGCAGTGCCCCTGAGCTCCATTTTTCAACTCGCTTTTTTGGGAGCTGGCCGCAAAAGCGCAGGATTGCCTCAGGCCCTATTCTGGTTCCGGGCGGCAGGCAGAGCCTGTGGTTAATTCTTCTTCCTGATGAGAAAATAGAGTGACCTGTGCCTGTCCCAACACCTAGAGCTAGTCTCTCATTGGCTCCCCCTCTTCCCGTTCATCCTCAGGACAAATTGCAAGCTGTACGGAACGGGAGGTTAAAGGTGCTGATTCTCCAAGGAGGGAGATTGCCAGTAAAGCGGCTGGAATGGCGAACCCGAGCACAAGGAGATGAGAAATGAGGTGCGTGTTAGAAACCTTTCCCTATCACACGGTGTACCACCTTCTGGGTTTCTCATGCATGGTTTCGAGGTAGGAAGATGCCCTTGAACCTGGAGATTTGGGACCCATGGGATGGGTAACAGGCAGTATTACTTTAAAGGCTCTGCGTTTGCTCCCCCAACCTCACCAAACCTCTCAGCCCCGAGAGTGTCCACCCTTATGTCTCCTCCAGCTGTGGGTCTAGATATGGTCAATCCAGGTTGCATCACAGCCCCTGAACGAATTTTGTAAGAATTTCTCTCTCTTTCACTGTCTTTGTTTCACGGGTTTTTAAAAGTAATTTATTTTTATAATGGGGTTTAGCCGCTTTTCACGGCTGTGTTTCTGCCGCTTTACACCCACTTGACTCACTTCCAGAGAGATATCAATACATAGGTTTTAAGATTCTTACTAGTCAGATATATTCTTGTGCGGTGAATAGGGGGTGTTGAGTCCAGTTCACTGAGCAAGGAGTAGGTCTTTCTATGACATATTGGGTTTATGGAACGGTATCTGAGCTCATTTGAAACCCTTGTTTTATGCATCACCCCACCCCACCTTTCCCGTTAAGCAGCCATAGTGTGTTTTGTAAACGTGTGACTCTATTCTGTTTTGTAATTCAGTTCAAGTGTAGCGGTTTTTACATTCCCTCTATAAATGATAGCTTATGATAAGTGTCTTTTTCTGTGTGACTTATTTCACTTAGAATCGTCGTAGCTAAAGCCACTCATCATGCTGCTACTAGCCTTATGACATTGATGTCATGGCTGAGTGATATTCCATTGTACATAAGGACCACCACTTCTTTATCCATTTTTCTCTTTCCTGGGATATTTGAGGTGTCATGAAGTGGAGGTTCTTGTCAAAAGAGCAGCCCTAAACTTTGGGGTGCCTGTGTCTTGCTGATTTTTAGTTTTCCCAATTTATACGCCCATGAGTGGAAGTGCCCTATGCGCTCTAAGCTGTGTTTTTTCGATGTTTCAGGACACACCGTACACTTCTCCAGAGTGGCTGTTGGCAATTTACATCCCGCCCATCAGCGTAGCAAGGCTCCCATTTCTCCATGGCCTGTCCTGCATTTCTGGTTTTGACACTTTTTTCCGCATGGCCCTTTTGACCGATGGGAAGCGAGACTTCTTTGTAGCGCTGATTTGCCTTTCCAGGTTGCTTGGTTGGCCAAAAAGGGCGTATGCGTTTTTTCCTGAATATATTCAGGAAAAAACGCATACGCCCTTTTTGGCCAAGGGCATCATTGTCGACGTTTTGCCGCTTTTCATGTGCTTTAAAGGCGATTCGAATCGACCTCCTGAAATCTGTTTCCTGCAATTCTGCCTTGCTTTCAGATCCTCTTCGTTGCCTTCCCTCAATATATTTGTGGACGAGAGTTATCATTTATAACTCTGCAGGTTTGTGAATTGCAGTGCCCCTGAGCTCCATTTTTCAACTCGCTTTTTTGGGAGCTGGCCGCAAAAGCGCAGGATTGCCTCAGGCCCTATTCTGCTTCCGGGCGGCAGGCTGAGCCTGTGGTTAATTCTTCTTCCTGATGGGAAAATAGAGTGACCTGTGCCTGTCCCAACACCTAGAGCTAGTCTCTCATTGGCTCCCCCTCTTCCCGTTCATCCTCAGGACAAATTGCAAGCTGTACGGAACGGGAGGTTACAGGTGCTGATTCTCCAAGGAGGGAGATTGCTAGTAAAGCGGCTGGAATGGCGAACCCGAGCACAAGGAGATGAGAAATGAGGTGCGTTTTAGAAACCTTTCCCGATCACACGGTGTACCACCTTCTGGGTTTCTCATGCATGTTTTCGAGGTAGGAAGATGCCCTTGAACCTGGAGATTTGGGACCCATGGGATGGGTAACAGGCAGTATTACTTTAAAGGCTCTGCGTTTGCTCCCCCAACCTCACCAAACCTCTCAGCCCCGAGAGTGTCCACCCTTATGTCTCATCCAGCTGTGGGTCTAGATATGGTCAATCCAGGTTGCATCACAGCCCCTGAACGAATTTTGTAAGAATTTCTCTCTCTTTCACTGTCTTTGTTTCACGGGTTTTTAAAAGTAATTTATTTTTATAATGGGGTTTAGCTGCTTTTCACGGCTGTGTTTCTGCCGCTTTACACCCACTTGACTCACTTCCAGAGAGATATCAATACATAGGTTTTAAGATTCTTACTAGTCAGATATATTCTTGTGCGGTGAATAGGGGGTGTGGAGTCCAGTTCACTGAGCAAGGAGTAGGTCTTTCTATGACATATTGGGTTTATGGAACGGTATCTGAGCTCATTTGAAACCCTTGTTTTATGCATCACCCCACCCCACCTTTCCCGTTAAGCAGCCATAGTGTGTTTTGTAAACGTGTGACTCTGTTCTGTTTTGTAATTCAGTTCAAGTGTAGCGGTTTTTACATTCCCTCTATAAGTGATAGCTTATGATAAGTGTCTTTTTCTGTGTGACTTATTTCACTTAGAATCGTCGTAGCTAAAGCCACTCATCATACTGCTACTAGCCTTATGACATTGATTTCATGGCTGAGTGATATTCCATTGTACATAAGGACCACCACTTCTTTATCCATTTTTCTCTTTCCTGGGATATTTGAGGTGTCATGAAGTGGAGGTTCTTGTCAACAGAGCAGCCCTAAACTTTGGGGTGCCTGTGTCTTGCTGATTTTTAGTTTTCCCAATTTATACGCCCATGAGTGGAAGTGCCCTATGCGCTCTAAGCTGTGTTTTTTCGATGTTTCAGGACACACCGTACACTTCTCCAGAGTGGCTGTTGGCAATTTACATCCCGCCCATCAGCGTAGCAAGGCTCCCATTTCTCCATGGCCTGTCCTGCATTTCTGGTTTTGACAGTTTTTTCCGCATGGCCCTTTTGACCGATGGGAAGCGAGACTTCTTTGTAGCGCTGATTTGCCTTTCCAGGTTGCTTGGTTGGCCAAAAAGGGCGTATGCGTTTTTTCCTGAATATATTCAGGAAAAAACGCATACGCCCTTTTTGGCCAAGGGCATCATTGTCGACGTTTTGCCGCTTTTCATGTGCTTTAAAGGCGATTGGAATCGACCTCCTGAAATCTGTTTCCTGCAATTCTGCCTTGCTTTCAGATCCTCTTCGTTGCCTTCCCTCAATATATTTGTGGACGAGAGTTATCATTTATAACTCTGCAGGTTTGTGAATTGCAGTGCCCCTGAGCTCCATTTTTCAACTCGCTTTTTTGGGAGCTGGCCGCAAAAGCGCAGGATTGCCTCAGGCCCTATTCTGCTTCCGGGCGGCAGGCTGAGCCTGTGGTTAATTCTTCTTCCTGATGGGAAAATAGAGTGACCTGTGCCTGTCCCAACACCTAGAGCTAGTCTCTCATTGGCTCCCCCTCTTCCCGTTCATCCTCAGGACAAATTGCAAGCTGTACGGAACGGGAGGTTACAGGTGCTGATTCTCCAAGGAGGGAGATTGCTAGTAAAGCGGCTGGAATGGCAAACCCGAGCACAAGGAGATGAGAAATGAGGTGCGTTTTAGAAACCTTTCCCGATCACACGGTGTACCACCTTCTGGGTTTCTCATGCATGTTTTCGAGGTAGGAAGATGCCCTTGAACCTGGAGATTTGGGACCCATGGGATGGGTAACAGGCAGTATTACTTTAAAGGCTCTGCGTTTGCTCCCCCAACCTCACCAAACCTCTCAGCCCCGAGAGTGTCCACCCTTATGTCTCATCCAGCTGTGGGTCTAGATATGGTCAATCCAGGTTGCATCACAGCCCCTGAACGAATTTTGTAAGAATTTCTCTCTCTTTCACTGTCTTTGTTTCACGGGTTTTTAAAAGTAATTTATTTTTATAATGGGGTTTAGCCGCTTTTCACGGCTGTGTTTCTGCCGTTTTACACCCACTTGACTCACTTCCAGAGAGATATCAATATATAGGTTTTAAGATTCTTACTAGTCAGATATATTCTTGTGCGGTGAATAGGGGGTGTTGAGTCCAATTCACTGAGCAAGGATTAGGTCTTTCTATTACATATTGTGTTTATGGAACGGTATCTGAGCTCATTTGAAACCCTTGTTTTATGCATCACCCCACCCCACCTTTCCCGTTAAGCAGCCATAGTGTGTTTTGTAAACTTGTGACTCTGTTCTGTTTTGTAATTCAGTTCAAGTGTAGCGGTTTTTACATTCCCTCTATAAGTGATAGCTTATGATAAGTGTCTTTTTCTGTGTGACTTATTTCACTTAGAATCGTCGTAGCTAAAGCCACTCATCATGCTGCTACTAGCCTTATGACATTGATTTCATGGCTGAGTGATATTCCATTGTACATAAGGACCACCACTTCTTTATCCATTTTTCTCTTTCCTGGGATATTTGAGGTGTCATGAAGTGGAGGTTCTTGTCAACAGAGCAGCCCTAAACTTTGGGGTGCCTGTGTCTTGCTGATTTTTAGTTTTCCCAATTTATACGCCCATGAGTGGAAGTGCCCTATGCGGTGTAAGCTGTGTTTTTGCGATGTTTCAGGACACACCGTACACTCCTCCATAGTGGCTGTTGGCAATTTACATCCCGCCCATCAGCGTAGCAAGGCTCCCATTTCTCCATGGCCTGTCCTGCATTTCTGGTTTTGACACTTTTTCCGCATGGCCCTTTTGACCGATGGGAAGCGAGACTTCTTTGTAGCGCTGATTTGCCTTTCCAGGTTGCTTGGTTGGCCAAAAAGGGCGTATGCGTTTTTTCCTGAATATATTCAGGAAAAAACGCATACGCCCTTTTTGGCCAAGGGCATCATTGTCGACGTTTTGCCGCTTTTCATGTGCTTTAAAGGCGATTCGAATCGACCTCCTGAAATCTGTTTCCTGCAATTCTGCCTTGCTTTCAGATCCTCTTCGTTGCCTTCCCTCAATATATTTGTGGACGAGAGTTATCATTTATAACTCTGCAGGTTTGTGAATTGCAGTGCCCCTGAGCTCCATTTTTCAACTCGCTTTTTTGGGAGCTGGCCGCAGAAGCGCAGGATTGCCTGAGGCCCTATTCTGCTTCCGGGCGGCAGGCTGAGCCTGTGGTTAATTCTTCTTCCTGATGGGAAAATAGAGTGACCTGTGCCTGTCCCAACACCTAGAGCTAGTCTCTCATTGGCTCCCCCTCTTCCCGTTCATCCTCAGGACAAATTGCAAGCTGTACGGAACGGGAGGTTACAGGTGCTGATTCTCCAAGGAGGGAGATTGCTAGTAAAGCGGCTGGAATGGCGAACCCGAGCACAAGGAGATGAGAAATGAGGTGCGTTTTAGAAACCTTTCCGGATCACACGGTGTACCACCTTCTGGGTTTCTCATGCATGTTTTCGAGGTAGGAAGATGCCCTTGAACCTGGAGATTTGGGACCCATGGGATGGGTAACAGGCAGTATTACTTTAAAGGCTCTGCGTTTGCTCCCCCAACCTCACCAAACCTCTCAGCCCCGAGAGTGTCCACCCTTATGTCTGATCCAGCTGTGGGTCTAGATGTGTTCAATCCAGGTTGCATCACAGCCCCTGAACGAATTTTGTAAGAATTTCTCTCTCTTTCACTGTCTGTGTTTCACGGGTTTTTAAAAGTAATTTATTTTTATAATGGGGTTTAGCTGCTTTTCACGGCTGTGTTTCTGCCGCTTTACACCCACTTGACTCACTTCCAGAGAGATATCAATACATAGGTTTTAAGATTCTTACTAGTCAGATATATTCTTGTGCGGTGAATAGGGGGTGTTGAGTCCAGTTCACTGAGCAAGGAGTAGGTCTTTCTATGACATATTGGGTTTATGGAACGGTATCTGAGCTCATTTGAAACCCTTGTTTTATGCATCACCCCACCCCACCTTTCCCGTTAAGCAGCCATAGTGTGTTTTGTAAACTTGTGACTCTGTTCTGTTTTGTAATTCAGTCCAAGTGTAGCGGTTTTTACATTCCCTCTATAAGTGATAGCTTATGATAAGTGTCTTTTTCTGTGTGACTTATTTCACTTAGAACCGTCGTAGCTAAAGCCACTCATCATGCTGCTACTAGCCTTATGACATTGATGTCATGGCTGAGTGATATTCCATTGTACATAAGGACCACCACTTCTTTATCCATTTTTCTCTTTCCTGGGATATTTGAGGTGTCATGAAGTGGAGGTTCTTGTCAACAGAGCAGCCCTAAACTTTGGGGTGCCTGTGTCTTGCTGATTTTTAGTTTTCCCAATTTATACGCCCATGAGTGGAAGTGCCCTATGCGCTCTAAGCTGTGTTTTTTCGATGTTTCAGGACACACCGTACACTTCTCCAGAGTGGCTGTTGGCAATTTACATCCCGCCCATCAGCGTAGCAAGGCTCCCATTTCTCCATGGCCTGTCCTGCATTTCTGGTTTTGACAGTTTTTTCCGCATGGCCCTTTTGACCGATGGGAAGCGAGACTTCTTTGTAGCGCTGATTTGCCTTTCCAGGTTGCTTGGTTGGCCAAAAAGGGCGTATGCGTTTTTTCCTGAATATATTCAGGAAAAAACGCATACGCCCTTTTTGGCCAAGGGCATCATTGTCGACGTTTTGCCGCTTTTCATGTGCTTTAAAGGCGATTGGAATCGACCTCCTGAAATCTGTTTCCTGCAATTCTGCCTTGCTTTCAGATCCTCTTCGTTGCCTTCCCTCAATATATTTGTGGACGAGAGTTATCATTTATAACTCTGCAGGTTTGTGAATTGCAGTGCCCCTGAGCTCCATTTTTCAACTCGCTTTTTTGGGAGCTGGCCGCAAAAGCGCAGGATTGCCTCAGGCCCTATTCTGCTTCCGGGCGGCAGGCTGAGCCTGTGGTTAATTCTTCTTCCTGATGGGAAAATAGAGTGACCTGTGCCTGTCCCAACACCTAGAGCTAGTCTCTCATTGGCTCCCCCTCTTCCCGTTCATCCTCAGGACAAATTGCAAGCTGTACGGAACGGGAGGTTACAGGTGCTGATTCTCCAAGGAGGGAGATTGCTAGTAAAGCGGCTGGAATGGCAAACCCGAGCACAAGGAGATGAGAAATGAGGTGCGTTTTAGAAACCTTTCCCGATCACACGGTGTACCACCTTCTGGGTTTCTCATGCATGTTTTCGAGGTAGGAAGATGCCCTTGAACCTGGAGATTTGGGACCCATGGGATGGGTAACAGGCAGTATTACTTTAAAGGCTCTGCGTTTGCTCCCCCAACCTCACCAAACCTCTCAGCCCCGAGAGTGTCCACCCTTATGTCTCATCCAGCTGTGGGTCTAGATATGGTCAATCCAGGTTGCATCACAGCCCCTGAACGAATTTTGTAAGAATTTCTCTCTCTTTCACTGTCTTTGTTTCACGGGTTTTTAAAAGTAATTTATTTTTATAATGGGGTTTAGCCGCTTTTCACGGCTGTGTTTCTGCCGTTTTACACCCACTTGACTCACTTCCAGAGAGATATCAATATATAGGTTTTAAGATTCTTACTAGTCAGATATATTCTTGTGCGGTGAATAGGGGGTGTTGAGTCCAATTCACTGAGCAAGGATTAGGTCTTTCTATTACATATTGTGTTTATGGAACGGTATCTGAGCTCATTTGAAACCCTTGTTTTATGCATCACCCCACCCCACCTTTCCCGTTAAGCAGCCATAGTGTGTTTTGTAAACTTGTGACTCTGTTCTGTTTTGTAATTCAGTTCAAGTGTAGCGGTTTTTACATTCCCTCTATAAGTGATAGCTTATGATAAGTGTCTTTTTCTGTGTGACTTATTTCACTTAGAATCGTCGTAGCTAAAGCCACTCATCATGCTGCTACTAGCCTTATGACATTGATTTCATGGCTGAGTGATATTCCATTGTACATAAGGACCACCACTTCTTTATCCATTTTTCTCTTTCCTGGGATATTTGAGGTGTCATGAAGTGGAGGTTCTTGTCAACAGAGCAGCCCTAAACTTTGGGGTGCCTGTGTCTTGCTGATTTTTAGTTTTCCCAATTTATACGCCCATGAGTGGAAGTGCCCTATGCGGTGTAAGCTGTGTTTTTGCGATGTTTCAGGACACACCGTACACTCCTCCATAGTGGCTGTTGGCAATTTACATCCCGCCCATCAGCGTAGCAAGGCTCCCATTTCTCCATGGCCTGTCCTGCATGTCTGGTTTTGACACTTTTTCCGCATGGCCCTTTTGACCGATGGGAAGCGAGAATTCTTTGTAGCGCTGATTTGCCTTTCCAGGTTGCTTGGTTGGCCAAAAAGGGCGTATGCGTTTTTTCCTGAATATATTCAGGAAAAAACGCATACGCCCTTTTTGGCCAAGGGCATCATTGTCGACGTTTTGCCGCTTTTCATGTGCTTTAAATGCGATTCGAATCGACCTCCTGAAATCTGTTTCCTGCAATTCTGCCTTGCTTTCAAATCGTCTTCGTTGCCTTCCCTCAATATATTTGTGGACGAGAGTTATCATTTATAACTCTGCAGGTTTGTGAATTGCAGTGCCCCTGAGCTCCATTTTTCAACTCGCTTTTTTGGGAGCTGGCCGCAAAAGCGCAGGATTGCCTCAGGCCCTATTCTGCTTCCGGGCGGCAGGCTGAGCCTGTGGTTAATTCTTCTTCCTGATGGGAAAATAGAGTGACCTGTGCCTGTCCCAACACCTAGAGCTAGTCTCTCATTGGCTCCCCCTCTTCCCGTTCATCCTCAGGACAAATTGCAAGCTGTACGGAACGGGAGGTTACAGGTGCTGATTCTCCAAGGAGGGAGATTGCTAGTAAAGCGGCTGGAATGGCGAACCCGAGCACAAGGAGATGAGAAATGAGGTGCGTTTTAGAAACCTTTCCCGATCACACGGTGTACCACCTTCTGGGTTTCTCATGCATGTTTTCGAGGTAGGAAGATGCCCTTGAACCTGGAGATTTGGGACCCATGGGATGGGTAACAGGCAGTATTACTTTAAAGGCTCTGCGTTTGCTCCCCCAACCTCACCAAACCTCTCAGCCCCGAGAGTGTCCACCCTTATGTCTCATCCAGCTGTGGGTCTAGATATGGTCAATCCAGGTTGCATCACAGCCCCTGAACGAATTTTGTAAGAATTTCTCTCTCTTTCACTGTCTGTGTTTCACGGGTTTTTAAAAGTAATTTATTTTTATAATGGGGTTTAGCTGCTTTTCACGGCTGTGTTTCTGCCGCTTTACACCCACTTGACTCACTTCCAGAGAGATATCAATACATAGGTTTTAAGATTCTTACTAGTCAGATATATTCTTGTGCGGTGAATAGGGGGTGTTGAGTCCAGTTCACTGAGCAAGGAGTAGGTCTTTCTATGACATATTGGGTTTATGGAACGGTATCTGAGCTCATTTGAAACCCTTGTTTTATGCATCACCCCACCCCACCTTTCCCGTTAAGCAGCCATAGTGTGTTTTGTAAACTTGTGACTCTGTTCTGTTTTGTAATTCAGTCCAAGTGTAGCGGTTTTTACATTCCCTCTATAAGTGATAGCTTATGATAAGTGTCTTTTTCTGTGTGACTTATTTCACTTAGAACCGTCGTAGCTAAAGCCACTCATCATGCTGCTACTAGCCTTATGACATTGATGTCATGGCTGAGTGATATTCCATTGTACATAAGGACCACCACTTCTTTATCCATTTTTCTCTTTCCTGGGATATTTGAGGTGTCATGAAGTGGAGGTTCTTGTCAACAGAGCAGCCCTAAACTTTGGGGTGCCTGTGTCTTGCTGATTTTTAGTTTTCCCAATTTATACGCCCATGAGTGGAAGTGCCCTATGCGCTCTAAGCTGTGTTTTTTCGATGTTTCAGGACACACCGTACACTTCTCCAGAGTGGCTGTTGGCAATTTACATCCCGCCCATCAGCGTAGCAAGGCTCCCATTTCTCCATGGCCTGTCCTGCATTTCTGGTTTTGACAGTTTTTTCCGCATGGCCCTTTTGACCGATGGGAAGCGAGACTTCTTTGTAGCGCTGATTTGCCTTTCCAGGTTGCTTGGTTGGCCAAAAAGGGCGTATGCGTTTTTTCCTGAATATATTCAGGAAAAAACGCATACGCCCTTTTTGGCCAAGGGCATCATTGTCGACGTTTTGCCGCTTTTCATGTGCTTTAAAGGCGATTGGAATCGACCTCCTGAAATCTGTTTCCTGCAATTCTGCCTTGCTTTCAGATCCTCTTCGTTGCCTTCCCTCAATATATTTGTGGACGAGAGTTATCATTTATAACTCTGCAGGTTTGTGAATTGCAGTGCCCCTGAGCTCCATTTTTCAACTCGCTTTTTTGGGAGCTGGCCGCAAAAGCGCAGGATTGCCTCAGGCCCTATTCTGCTTCCGGGCGGCAGGCTGAGCCTGTGGTTAATTCTTCTTCCTGATGGGAAAATAGAGTGACCTGTGCCTGTCCCAACACCTAGAGCTAGTCTCTCATTGGCTCCCCCTCTTCCCGTTCATCCTCAGGACAAATTGCAAGCTGTACGGAACGGGAGGTTACAGGTGCTGATTCTCCAAGGAGGGAGATTGCTAGTAAAGCGGCTGGAATGGCAAACCCGAGCACAAGGAGATGAGAAATGAGGTGCGTTTTAGAAACCTTTCCCGATCACACGGTGTACCACCTTCTGGGTTTCTCATGCATGTTTTCGAGGTAGGAAGATGCCCTTGAACCTGGAGATTTGGGACCCATGGGATGGGTAACAGGCAGTATTACTTTAAAGGCTCTGCGTTTGCTCCCCCAACCTCACCAAACCTCTCAGCCCCGAGAGTGTCCACCCTTATGTCTCATCCAGCTGTGGGTCTAGATATGGTCAATCCAGGTTGCATCACAGCCCCTGAACGAATTTTGTAAGAATTTCTCTCTCTTTCACTGTCTTTGTTTCACGGGTTTTTAAAAGTAATTTATTTTTATAATGGGGTTTAGCCGCTTTTCACGGCTGTGTTTCTGCCGTTTTACACCCACTTGACTCACTTCCAGAGAGATATCAATATATAGGTTTTAAGATTCTTACTAGTCAGATATATTCTTGTGCGGTGAATAGGGGGTGTTGAGTCCAATTCACTGAGCAAGGATTAGGTCTTTCTATTACATATTGTGTTTATGGAACGGTATCTGAGCTCATTTGAAACCCTTGTTTTATGCATCACCCCACCCCACCTTTCCCGTTAAGCAGCCATAGTGTGTTTTGTAAACTTGTGACTCTGTTCTGTTTTGTAATTCAGTTCAAGTGTAGCGGTTTTTACATTCCCTCTATAAGTGATAGCTTATGATAAGTGTCTTTTTCTGTGTGACTTATTTCACTTAGAATCGTCGTAGCTAAAGCCACTCATCATGCTGCTACTAGCCTTATGACATTGATTTCATGGCTGAGTGATATTCCATTGTACATAAGGACCACCACTTCTTTATCCATTTTTCTCTTTCCTGGGATATTTGAGGTGTCATGAAGTGGAGGTTCTTGTCAACAGAGCAGCCCTAAACTTTGGGGTGCCTGTGTCTTGCTGATTTTTAGTTTTCCCAATTTATACGCCCATGAGTGGAAGTGCCCTATGCGGTGTAAGCTGTGTTTTTGCGATGTTTCAGGACACACCGTACACTCCTCCATAGTGGCTGTTGGCAATTTACATCCCGCCCATCAGCGTAGCAAGGCTCCCATTTCTCCATGGCCTGTCCTGCATTTCTGGTTTTGACACTTTTTCCGCATGGCCCTTTTGACCGATGGGAAGCGAGAATTCTTTGTAGCGCTGATTTGCCTTTCCAGGTTGCTTGGTTGGCCAAAAAGGGCGTATGCGTTTTTTCCTGAATATATTCAGGAAAAAACGCATACGCCCTTTTTGGCCAAGGGCATCATTGTCGACGTTTTGCCGCTTTTCATGTGCTTTAAAGGCGATTCGAATCGACCTCCTGAAATCTGTTTCCTGCAATTCTGCCTTGCTTTCAGATCCTCTTCGTTGCCTTCCCTCAATATATTTGTGGACGAGAGTTATCATTTATAACTCTGCAGGTTTGTGAATTGCAGTGCCCCTGAGCTCCATTTTTCAACTCGCTTTTTTGGGAGCTGGCCGCAAAAGCGCAGGATTGCCTCAGGCCCTATTCTGCTTCCGGGCGGCAGGCTGAGCCTGTGGTTAATTCTTCTTCCTGATGGGAAAATAGAGTGACCTGTGCCTGTCCCAACACCTAGAGCTAGTCTCTCATTGGCTCCCCCTCTTCCCGTTCATCCTCAGGACAAATTGCAAGCTGTACGGAACGGGAGGTTACAGGTGCTGATTCTCCAAGGAGGGAGATTGCTAGTAAAGCGGCTGGAATGGCGAACCCGAGCACAAGGAGATGAGAAATGAGGTGCGTTTTAGAAACCTTTCCCGATCACACGGTGTACCACCTTCTGGGTTTCTCATGCATGTTTTCGAGGTAGGAAGATGCCCTTGAACCTGGAGATTTGGGACCCATGGGATGGGTAACAGGCAGTATTACTTTAAAGGCTCTGCGTTTGCTCCCCCAACCTCACCAAACCTCTCAGCCCCGAGAGTGTCCACCCTTATGTCTCATCCAGCTGTGGGTCTAGATATGGTCAATCCAGGTTGCATCACAGCCCCTGAACGAATTTTGTAAGAATTTCTCTCTCTTTCACTGTCTGTGTTTCACGGGTTTTTAAAAGTAATTTATTTTTATAATGGGGTTTAGCTGCTTTTCACGGCTGTGTTTCTGCCGCTTTACACCCACTTGACTCACTTCCAGAGAGATATCAATACATAGGTTTTAAGATTCTTACTAGTCAGATATATTCTTGTGCGGTGAATAGGGGGTGTGGAGTCCAGTTCACTGAGCAAGGAGTAGGTCTTTCTATTACATATTGGGTTTATGGAACGGTATCTGAGCTCATTTGAAACCCTTGTTTTATGCATCACCCCACGCCACCTTTCCCGTTAAGCAGCCATAGTGTGTTTTGTAAACTTGTGACTCTGTTCTGTTTTGTAATTCAGTTCAAGTGTAGCGGTTTTTACATTCCCTCTATAAGTGATAGCTTATGATAAGTGTCTTTTTCTGTGTGACTTATTTCACTTAGAATCGTCGTAGCTAAAGCCACTCATCATGCTGCTACTAGCCTTATGACATTGATTTCATGGCTGAGTGATATTCCATTGTACATAAGGACCACCACTTCTTTATCCATTTTTCTCTTTCCTGGGATATTTGAGGTGTCATGAAGTGGAGGTTCTTGTCAACAGAGCAGCCCTAAACTTTGGGGTGCCTGTGTCTTGCTGATTTTTAGTTTTCCCAATTTATACGCCCATGAGTGGAAGTGCCCTATGCGCTCTAAGCTGTGTTTTTTCGATGTTTCAGGACACACCGTACACTTCTCCAGAGTGGCTGTTGGCAATTTACATCCCGCCCATCAGCGTAGCAAGGCTCCCATTTCTCCATGGCCTGTCCTGCATTTCTGGTTTTGACACTTTTTTCCGCATGGCCCTTTTGACCGATGGGAAGCGAGACTTCTTTGTAGCGCTGATTTGCCTTTCCAGGTTGCTTGGTTGGCCAAAAAGGGCGTATGCGTTTTTTCCTGAATATATTCAGGAAAAAACGCATACGCCCTTTTTGGCCAAGGGCATCATTGTCGACGTTTTGCCGCTTTTCATGTGCTTTAAAGGCGATTCGAATCGACCTCCTGAAATCTGTTTCCTGCAATTCTGCCTTGCTTTCAGATCCTCTTCGTTGCCTTCCCTCAATATATTTGTGGACGAGAGTTATCATTTATAACTCTGCAGGTTTGTGAATTGCAGTGCCCCTGAGCTCCATTTTTCAACTCGCTTTTTTGGGAGCTGGCCGCAAAAGCGCAGGATTGCCTCAGGCCCTATTCTGCTTCCCGGCGGCAGGCTGAGCCTGTGGTTAATTCTTCTTCCTGATGGGAAAATAGAGTGACCTGTGCCTGTCCCAACACCTAGAGCTAGTCTCTCATTGGCTCCCCCTCTTCCCGTTCATCCTCAGGACAAATTGCAAGCTGTACGGAACGGGAGGTTACAGGTGCTGATTCTCCAAGGAGGGAGATTGCTAGTAAAGCGGCTGGAATGGCGAACCCGAGCACAAGGAGATGAGAAATGAGGTGCGTTTTAGAAACCTTTCCCGATCACATGGTGTACCACCTTCTGGGTTTCTCATGCATGTTTTCGAGGTAGGAAGATGCCCTTGAACCTGGAGATTTGGGACCCATGGGATGGGTAACAGGCAGTATTACTTTAAAGGCTCTGCGTTTGCTCCCCCAACCTCACCAAACCTCTCAGCCCCGAGAGTGTCCACCCTTATGTCTCATCCAGCTGTGGGTCTAGATATGGTCAATCCAGGTTGCATCACAGCCCCTGAACGAATTTTGTAAGAATTTCTCTCTCTTTCACTGTCTGTGTTTCACGGGTTTTTAAAAGTAATTTATTTTATAATGGGGTTTAGCTGCTTTTCACGGCTGTGTTTCTGCCGCTTTACAGCCACTTGACTCACTTCCAGAGAGATATCAATACATAGGTTTTAAGATTCTTACTAGTCAGATATATTCTTGTGCGGTGAATAGGGGGTGTGGAGTCCAGTTCACTGAGCAAGGAGTAGGTCTTTCTATTACATATTGGGTTTATGGAACGGTATCTGAGCTCATTTGAAACCCTTGTTTTATGCATCACCCCACCCCACCTTTCCCGTTAAGCAGCCATAGTGTGTTTTGTAAACTTGTGACTCTGTTCTGTTTTGTAATTCAGTTCAAGTGTAGCGGTTTTTACATTCCCTCTATAAGTGATAGCTTATGATAAGTGTCTTTTTCTGTGTGACTTATTTCACTTAGAATCGTCGTAGCTAAAGCCACTCATCATGCTGCTACTAGCCTTATGACATTGATTTCATGGCTGAGTGATATTCCATTGTACATAAGGACCACCACTTCTTTATCCATTTTTCTCTTTCCTGGGATATTAGAGGTGTCATGAAGTGGAGGTTCTTGTCAAAAGAGCAGCCCTAAACTTTGGGGTGCCTGTGTCTTGCTGATTTTTAGTTTTCCCAATTTATACGCCCATGAGTGGAAGTGCCCTATGCGCTCTAAGCTGTGTTTTTTCGATGTTTCAGGACACACCGTACACTTCTCCAGAGTGGCTGTTGGCAATTTACATCCCGCCCATCAGCGTAGCAAGGCTCCCATTTCTCCATGGCCTGTCCTGCATTTCTGGTTTTGACAGTTTTTTCCGCATGGCCCTTTTGACCGATGGGAAGCGAGACTTCTTTGTAGCGCTGATTTGCCTTTCCAGGTTGCTTGGTTGGCCAAAAAGGGCGTATGCGTTTTTTCCTGAATATATTCAGGAAAAAACGCATACGCCCTTTTTGGCCAAGGGCATCATTGTCGACGTTTTGCCGCTTTTCATGTGCTTTAAAGGCGATTCGAATCGACCTCCTGAAATCTGTTTCCTGCAATTCTGCCTTGCTTTCAGATCCTCTTCGTTGCCTTCCCTCAATATATTTGTGGACGAGAGTTATCATTTATAACTCTGCAGGTTTGTGAATTGCAGTGCCCCTGAGCTCCATTTTTCAACTCGCTTTTTTGGGAGCTGGCCGCAAAAGCGCAGGATTGCCTCAGGCCCTATTCTGCTTCCCGGCGGCAGGCTGAGCCTGTGGTTAATTCTTCTTCCTGATGGGAAAATAGAGTGACCTGTGCCTGTCCCAACACCTAGAGCTAGTCTCTCATTGGCTCCCCCTCTTCCCGTTCATCCTCAGGACAAATTGCAAGCTGTACGGAACGGGAGGTTACAGGTGCTGATTCTCCAAGGAGGGAGATTGCTAGTAAAGTGGCTGGAATGGCGAACCCGAGCACAAGGAGATGAGAAATGAGGTGCGTTTTAGAAACCTTTCCCGATCACACGGTGTACCACCTTCTGGGTTTCTCATGCATGTTTTCGAGGTAGGAAGATGCCCTTGAACCTGGAGATTTGGGACCCATGGGATGGGTAACAGGCAGTATTACTTTAAAGGCTCTGCGTTTGCTCCCCCAACCTCACCAAACCTCTCAGCCCCGAGAGTGTCCACCCTTATGTCTCATCCAGCTGTGGGTCTAGATATGGTCAATCCAGGTTGCATCACAGCCCCTGAACGAATTTTGTAAGAATTTCTCTCTCTTTCACTGTCTTTGTTTCACGGGTTTTTAAAAGTAATTTATTTTTATAATGGGGTTTAGCTGCTTTTCACGGCTGTGTTTCTGCCGCTTTACAGCCACTTGACTCACTTCCAGAGAGATATCAATACATAGGTTTTAAGATTCTTACTAGTCAGATATATTCTTGTGCGGTGAATAGGGGGTGTGGAGTCCAGTTCACTGAGCAAGGAGTAGGTCTTTCTATTACATATTGGGTTTATGGAACGGTATCTGAGCTCATTTGAAACCCTTGTTTTATGCATCACCCCACCCCACCTTTCCCGTTAAGCAGCCATAGTGTGTTTTGTAAACTTGTGACTCTGTTCTGTTTTGTAATTCAGTTCAAGTGTAGCGGTTTTTACATTCCCTCTATAAGTGATAGCTTATGATAAGTGTCTTTTTCTGTGTGACTTATTTCACTTAGAATCGTCGTAGCTAAAGCCACTCATCATGCTGCTACTAGCCTTATGACATTGATTTCATGGCTGAGTGATATTCCATTGTACATAAGGACCACCACTTCTTTATCCATTTTTCTCTTTCCTGGGATATTAGAGGTGTTATGAAGTGGAGGTTCTTGTCAACAGAGCAGCCCTAAACTTTGGGGTGCCTGTGTCTTGCTGATTTTTAGTTTTCCCAATTTATACGCCCATGAGTGGAAGTGCCCTATGCGCTCTAAGCTGTGTTTTTTCGATGTTTCAGGACACACCGTACCCTTCTCCAGAGTGGCTGTTGGCAATTTACATCCCGCCCATCAGCGTAGCAAGGCTCCCATTTCTCCATGGCCTGTCCTGCATTTCTGGTTTTGACAGTTTTTTCCGCATGGCCCTTTTGACCGATGGGAAGCGAGACTTCTTTGTAGCGCTGATTTGCCTTTCCAGGTTGCTTGGTTGGCCAAAAAGGGCGTATGCGTTTTTTCCTGAATATATTCAGGAAAAAACGCATACGCCCTTTTTGGCCAAGGGCATTATTGTCGACGTTTTGCCGCTTTTCATGTGCTTTAAAGGCGATTCGAATCGACCTCCTGAAATCTGTTTCCTGCAATTCTGCCTTGCTTTCAGATCCTCTTCGTTGCCTTCCCTCAATATATTTGTGGACGAGAGTTATCATTTATAACTCTGCAGGTTTGTGAATTGCAGTGCCCCTGAGCTCCATTTTTCAACTCGCTTTTTTGGGAGCTGGCCGCAAAAGCGCAGGATTGCCTCAGGCCCTATTCTGCTTCCCGGCGGCAGGCTGAGCCTGTGGTTAATTCTTCTTCCTGATGGGAAAATAGAGTGACCTGTGCCTGTCCCAACACCTAGAGCTAGTCTCTCATTGGCTCCCCCTCTTCCCGTTCATCCTCAGGACAAATTGCAAGCTGTACGGAACGGGAGGTTAAAGGTGCTGATTCTCCAAGGAGGGAGATTGCTAGTAAAGCGGCTGGAATGGCGAACCCGAGCACAAGGAGATGAGAAATGAGGTGCGTTTTAGAAACCTTTCCCGATCACACGGTGTACCACCTTCTGGGTTTCTCATGCATGTTTTCGAGGTAGGAAGATGCCCTTGAACCTGGAGATTTGGGACCCATGGGATGGGTAACAGGCAGTATTACTTTAAAGGCTCTGCGTTTGCTCCCCCAACCTCACCAAACCTCTCAGCCCCGAGAGTGTCCACCCTTATGTCTCATCCAGCTGTGGGTCTAGATATGGTCAATCCAGGTTGCATCACAGCCCCTGAACGAATTTTGTAAGAATTTCTCTCTCTTTCACTGTCTTTGTTTCACGGGTTTTTAAAAGTAATTTATTTTATAATGGGGTTTAGCTGCTTTTCACGGCTGTGTTTCTGCCGCTTTACAGCCACTTGACTCACTTCCAGAGAGATATCAATACATAGGTTTTAAGATTCTTACTAGTCAGATATATTCTTGTGCGGTGAATAGGGGGTGTGGAGTCCAGTTCACTGAGCAAGGAGTAGGTCTTTCTATTACATATTGGGTTTATGGAACGGTATCTGAGCTCATTTGAAACCCTTGTTTTATGCATCACCCCACCCCACCTTTCCCGTTAAGCAGCCATAGTGTGTTTTGTAAACTTGTGACTCTGTTCTGTTTTGTAATTCAGTTCAAGTGTAGCGGTTTTTACATTCCCTCTATAAGTGATAGCTTATGATAAGTGTCTTTTTCTGTGTGACTTATTTCACTTAGAATCGTCGTAGCTAAAGCCACTCATCATGCTGCTACTAGCCTTATGACATTGATTTCATGGCTGAGTGATATTCCATTGTACATAAGGACCACCACTTCTTTATCCATTTTTCTCTTTCCTGGGATATTTGAGGTGTCATGAAGTGGAGGTTCTTGTCAAAAGAGCAGCCCTAAACTTTGGGGTGCCTGTGTCTTGCTGATTTTTAGTTTTCCCAATTTATACGCCCATGAGTGGAAGTGCCCTATGCGCTCTAAGCTGTGTTTTTTCGATGTTTCAGGACACACCGTACCCTTCTCCAGAGTGGCTGTTGGCAATTTACATCCCGCCCATCAGCGTAGCAAGGCTCCCATTTCTCCATGGCCTGTCCTGCATTTCTGGTTTTGACACTTTTTTCCGCATGGCCCTTTTGACCGATGGGAAGCGAGACTTCTTTGTAGCGCTGATTTGCCTTTCCAGGTTGCTTGGTTGGCCAAAAAGGGCGTATGCGTTTTTTCCTGAATATATTCAGGAAAAAACGCATACGCCCTTTTTGGCCAAGGGCATCATTGTCGACGTTTTGCCGCTTTTCATGTGCTTTAAAGGCGATTGGAATCGACCTCCTGAAATCTGTTTCCTGCAATTCTGCCTTGCTTTCAGATCCTCTTCGTTGCCTTCCCTCAATATATTTGTGGACGAGAGTTATCATTTATAACTCTGCAGGTTTGTGAATTGCAGTGCCCCTGAGCTCCATTTTTCAACTCGCTTTTTTGGGAGCTGGCCGCAAAAGCGCAGGATTGCCTCAGGCCCTATTCTGCTTCCGGGCGGCAGGCTGAGCCTGTGGTTAATTCTTCTTCCTGATGGGAAAATAGAGTGACCTGTGCCTGTCCCAACACCTAGAGCTAGTCTCTCATTGGCTCCCCCTCTTCCCGTTCATCCTCAGGACAAATTGCAAGCTGTACGGAACGGGAGGTTACAGGTGCTGATTCTCCAAGGAGGGAGATTGCTAGTAAAGCGGCTGGAATGGCGAACCCGAGCACAAGGAGATGAGAAATGAGGTGCGTTTTAGAAACCTTTCCCGATCACACGGTGTACCACCTTCTGGGTTTCTCATGCATGTTTTCGAGGTAGGAAGATGCCCTTGAACCTGGAGATTTGGGACCCATGGGATGGGTAACAGGCAGTATTACTTTAAAGGCTCTGCGTTTGCTCCCCCAACCTCACCAAACCTCTCAGCCCCGAGAGTGTCCACCCTTATGTCTCATCCAGCTGTGGGTCTAGATATGGTCAATCCAGGTTGCATCACAGCCCCTGAACGAATTTTGTAAGAATTTCTCTCTCTTTCACTGTCTGTGTTTCACGGGTTTTTAAAAGTAATTTATTTTTATAATGGGGTTTAGCTGCTTTTCACGGCTGTGTTTCTGCCGCTTTACACCCACTTGACTCACTTCCAGAGAGATATCAATACATAGGTTTTAAGATTCTTACTAGTCAGATATATTCTTGTGCGGTGAATAGGGGGTGTGGAGTCCAGTTCACTGAGCAAGGAGTAGGTCTTTCTATTACATATTGGGTTTATGGAACGGTATCTGAGCTCATTTGAAACCCTTGTTTTATGCATCACCCCACGCCACCTTTCCCGTTAAGCAGCCATAGTGTGTTTTGTAAACTTGTGACTCTGTTCTGTTTTGTAATTCAGTTCAAGTGTAGCGGTTTTTACATTCCCTCTATAAGTGATAGCTTATGATAAGTGTCTTTTTCTGTGTGACTTATTTCACTTAGAATCGTCGTAGCTAAAGCCACTCATCATGCTGCTACTAGCCTTATGACATTGATTTCATGGCTGAGTGATATTCCATTGTACATAAGGACCACCACTTCTTTATCCATTTTTCTCTTTCCTGGGATATTTGAGGTGTCATGAAGTGGAGGTTCTTGTCAACAGAGCAGCCCTAAACTTTGGGGTGCCTGTGTCTTGCTGATTTTTAGTTTTCCCAATTTATACGCCCATGAGTGGAAGTGCCCTATGCGCTCTAAGCTGTGTTTTTTCGATGTTTCAGGACACACCGTACCCTTCTCCAGAGTGGCTGTTGGCAATTTACATCCCGCCCATCAGCGTAGCAAGGCTCCCATTTCTCCATGGCCTGTCCTGCATTTCTGGTTTTGACACTTTTTTCCGCATGGCCCTTTTGACCGATGGGAAGCGAGACTTCTTTGTAGCGCTGATTTGCCTTTCCAGGTTGCTTGGTTGGCCAAAAAGGGCGTATGCGTTTTTTCCTGAATATATTCAGGAAAAAACGCATACGCCCTTTTTGGCCAAGGGCATCATTGTCGACGTTTTGCCGCTTTTCATGTGCTTTAAAGGCGATTCGAATCGACCTCCTGAAATCTGTTTCCTGCAATTCTGCCTTGCTTTCAGATCCTCTTCGTTGCCTTCCCTCAATATATTTGTGGACGAGAGTTATCATTTATAACTCTGCAGGTTTGTGAATTGCAGTGCCCCTGAGCTCCATTTTTCAACTCGCTTTTTTGGGAACTGGCCGCAAAAGCGCAGGATTGCCTCAGGCCCTATTCTGCTTCCCGGCGGCAGGCTGAGCCTGTGGTTAATTCTTCTTCCTGATGGGAAAATAGAGTGACCTGTGCCTGTCCCAACACCTAGAGCTAGTCTCTCATTGGCTCCCCCTCTTCCCGTTCATCCTCAGGACAAATTGCAAGCTGTACGGAACGGGAGGTTAAAGGTGCTGATTCTCCAAGGAGGGAGATTGCTAGTAAAGCGGCTGGAATGGCGAACCCGAGCACAAGGAGATGAGAAATGAGGTGCGTTTTAGAAACCTTTCCCGATCACACGGTGTACCACCTTCTGGGTTTCTCATGCATGTTTTCGAGGTAGGAAGATGCCCTTGAACCTGGAGATTTGGGACCCATGGGATGGGTAACAGGCAGTATTACTTTAAAGGCTCTGCGTTTGCTCCCCCAACCTCACCAAACCTCTCAGCCCCGAGAGTGTCCACCCTTATGTCTCATCCAGCTGTGGGTCTAGATATGGTCAATCCAGGTTGCATCACAGCCCCTGAACGAATTTTGTAAGAATTTCTCTCTCTTTCACTGTCTTTGTTTCACGGGTTTTTAAAAGTAATTTATTTTTATAATGGGGTTTAGCTGCTTTTCACGGCTGTGTTTCTGCCGCTTTACACCCACTTGACTCACTTCCAGAGAGATATCAATACATAGGTTTTAAGATTCTTACTAGTCAGATATATTCTTGTGCGGTGAATAGGGGGTGTGGAGTCCAGTTCACTGAGCAAGGAGTAGGTCTTTCTATTACATATTGGGTTTATGGAACGGTATCTGAGCTCATTTGAAACCCTTGTTTTATGCATCACCCCACCCCACCTTTCCCGTTAAGCAGCCATAGTGTGTTTTGTAAACTTGTGACTCTGTTCTGTTTTGTAATTCAGTTCAAGTGTAGCGGTTTTTACATTCCCTCTATAAGTGATAGCTTATGATAAGTGTCTTTTTCTGTGTGACTTATTTCACTTAGAATCGTCGTAGCTAAAGCCACTCATCATGCTGCTACTAGCCTTATGACATTGATTTCATGGCTGAGTGATATTCCATTGTACATAAGGACCACCACTTCTTTATCCATTTTTCTCTTTCCTGGGATATTTGAGGTGTCATGAAGTGGAGGTTCTTGTCAACAGAGCAGCCCTAAACTTTGGGGTGCCTGTGTCTTGCTGATTTTTAGTTTTCCCAATTTATACGCCCATGAGTGGAAGTGCCCTATGCGGTGTAAGCTGTGTTTTTGCGATGTTTCAGGACACACCGTACACTCCTCCATAGTGGCTGTTGGCAATTTACATCCCGCCCATCAGCGTAGCAAGGCTCCCATTTCTCCATGGCCTGTCCTGCATGTCTGGTTTTGACACTTTTTCCGCATGGCCCTTTTGACCGATGGGAAGCGAGAATTCTTTGTAGCGCTGATTTGCCTTTCCAGGTTGCTTGGTTGGCCAAAAAGGGCGTATGCGTTTTTTCCTGAATATATTCAGGAAAAAACGCATACGCCCTTTTTGGCCAAGGGCATCATTGTCGACGTTTTGCCGCTTTTCATGTGCTTTAAATGCGATTCGAATCGACCTCCTGAAATCTGTTTCCTGCAATTCTGCCTTGCTTTCAAATCGTCTTCGTTGCCTTCCCTCAATATATTTGTGGACGAGAGTTATCATTTATAACTCTGCAGGTTTGTGAATTGCAGTGCCCCTGAGCTCCATTTTTCAACTCGCTTTTTTGGGAGCTGGCCGCAAAAGCGCAGGATTGCCTCAGGCCCTATTCTGCTTCCGGGCGGCAGGCTGAGCCTGTGGTTAATTCTTCTTCCTGATGGGAAAATAGAGTGACCTGTGCCTGTCCCAACACCTAGAGCTAGTCTCTCATTGGCTCCCCCTCTTCCCGTTCATCCTCAGGACAAATTGCAAGCTGTACGGAACGGGAGGTTACAGGTGCTGATTCTCCAAGGAGGGAGATTGCTAGTAAAGCGGCTGGAATGGCGAACCCGAGCACAAGGAGATGAGAAATGAGGTGCGTTTTAGAAACCTTTCCCGATCACACGGTGTACCACCTTCTGGGTTTCTCATGCATGTTTTCGAGGTAGGAAGATGCCCTTGAACCTGGAGATTTGGGACCCATGGGATGGGTAACAGGCAGTATTACTTTAAAGGCTCTGCGTTTGCTCCCCCAACCTCACCAAACCTCTCAGCCCCGAGAGTGTCCACCCTTATGTCTCATCCAGCTGTGGGTCTAGATATGGTCAATCCAGGTTGCATCACAGCCCCTGAACGAATTTTGTAAGAATTTCTCTCTCTTTCACTGTCTGTGTTTCACGGGTTTTTAAAAGTAATTTATTTTTATAATGGGGTTTAGCTGCTTTTCACGGCTGTGTTTCTGCCGCTTTACACCCACTTGACTCACTTCCAGAGAGATATCAATACATAGGTTTTAAGATTCTTACTAGTCAGATATATTCTTGTGCGGTGAATAGGGGGTGTTGAGTCCAGTTCACTGAGCAAGGAGTAGGTCTTTCTATGACATATTGGGTTTATGGAACGGTATCTGAGCTCATTTGAAACCCTTGTTTTATGCATCACCCCACCCCACCTTTCCCGTTAAGCAGCCATAGTGTGTTTTGTAAACTTGTGACTCTGTTCTGTTTTGTAATTCAGTCCAAGTGTAGCGGTTTTTACATTCCCTCTATAAGTGATAGCTTATGATAAGTGTCTTTTTCTGTGTGACTTATTTCACTTAGAACCGTCGTAGCTAAAGCCACTCATCATGCTGCTACTAGCCTTATGACATTGATGTCATGGCTGAGTGATATTCCATTGTACATAAGGACCACCACTTCTTTATCCATTTTTCTCTTTCCTGGGATATTTGAGGTGTCATGAAGTGGAGGTTCTTGTCAACAGAGCAGCCCTAAACTTTGGGGTGCCTGTGTCTTGCTGATTTTTAGTTTTCCCAATTTATACGCCCATGAGTGGAAGTGCCCTATGCGCTCTAAGCTGTGTTTTTTCGATGTTTCAGGACACACCGTACACTTCTCCAGAGTGGCTGTTGGCAATTTACATCCCGCCCATCAGCGTAGCAAGGCTCCCATTTCTCCATGGCCTGTCCTGCATTTCTGGTTTTGACAGTTTTTTCCGCATGGCCCTTTTGACCGATGGGAAGCGAGACTTCTTTGTAGCGCTGATTTGCCTTTCCAGGTTGCTTGGTTGGCCAAAAAGGGCGTATGCGTTTTTTCCTGAATATATTCAGGAAAAAACGCATACGCCCTTTTTGGCCAAGGGCATCATTGTCGACGTTTTGCCGCTTTTCATGTGCTTTAAAGGCGATTGGAATCGACCTCCTGAAATCTGTTTCCTGCAATTCTGCCTTGCTTTCAGATCCTCTTCGTTGCCTTCCCTCAATATATTTGTGGACGAGAGTTATCATTTATAACTCTGCAGGTTTGTGAATTGCAGTGCCCCTGAGCTCCATTTTTCAACTCGCTTTTTTGGGAGCTGGCCGCAAAAGCGCAGGATTGCCTCAGGCCCTATTCTGCTTCCGGGCGGCAGGCTGAGCCTGTGGTTAATTCTTCTTCCTGATGGGAAAATAGAGTGACCTGTGCCTGTCCCAACACCTAGAGCTAGTCTCTCATTGGCTCCCCCTCTTCCCGTTCATCCTCAGGACAAATTGCAAGCTGTACGGAACGGGAGGTTACAGGTGCTGATTCTCCAAGGAGGGAGATTGCTAGTAAAGCGGCTGGAATGGCAAACCCGAGCACAAGGAGATGAGAAATGAGGTGCGTTTTAGAAACCTTTCCCGATCACACGGTGTACCACCTTCTGGGTTTCTCATGCATGTTTTCGAGGTAGGAAGATGCCCTTGAACCTGGAGATTTGGGACCCATGGGATGGGTAACAGGCAGTATTACTTTAAAGGCTCTGCGTTTGCTCCCCCAACCTCACCAAACCTCTCAGCCCCGAGAGTGTCCACCCTTATGTCTCATCCAGCTGTGGGTCTAGATATGGTCAATCCAGGTTGCATCACAGCCCCTGAACGAATTTTGTAAGAATTTCTCTCTCTTTCACTGTCTTTGTTTCACGGGTTTTTAAAAGTAATTTATTTTTATAATGGGGTTTAGCCGCTTTTCACGGCTGTGTTTCTGCCGTTTTACACCCACTTGACTCACTTCCAGAGAGATATCAATATATAGGTTTTAAGATTCTTACTAGTCAGATATATTCTTGTGCGGTGAATAGGGGGTGTTGAGTCCAATTCACTGAGCAAGGATTAGGTCTTTCTATTACATATTGTGTTTATGGAACGGTATCTGAGCTCATTTGAAACCCTTGTTTTATGCATCACCCCACCCCACCTTTCCCGTTAAGCAGCCATAGTGTGTTTTGTAAACTTGTGACTCTGTTCTGTTTTGTAATTCAGTTCAAGTGTAGCGGTTTTTACATTCCCTCTATAAGTGATAGCTTATGATAAGTGTCTTTTTCTGTGTGACTTATTTCACTTAGAATCGTCGTAGCTAAAGCCACTCATCATGCTGCTACTAGCCTTATGACATTGATTTCATGGCTGAGTGATATTCCATTGTACATAAGGACCACCACTTCTTTATCCATTTTTCTCTTTCCTGGGATATTTGAGGTGTCATGAAGTGGAGGTTCTTGTCAACAGAGCAGCCCTAAACTTTGGGGTGCCTGTGTCTTGCTGATTTTTAGTTTTCCCAATTTATACGCCCATGAGTGGAAGTGCCCTATGCGGTGTAAGCTGTGTTTTTGCGATGTTTCAGGACACACCGTACACTCCTCCATAGTGGCTGTTGGCAATTTACATCCCGCCCATCAGCGTAGCAAGGCTCCCATTTCTCCATGGCCTGTCCTGCATTTCTGGTTTTGACACTTTTTCCGCATGGCCCTTTTGACCGATGGGAAGCGAGAATTCTTTGTAGCGCTGATTTGCCTTTCCAGGTTGCTTGGTTGGCCAAAAAGGGCGTATGCGTTTTTTCCTGAATATATTCAGGAAAAAACGCATACGCCCTTTTTGGCCAAGGGCATCATTGTCGACGTTTTGCCGCTTTTCATGTGCTTTAAAGGCGATTCGAATCGACCTCCTGAAATCTGTTTCCTGCAATTCTGCCTTGCTTTCAGATCCTCTTCGTTGCCTTCCCTCAATATATTTGTGGACGAGAGTTATCATTTATAACTCTGCAGGTTTGTGAATTGCAGTGCCCCTGAGCTCCATTTTTCAACTCGCTTTTTTGGGAGCTGGCCGCAAAAGCGCAGGATTGCCTCAGGCCCTATTCTGCTTCCGGGCGGCAGGCTGAGCCTGTGGTTAATTCTTCTTCCTGATGGGAAAATAGAGTGACCTGTGCCTGTCCCAACACCTAGAGCTAGTCTCTCATTGGCTCCCCCTCTTCCCGTTCATCCTCAGGACAAATTGCAAGCTGTACGGAACGGGAGGTTACAGGTGCTGATTCTCCAAGGAGGGAGATTGCTAGTAAAGCGGCTGGAATGGCGAACCCGAGCACAAGGAGATGAGAAATGAGGTGCGTTTTAGAAACCTTTCCCGATCACACGGTGTACCACCTTCTGGGTTTCTCATGCATGTTTTCGAGGTAGGAAGATGCCCTTGAACCTGGAGATTTGGGACCCATGGGATGGGTAACAGGCAGTATTACTTTAAAGGCTCTGCGTTTGCTCCCCCAACCTCACCAAACCTCTCAGCCCCGAGAGTGTCCACCCTTATGTCTCATCCAGCTGTGGGTCTAGATATGGTCAATCCAGGTTGCATCACAGCCCCTGAACGAATTTTGTAAGAATTTCTCTCTCTTTCACTGTCTGTGTTTCACGGGTTTTTAAAAGTAATTTATTTTTATAATGGGGTTTAGCTGCTTTTCACGGCTGTGTTTCTGCCGCTTTACACCCACTTGACTCACTTCCAGAGAGATATCAATACATAGGTTTTAAGATTCTTACTAGTCAGATATATTCTTGTGCGGTGAATAGGGGGTGTGGAGTCCAGTTCACTGAGCAAGGAGTAGGTCTTTCTATTACATATTGGGTTTATGGAACGGTATCTGAGCTCATTTGAAACCCTTGTTTTATGCATCACCCCACGCCACCTTTCCCGTTAAGCAGCCATAGTGTGTTTTGTAAACTTGTGACTCTGTTCTGTTTTGTAATTCAGTTCAAGTGTAGCGGTTTTTACATTCCCTCTATAAGTGATAGCTTATGATAAGTGTCTTTTTCTGTGTGACTTATTTCACTTAGAATCGTCGTAGCTAAAGCCACTCATCATGCTGCTACTAGCCTTATGACATTGATTTCATGGCTGAGTGATATTCCATTGTACATAAGGACCACCACTTCTTTATCCATTTTTCTCTTTCCTGGGATATTTGAGGTGTCATGAAGTGGAGGTTCTTGTCAACAGAGCAGCCCTAAACTTTGGGGTGCCTGTGTCTTGCTGATTTTTAGTTTTCCCAATTTATACGCCCATGAGTGGAAGTGCCCTATGCGCTCTAAGCTGTGTTTTTTCGATGTTTCAGGACACACCGTACACTTCTCCAGAGTGGCTGTTGGCAATTTACATCCCGCCCATCAGCGTAGCAAGGCTCCCATTTCTCCATGGCCTGTCCTGCATTTCTGGTTTTGACACTTTTTTCCGCATGGCCCTTTTGACCGATGGGAAGCGAGACTTCTTTGTAGCGCTGATTTGCCTTTCCAGGTTGCTTGGTTGGCCAAAAAGGGCGTATGCGTTTTTTCCTGAATATATTCAGGAAAAAACGCATACGCCCTTTTTGGCCAAGGGCATCATTGTCGACGTTTTGCCGCTTTTCATGTGCTTTAAAGGCGATTCGAATCGACCTCCTGAAATCTGTTTCCTGCAATTCTGCCTTGCTTTCAGATCCTCTTCGTTGCCTTCCCTCAATATATTTGTGGACGAGAGTTATCATTTATAACTCTGCAGGTTTGTGAATTGCAGTGCCCCTGAGCTCCATTTTTCAACTCGCTTTTTTGGGAGCTGGCCGCAAAAGCGCAGGATTGCCTCAGGCCCTATTCTGCTTCCCGGCGGCAGGCTGAGCCTGTGGTTAATTCTTCTTCCTGATGGGAAAATAGAGTGACCTGTGCCTGTCCCAACACCTAGAGCTAGTCTCTCATTGGCTCCCCCTCTTCCCGTTCATCCTCAGGACAAATTGCAAGCTGTACGGAACGGGAGGTTACAGGTGCTGATTCTCCAAGGAGGGAGATTGCTAGTAAAGCGGCTGGAATGGCGAACCCGAGCACAAGGAGATGAGAAATGAGGTGCGTTTTAGAAACCTTTCCCGATCACATGGTGTACCACCTTCTGGGTTTCTCATGCATGTTTTCGAGGTAGGAAGATGCCCTTGAACCTGGAGATTTGGGACCCATGGGATGGGTAACAGGCAGTATTACTTTAAAGGCTCTGCGTTTGCTCCCCCAACCTCACCAAACCTCTCAGCCCCGAGAGTGTCCACCCTTATGTCTCATCCAGCTGTGGGTCTAGATATGGTCAATCCAGGTTGCATCACAGCCCCTGAACGAATTTTGTAAGAATTTCTCTCTCTTTCACTGTCTGTGTTTCACGGGTTTTTAAAAGTAATTTATTTTATAATGGGGTTTAGCTGCTTTTCACGGCTGTGTTTCTGCCGCTTTACAGCCACTTGACTCACTTCCAGAGAGATATCAATACATAGGTTTTAAGATTCTTACTAGTCAGATATATTCTTGTGCGGTGAATAGGGGGTGTGGAGTCCAGTTCACTGAGCAAGGAGTAGGTCTTTCTATTACATATTGGGTTTATGGAACGGTATCTGAGCTCATTTGAAACCCTTGTTTTATGCATCACCCCACCCCACCTTTCCCGTTAAGCAGCCATAGTGTGTTTTGTAAACTTGTGACTCTGTTCTGTTTTGTAATTCAGTTCAAGTGTAGCGGTTTTTACATTCCCTCTATAAGTGATAGCTTATGATAAGTGTCTTTTTCTGTGTGACTTATTTCACTTAGAATCGTCGTAGCTAAAGCCACTCATCATGCTGCTACTAGCCTTATGACATTGATTTCATGGCTGAGTGATATTCCATTGTACATAAGGACCACCACTTCTTTATCCATTTTTCTCTTTCCTGGGATATTAGAGGTGTCATGAAGTGGAGGTTCTTGTCAAAAGAGCAGCCCTAAACTTTGGGGTGCCTGTGTCTTGCTGATTTTTAGTTTTCCCAATTTATACGCCCATGAGTGGAAGTGCCCTATGCGCTCTAAGCTGTGTTTTTTCGATGTTTCAGGACACACCGTACACTTCTCCAGAGTGGCTGTTGGCAATTTACATCCCGCCCATCAGCGTAGCAAGGCTCCCATTTCTCCATGGCCTGTCCTGCATTTCTGGTTTTGACAGTTTTTTCCGCATGGCCCTTTTGACCGATGGGAAGCGAGACTTCTTTGTAGCGCTGATTTGCCTTTCCAGGTTGCTTGGTTGGCCAAAAAGGGCGTATGCGTTTTTTCCTGAATATATTCAGGAAAAAACGCATACGCCCTTTTTGGCCAAGGGCATCATTGTCGACGTTTTGCCGCTTTTCATGTGCTTTAAAGGCGATTCGAATCGACCTCCTGAAATCTGTTTCCTGCAATTCTGCCTTGCTTTCAGATCCTCTTCGTTGCCTTCCCTCAATATATTTGTGGACGAGAGTTATCATTTATAACTCTGCAGGTTTGTGAATTGCAGTGCCCCTGAGCTCCATTTTTCAACTCGCTTTTTTGGGAGCTGGCCGCAAAAGCGCAGGATTGCCTCAGGCCCTATTCTGCTTCCCGGCGGCAGGCTGAGCCTGTGGTTAATTCTTCTTCCTGATGGGAAAATAGAGTGACCTGTGCCTGTCCCAACACCTAGAGCTAGTCTCTCATTGGCTCCCCCTCTTCCCGTTCATCCTCAGGACAAATTGCAAGCTGTACGGAACGGGAGGTTACAGGTGCTGATTCTCCAAGGAGGGAGATTGCTAGTAAAGTGGCTGGAATGGCGAACCCGAGCACAAGGAGATGAGAAATGAGGTGCGTTTTAGAAACCTTTCCCGATCACACGGTGTACCACCTTCTGGGTTTCTCATGCATGTTTTCGAGGTAGGAAGATGCCCTTGAACCTGGAGATTTGGGACCCATGGGATGGGTAACAGGCAGTATTACTTTAAAGGCTCTGCGTTTGCTCCCCCAACCTCACCAAACCTCTCAGCCCCGAGAGTGTCCACCCTTATGTCTCATCCAGCTGTGGGTCTAGATATGGTCAATCCAGGTTGCATCACAGCCCCTGAACGAATTTTGTAAGAATTTCTCTCTCTTTCACTGTCTTTGTTTCACGGGTTTTTAAAAGTAATTTATTTTTATAATGGGGTTTAGCTGCTTTTCACGGCTGTGTTTCTGCCGCTTTACAGCCACTTGACTCACTTCCAGAGAGATATCAATACATAGGTTTTAAGATTCTTACTAGTCAGATATATTCTTGTGCGGTGAATAGGGGGTGTGGAGTCCAGTTCACTGAGCAAGGAGTAGGTCTTTCTATTACATATTGGGTTTATGGAACGGTATCTGAGCTCATTTGAAACCCTTGTTTTATGCATCACCCCACCCCACCTTTCCCGTTAAGCAGCCATAGTGTGTTTTGTAAACTTGTGACTCTGTTCTGTTTTGTAATTCAGTTCAAGTGTAGCGGTTTTTACATTCCCTCTATAAGTGATAGCTTATGATAAGTGTCTTTTTCTGTGTGACTTATTTCACTTAGAATCGTCGTAGCTAAAGCCACTCATCATGCTGCTACTAGCCTTATGACATTGATTTCATGGCTGAGTGATATTCCATTGTACATAAGGACCACCACTTCTTTATCCATTTTTCTCTTTCCTGGGATATTAGAGGTGTTATGAAGTGGAGGTTCTTGTCAACAGAGCAGCCCTAAACTTTGGGGTGCCTGTGTCTTGCTGATTTTTAGTTTTCCCAATTTATACGCCCATGAGTGGAAGTGCCCTATGCGCTCTAAGCTGTGTTTTTTCGATGTTTCAGGACACACCGTACCCTTCTCCAGAGTGGCTGTTGGCAATTTACATCCCGCCCATCAGCGTAGCAAGGCTCCCATTTCTCCATGGCCTGTCCTGCATTTCTGGTTTTGACAGTTTTTTCCGCATGGCCCTTTTGACCGATGGGAAGCGAGACTTCTTTGTAGCGCTGATTTGCCTTTCCAGGTTGCTTGGTTGGCCAAAAAGGGCGTATGCGTTTTTTCCTGAATATATTCAGGAAAAAACGCATACGCCCTTTTTGGCCAAGGGCATTATTGTCGACGTTTTGCCGCTTTTCATGTGCTTTAAAGGCGATTCGAATCGACCTCCTGAAATCTGTTTCCTGCAATTCTGCCTTGCTTTCAGATCCTCTTCGTTGCCTTCCCTCAATATATTTGTGGACGAGAGTTATCATTTATAACTCTGCAGGTTTGTGAATTGCAGTGCCCCTGAGCTCCATTTTTCAACTCGCTTTTTTGGGAGCTGGCCGCAAAAGCGCAGGATTGCCTCAGGCCCTATTCTGCTTCCCGGCGGCAGGCTGAGCCTGTGGTTAATTCTTCTTCCTGATGGGAAAATAGAGTGACCTGTGCCTGTCCCAACACCTAGAGCTAGTCTCTCATTGGCTCCCCCTCTTCCCGTTCATCCTCAGGACAAATTGCAAGCTGTACGGAACGGGAGGTTAAAGGTGCTGATTCTCCAAGGAGGGAGATTGCTAGTAAAGCGGCTGGAATGGCGAACCCGAGCACAAGGAGATGAGAAATGAGGTGCGTTTTAGAAACCTTTCCCGATCACACGGTGTACCACCTTCTGGGTTTCTCATGCATGTTTTCGAGGTAGGAAGATGCCCTTGAACCTGGAGATTTGGGACCCATGGGATGGGTAACAGGCAGTATTACTTTAAAGGCTCTGCGTTTGCTCCCCCAACCTCACCAAACCTCTCAGCCCCGAGAGTGTCCACCCTTATGTCTCATCCAGCTGTGGGTCTAGATATGGTCAATCCAGGTTGCATCACAGCCCCTGAACGAATTTTGTAAGAATTTCTCTCTCTTTCACTGTCTTTGTTTCACGGGTTTTTAAAAGTAATTTATTTTATAATGGGGTTTAGCTGCTTTTCACGGCTGTGTTTCTGCCGCTTTACAGCCACTTGACTCACTTCCAGAGAGATATCAATACATAGGTTTTAAGATTCTTACTAGTCAGATATATTCTTGTGCGGTGAATAGGGGGTGTGGAGTCCAGTTCACTGAGCAAGGAGTAGGTCTTTCTATTACATATTGGGTTTATGGAACGGTATCTGAGCTCATTTGAAACCCTTGTTTTATGCATCACCCCACCCCACCTTTCCCGTTAAGCAGCCATAGTGTGTTTTGTAAACTTGTGACTCTGTTCTGTTTTGTAATTCAGTTCAAGTGTAGCGGTTTTTACATTCCCTCTATAAGTGATAGCTTATGATAAGTGTCTTTTTCTGTGTGACTTATTTCACTTAGAATCGTCGTAGCTAAAGCCACTCATCATGCTGCTACTAGCCTTATGACATTGATTTCATGGCTGAGTGATATTCCATTGTACATAAGGACCACCACTTCTTTATCCATTTTTCTCTTTCCTGGGATATTTGAGGTGTCATGAAGTGGAGGTTCTTGTCAAAAGAGCAGCCCTAAACTTTGGGGTGCCTGTGTCTTGCTGATTTTTAGTTTTCCCAATTTATACGCCCATGAGTGGAAGTGCCCTATGCGCTCTAAGCTGTGTTTTTTCGATGTTTCAGGACACACCGTACCCTTCTCCAGAGTGGCTGTTGGCAATTTACATCCCGCCCATCAGCGTAGCAAGGCTCCCATTTCTCCATGGCCTGTCCTGCATTTCTGGTTTTGACACTTTTTTCCGCATGGCCCTTTTGACCGATGGGAAGCGAGACTTCTTTGTAGCGCTGATTTGCCTTTCCAGGTTGCTTGGTTGGCCAAAAAGGGCGTATGCGTTTTTTCCTGAATATATTCAGGAAAAAACGCATACGCCCTTTTTGGCCAAGGGCATCATTGTCGACGTTTTGCCGCTTTTCATGTGCTTTAAAGGCGATTGGAATCGACCTCCTGAAATCTGTTTCCTGCAATTCTGCCTTGCTTTCAGATCCTCTTCGTTGCCTTCCCTCAATATATTTGTGGACGAGAGTTATCATTTATAACTCTGCAGGTTTGTGAATTGCAGTGCCCCTGAGCTCCATTTTTCAACTCGCTTTTTTGGGAGCTGGCCGCAAAAGCGCAGGATTGCCTCAGGCCCTATTCTGCTTCCGGGCGGCAGGCTGAGCCTGTGGTTAATTCTTCTTCCTGATGGGAAAATAGAGTGACCTGTGCCTGTCCCAACACCTAGAGCTAGTCTCTCATTGGCTCCCCCTCTTCCCGTTCATCCTCAGGACAAATTGCAAGCTGTACGGAACGGGAGGTTACAGGTGCTGATTCTCCAAGGAGGGAGATTGCTAGTAAAGCGGCTGGAATGGCGAACCCGAGCACAAGGAGATGAGAAATGAGGTGCGTTTTAGAAACCTTTCCCGATCACACGGTGTACCACCTTCTGGGTTTCTCATGCATGTTTTCGAGGTAGGAAGATGCCCTTGAACCTGGAGATTTGGGACCCATGGGATGGGTAACAGGCAGTATTACTTTAAAGGCTCTGCGTTTGCTCCCCCAACCTCACCAAACCTCTCAGCCCCGAGAGTGTCCACCCTTATGTCTCATCCAGCTGTGGGTCTAGATATGGTCAATCCAGGTTGCATCACAGCCCCTGAACGAATTTTGTAAGAATTTCTCTCTCTTTCACTGTCTGTGTTTCACGGGTTTTTAAAAGTAATTTATTTTTATAATGGGGTTTAGCTGCTTTTCACGGCTGTGTTTCTGCCGCTTTACACCCACTTGACTCACTTCCAGAGAGATATCAATACATAGGTTTTAAGATTCTTACTAGTCAGATATATTCTTGTGCGGTGAATAGGGGGTGTGGAGTCCAGTTCACTGAGCAAGGAGTAGGTCTTTCTATTACATATTGGGTTTATGGAACGGTATCTGAGCTCATTTGAAACCCTTGTTTTATGCATCACCCCACGCCACCTTTCCCGTTAAGCAGCCATAGTGTGTTTTGTAAACTTGTGACTCTGTTCTGTTTTGTAATTCAGTTCAAGTGTAGCGGTTTTTACATTCCCTCTATAAGTGATAGCTTATGATAAGTGTCTTTTTCTGTGTGACTTATTTCACTTAGAATCGTCGTAGCTAAAGCCACTCATCATGCTGCTACTAGCCTTATGACATTGATTTCATGGCTGAGTGATATTCCATTGTACATAAGGACCACCACTTCTTTATCCATTTTTCTCTTTCCTGGGATATTTGAGGTGTCATGAAGTGGAGGTTCTTGTCAACAGAGCAGCCCTAAACTTTGGGGTGCCTGTGTCTTGCTGATTTTTAGTTTTCCCAATTTATACGCCCATGAGTGGAAGTGCCCTATGCGCTCTAAGCTGTGTTTTTTCGATGTTTCAGGACACACCGTACCCTTCTCCAGAGTGGCTGTTGGCAATTTACATCCCGCCCATCAGCGTAGCAAGGCTCCCATTTCTCCATGGCCTGTCCTGCATTTCTGGTTTTGACACTTTTTTCCGCATGGCCCTTTTGACCGATGGGAAGCGAGACTTCTTTGTAGCGCTGATTTGCCTTTCCAGGTTGCTTGGTTGGCCAAAAAGGGCGTATGCGTTTTTTCCTGAATATATTCAGGAAAAAACGCATACGCCCTTTTTGGCCAAGGGCATCATTGTCGACGTTTTGCCGCTTTTCATGTGCTTTAAAGGCGATTCGAATCGACCTCCTGAAATCTGTTTCCTGCAATTCTGCCTTGCTTTCAGATCCTCTTCGTTGCCTTCCCTCAATATATTTGTGGACGAGAGTTATCATTTATAACTCTGCAGGTTTGTGAATTGCAGTGCCCCTGAGCTCCATTTTTCAACTCGCTTTTTTGGGAACTGGCCGCAAAAGCGCAGGATTGCCTCAGGCCCTATTCTGCTTCCCGGCGGCAGGCTGAGCCTGTGGTTAATTCTTCTTCCTGATGGGAAAATAGAGTGACCTGTGCCTGTCCCAACACCTAGAGCTAGTCTCTCATTGGCTCCCCCTCTTCCCGTTCATCCTCAGGACAAATTGCAAGCTGTACGGAACGGGAGGTTAAAGGTGCTGATTCTCCAAGGAGGGAGATTGCTAGTAAAGCGGCTGGAATGGCGAACCCGAGCACAAGGAGATGAGAAATGAGGTGCGTTTTAGAAACCTTTCCCGATCACACGGTGTACCACCTTCTGGGTTTCTCATGCATGTTTTCGAGGTAGGAAGATGCCCTTGAACCTGGAGATTTGGGACCCATGGGATGGGTAACAGGCAGTATTACTTTAAAGGCTCTGCGTTTGCTCCCCCAACCTCACCAAACCTCTCAGCCCCGAGAGTGTCCACCCTTATGTCTCATCCAGCTGTGGGTCTAGATATGGTCAATCCAGGTTGCATCACAGCCCCTGAACGAATTTTGTAAGAATTTCTCTCTCTTTCACTGTCTTTGTTTCACGGGTTTTTAAAAGTAATTTATTTTTATAATGGGGTTTAGCTGCTTTTCACGGCTGTGTTTCTGCCGCTTTACACCCACTTGACTCACTTCCAGAGAGATATCAATACATAGGTTTTAAGATTCTTACTAGTCAGATATATTCTTGTGCGGTGAATAGGGGGTGTGGAGTCCAGTTCACTGAGCAAGGAGTAGGTCTTTCTATTACATATTGGGTTTATGGAACGGTATCTGAGCTCATTTGAAACCCTTGTTTTATGCATCACCCCACCCCACCTTTCCCGTTAAGCAGCCATAGTGTGTTTTGTAAACGTGTGACTCTGTTCTGTTTTGTAATTCAGTTCAAGTGTAGCGGTTTTTACATTCCCTCTATAAGTGATAGCTTATGATAAGTGTCTTTTTCTGTGTGACTTATTTCACTTAGAATCGTCGTAGCTAAAGCCACTCATCATGCTGCTACTAGCCTTATGACACTGATTTCATGGCTGAGTGATATTCCATTGTACATAAGGACCACCACTTCTTTATCCATTTTTCTCTTTCCTGGGATATTTGAGGTGTCATGAAGTGGAGGTTCTTGTCAACAGAGCAGCCCTAAACTTTGGGGTGCCTGTGTCTTGCTGATTTTTAGTTTTCCCAATTTATACGCCCATGAGTGGAAGTGCCCTATGCGCTCTAAGCTGTGTTTTTTCGATGTTTCAGGACACACCGTACACTTCTCCAGAGTGGCTGTTGGCAATTTACATCCCGCCCATCAGCGTAGCAAGGCTCCCATTTCTCCATGGCCTGTCCTGCATTTCTGGTTTTGACACTTTTTTCCGCATGGCCCTTTTGACCGATGGGAAGCGAGACTTCTTTGTAGCGCTGATTTGCCTTTCCAGGTTGCTTGGTTGGCCAAAAAGGGCGTATGCGTTTTTTCCTGAATATATTCAGGAAAAAACGCATACGCCCTTTTTGGCCAAGGGCATCATTGTCGACGTTTTGCCGCTTTTCATGTGCTTTAAAGGCGATTCGAATCGACCTCCTGAAATCTGTTTCCTGCAATTCTGCCTTGCTTTCAGATCCTCTTCGTTGCCTTCCCTCAATATATTTGTGGACGAGAGTTATCATTTATAACTCTGCAGGTTTGTGAATTGCAGTGCCCCTGAGCTCCATTTTTCAACTCGCTTTTTTGGGAGCTGGCCGCAAAAGCGCAGGATTGCCTCAGGCCCTATTCTGCTTCCGGGCGGCAGGCTGAGCCTGTGGTTAATTCTTCTTCCTGATGGGAAAATAGAGTGACCTGTGCCTGTCCCAACACCTAGAGCTAGTCTCTCATTGGCTCCCCCTCTTCCCGTTCATCCTCAGGACAAATTGCAAGCTGTACGGAACGGGAGGTTACAGGTGCTGATTCTCCAAGGAGGGAGATTGCTAGTAAAGCGGCTGGAATGGCGAACCCGAGCACAAGGAGATGAGAAATGAGGTGCGTTTTAGAAACCTTTCCCGATCACACGGTGTACCACCTTCTGGGTTTCTCATGCATGTTTTCGAGGTAGGAAGATGCCCTTGAACCTGGAGATTTGGGACCCATGGGATGGGTAACAGGCAGTATTACTTTAAAGGCTCTGCGTTTGCTCCCCCAACCTCACCAAACCTCTCAGCCCCGAGAGTGTCCACCCTTATGTCTCATCCAGCTGTGGGTCTAGATATGGTCAATCCAGGTTGCATCACAGCCCCTGAACGAATTTTGTAAGAATTTCTCTCTCTTTCACTGTCTTTGTTTCACGGGTTTTTAAAAGTAATTTATTTTTATAATGGGGTTTAGCTGCTTTTCACGGCTGTGTTTCTGCCGCTTTACACCCACTTGACTCACTTCCAGAGAGATATCAATACATAGGTTTTAAGATTCTTACTAGTCAGATATATTCTTGTGCGGTGAATAGGGGGTGTGGAGTCCAGTTCACTGAGCAAGGAGTAGGTCTTTCTATTACATATTGGGTTTATGGAACGGTATCTGAGCTCATTTGAAACCCTTGTTTTATGCATCACCCCACCCCACCTTTCCCGTTAAGCAGCCATAGTGTGTTTTGTAAACGTGTGACTCTGTTCTGTTTTGTAATTCAGTTCAAGTGTAGCGGTTTTTACATTCCCTCTATAAGTGATAGCTTATGATAAGTGTCTTTTTCTGTGTGACTTATTTCACTTAGAATCGTCGTAGCTAAAGCCACTCATCATGCTGCTACTAGCCTTATGACATTGATTTCATGGCTGAGTGATATTCCATTGTACATAAGGACCACCACTTCTTTATCCATTTTTCTCTTTCCTGGGATATTTGAGGTGTCATGAAGTGGAGGTTCTTGTCAACAGAGCAGCCCTAAACTTTGGGGTGCCTGTGTCTTGCTGATTTTTAGTTTTCCCAATTTATACGCCCATGAGTGGAAGTGCCCTATGCGCTCTAAGCTGTGTTTTTTCGATGTTTCAGGACACACCGTACACTTCTCCAGAGTGGCTGTTGGCAATTTACATCCCGCCCATCAGCGTAGCAAGGCTCCCATTTCTCCATGGCCTGTCCTGCATTTCTGGTTTTGACACTTTTTTCCGCATGGCCCTTTTGACCGATGGGAAGCGAGACTTCTTTGTAGCGCTGATTTGCCTTTCCAGGTTGCTTGGTTGGCCAAAAAGGGCGTATGCGTTTTTTCCTGAATATATTCAGGAAAAAACGCATACGCCCTTTTTGGCCAAGGGCATCATTGTCGACGTTTTGCCGCTTTTCATGTGCTTTAAAGGCGATTCGAATCGACCTCCTGAAATCTGTTTCCTGCAATTCTGCCTTGCTTTCAGATCCTCTTCGTTGCCTTCCCTCAATATATTTGTGGACGAGAGTTATCATTTATAACTCTGCAGGTTTGTGAATTGCAGTGCCCCTGAGCTCCATTTTTCAACTCGCTTTTTTGGGAGCTGGCCGCAAAAGCGCAGGATTGCCTCAGGCCCTATTCTGCTTCCCGGCGGCAGGCTGAGCCTGTGGTTAATTCTTCTTCCTGATGGGAAAATAGAGTGACCTGTGCCTGTCCCAACACCTAGAGCTAGTCTCTCATTGGCTCCCCCTCTTCCCGTTCATCCTCAGGACAAATTGCAAGCTGTACGGAACGGGAGGTTACAGGTGCTGATTCTCCAAGGAGGGAGATTGCTAGTAAAGCGGCTGGAATGGCGAACCCGAGCACAAGGAGATGAGAAATGAGGTGCGTTTTAGAAACCTTTCCCGATCACACGGTGTACCACCTTCTGGGTTTCTCATGCATGTTTTCGAGGTAGGAAGATGCCCTTGAACCTGGAGATTTGGGACCCATGGGATGGGTAACAGGCAGTATTACTTTAAAGGCTCTGCGTTTGCTCCCCCAACCTCACCAAACCTCTCAGCCCCGAGAGTGTCCACCCTTATGTCTCATCCAGCTGTGGGTCTAGATATGGTCAATCCAGGTTGCATCACAGCCCCTGAACGAATTTTGTAAGAATTTCTCTCTCTTTCACTGTCTGTGTTTCACGGGTTTTTAAAAGTAATTTATTTTTATAATGGGGTTTAGCTGCTTTTCACGGCTGTGTTTCTGCCGCTTTACAGCCACTTGACTCACTTCCAGAGAGATATCAATACATAGGTTTTAAGATTCTTACTAGTCAGATATATTCTTGTGCGGTGAATAGGGGGTGTGGAGTCCAGTTCACTGAGCAAGGAGTAGGTCTTTCTATTACATATTGGGTTTATGGAACGGTATCTGAGCTCATTTGAAACCCTTGTTTTATGCATCACCCCACGCCACCTTTCCCGTTAAGCAGCCATAGTGTGTTTTGTAAACTTGTGACTCTGTTCTGTTTTGTAATTCAGTTCAAGTGTAGCGGTTTTTACATTCCCTCTATAAGTGATAGCTTATGATAAGTGTCTTTTTCTGTGTGACTTATTTCACTTAGAATCGTCGTAGCTAAAGCCACTCATCATGCTGCTACTAGCCTTATGACATTGATTTCATGGCTGAGTGATATTCCATTGTACATAAGGACCACCACTTCTTTATCCATTTTTCTCTTTCCTGGGATATTTGAGGTGTCATGAAGTGGAGGTTCTTGTCAACAGAGCAGCCCTAAACTTTGGGGTGCCTGTGTCTTGCTGATTTTTAGTTTTCCCAATTTATACGCCCATGAGTGGAAGTGCCCTATGCGCTCTAAGCTGTGTTTTTTCGATGTTTCAGGACACACCGTACACTTCTCCAGAGTGGCTGTTGGCAATTTACATCCCGCCCATCAGCGTAGCAAGGCTCCCATTTCTCCATGGCCTGTCCTGCATTTCTGGTTTTGACACTTTTTTCCGCATGGCCCTTTTGACCGATGGGAAGCGAGACTTCTTTGTAGCGCTGATTTGCCTTTCCAGGTTGCTTGGTTGGCCAAAAAGGGCGTATGCGTTTTTTCCTGAATATATTCAGGAAAAAACGCATACGCCCTTTTTGGCCAAGGGCATCATTGTCGACGTTTTGCCGCTTTTCATGTGCTTTAAAGGCGATTCGAATCGACCTCCTGAAATCTGTTTCCTGCAATTCTGCCTTGCTTTCAGATCCTCTTCGTTGCCTTCCCTCAATATATTTGTGGACGAGAGTTATCATTTATAACTCTGCAGGTTTGTGAATTGCAGTGCCCCTGAGCTCCATTTTTCAACTCGCTTTTTTGGGAGCTGGCCGCAAAAGCGCAGGATTGCCTCAGGCCCTATTCTGCTTCCCGGCGGCAGGCTGAGCCTGTGGTTAATTCTTCTTCCTGATGGGAAAATAGAGTGACCTGTGCCTGTCCCAACACCTAGAGCTAGTCTCTCATTGGCTCCCCCTCTTCCCGTTCATCCTCAGGACAAATTGCAAGCTGTACGGAACGGGAGGTTACAGGTGCTGATTCTCCAAGGAGGGAGATTGCTAGTAAAGCGGCTGGAATGGCGAACCCGAGCACAAGGAGATGAGAAATGAGGTGCGTTTTAGAAACCTTTCCCGATCACATGGTGTACCACCTTCTGGGTTTCTCATGCATGTTTTCGAGGTAGGAAGATGCCCTTGAACCTGGAGATTTGGGACCCATGGGATGGGTAACAGGCAGTATTACTTTAAAGGCTCTGCGTTTGCTCCCCCAACCTCACCAAACCTCTCAGCCCCGAGAGTGTCCACCCTTATGTCTCATCCAGCTGTGGGTCTAGATATGGTCAATCCAGGTTGCATCACAGCCCCTGAACGAATTTTGTAAGAATTTCTCTCTCTTTCACTGTCTGTGTTTCACGGGTTTTTAAAAGTAATTTATTTTATAATGGGGTTTAGCTGCTTTTCACGGCTGTGTTTCTGCCGCTTTACAGCCACTTGACTCACTTCCAGAGAGATATCAATACATAGGTTTTAAGATTCTTACTAGTCAGATATATTCTTGTGCGGTGAATAGGGGGTGTGGAGTCCAGTTCACTGAGCAAGGAGTAGGTCTTTCTATTACATATTGGGTTTATGGAACGGTATCTGAGCTCATTTGAAACCCTTGTTTTATGCATCACCCCACCCCACCTTTCCCGTTAAGCAGCCATAGTGTGTTTTGTAAACTTGTGACTCTGTTCTGTTTTGTAATTCAGTTCAAGTGTAGCGGTTTTTACATTCCCTCTATAAGTGATAGCTTATGATAAGTGTCTTTTTCTGTGTGACTTATTTCACTTAGAATCGTCGTAGCTAAAGCCACTCATCATGCTGCTACTAGCCTTATGACATTGATTTCATGGCTGAGTGATATTCCATTGTACATAAGGACCACCACTTCTTTATCCATTTTTCTCTTTCCTGGGATATTAGAGGTGTCATGAAGTGGAGGTTCTTGTCAAAAGAGCAGCCCTAAACTTTGGGGTGCCTGTGTCTTGCTGATTTTTAGTTTTCCCAATTTATACGCCCATGAGTGGAAGTGCCCTATGCGCTCTAAGCTGTGTTTTTTCGATGTTTCAGGACACACCGTACACTTCTCCAGAGTGGCTGTTGGCAATTTACATCCCGCCCATCAGCGTAGCAAGGCTCCCATTTCTCCATGGCCTGTCCTGCATTTCTGGTTTTGACAGTTTTTTCCGCATGGCCCTTTTGACCGATGGGAAGCGAGACTTCTTTGTAGCGCTGATTTGCCTTTCCAGGTTGCTTGGTTGGCCAAAAAGGGCGTATGCGTTTTTTCCTGAATATATTCAGGAAAAAACGCATACGCCCTTTTTGGCCAAGGGCATCATTGTCGACGTTTTGCCGCTTTTCATGTGCTTTAAAGGCGATTCGAATCGACCTCCTGAAATCTGTTTCCTGCAATTCTGCCTTGCTTTCAGATCCTCTTCGTTGCCTTCCCTCAATATATTTGTGGACGAGAGTTATCATTTATAACTCTGCAGGTTTGTGAATTGCAGTGCCCCTGAGCTCCATTTTTCAACTCGCTTTTTTGGGAGCTGGCCGCAAAAGCGCAGGATTGCCTCAGGCCCTATTCTGCTTCCCGGCGGCAGGCTGAGCCTGTGGTTAATTCTTCTTCCTGATGGGAAAATAGAGTGACCTGTGCCTGTCCCAACACCTAGAGCTAGTCTCTCATTGGCTCCCCCTCTTCCCGTTCATCCTCAGGACAAATTGCAAGCTGTACGGAACGGGAGGTTACAGGTGCTGATTCTCCAAGGAGGGAGATTGCTAGTAAAGTGGCTGGAATGGCGAACCCGAGCACAAGGAGATGAGAAATGAGGTGCGTTTTAGAAACCTTTCCCGATCACACGGTGTACCACCTTCTGGGTTTCTCATGCATGTTTTCGAGGTAGGAAGATGCCCTTGAACCTGGAGATTTGGGACCCATGGGATGGGTAACAGGCAGTATTACTTTAAAGGCTCTGCGTTTGCTCCCCCAACCTCACCAAACCTCTCAGCCCCGAGAGTGTCCACCCTTATGTCTCATCCAGCTGTGGGTCTAGATATGGTCAATCCAGGTTGCATCACAGCCCCTGAACGAATTTTGTAAGAATTTCTCTCTCTTTCACTGTCTTTGTTTCACGGGTTTTTAAAAGTAATTTATTTTTATAATGGGGTTTAGCTGCTTTTCACGGCTGTGTTTCTGCCGCTTTACAGCCACTTGACTCACTTCCAGAGAGATATCAATACATAGGTTTTAAGATTCTTACTAGTCAGATATATTCTTGTGCGGTGAATAGGGGGTGTGGAGTCCAGTTCACTGAGCAAGGAGTAGGTCTTTCTATTACATATTGGGTTTATGGAACGGTATCTGAGCTCATTTGAAACCCTTGTTTTATGCATCACCCCACCCCACCTTTCCCGTTAAGCAGCCATAGTGTGTTTTGTAAACTTGTGACTCTGTTCTGTTTTGTAATTCAGTTCAAGTGTAGCGGTTTTTACATTCCCTCTATAAGTGATAGCTTATGATAAGTGTCTTTTTCTGTGTGACTTATTTCACTTAGAATCGTCGTAGCTAAAGCCACTCATCATGCTGCTACTAGCCTTATGACATTGATTTCATGGCTGAGTGATATTCCATTGTACATAAGGACCACCACTTCTTTATCCATTTTTCTCTTTCCTGGGATATTAGAGGTGTCATGAAGTGGAGGTTCTTGTCAAAAGAGCAGCCCTAAACTTTGGGGTGCCTGTGTCTTGCTGATTTTTAGTTTTCCCAATTTATACGCCCATGAGTGGAAGTGCCCTATGCGCTCTAAGCTGTGTTTTTTCGATGTTTCAGGACACACCGTACACTTCTCCAGAGTGGCTGTTGGCAATTTACATCCCGCCCATCAGCGTAGCAAGGCTCCCATTTCTCCATGGCCTGTCCTGCATTTCTGGTTTTGACAGTTTTTTCCGCATGGCCCTTTTGACCGATGGGAAGCGAGACTTCTTTGTAGCGCTGATTTGCCTTTCCAGGTTGCTTGGTTGGCCAAAAAGGGCGTATGCGTTTTTTCCTGAATATATTCAGGAAAAAACGCATACGCCCTTTTTGGCCAAGGGCATCATTGTCGACGTTTTGCCGCTTTTCATGTGCTTTAAAGGCGATTCGAATCGACCTCCTGAAATCTGTTTCCTGCAATTCTGCCTTGCTTTCAGATCCTCTTCGTTGCCTTCCCTCAATATATTTGTGGACGAGAGTTATCATTTATAACTCTGCAGGTTTGTGAATTGCAGTGCCCCTGAGCTCCATTTTTCAACTCGCTTTTTTGGGAGCTGGCCGCAAAAGCGCAGGATTGCCTCAGGCCCTATTCTGCTTCCCGGCGGCAGGCTGAGCCTGTGGTTAATTCTTCTTCCTGATGGGAAAATAGAGTGACCTGTGCCTGTCCCAACACCTAGAGCTAGTCTCTCATTGGCTCCCCCTCTTCCCGTTCATCCTCAGGACAAATTGCAAGCTGTACGGAACGGGAGGTTACAGGTGCTGATTCTCCAAGGAGGGAGATTGCTAGTAAAGTGGCTGGAATGGCGAACCCGAGCACAAGGAGATGAGAAATGAGGTGCGTTTTAGAAACCTTTCCCGATCACACGGTGTACCACCTTCTGGGTTTCTCATGCATGTTTTCGAGGTAGGAAGATGCCCTTGAACCTGGAGATTTGGGACCCATGGGATGGGTAACAGGCAGTATTACTTTAAAGGCTCTGCGTTTGCTCCCCCAACCTCACCAAACCTCTCAGCCCCGAGAGTGTCCACCCTTATGTCTCATCCAGCTGTGGGTCTAGATATGGTCAATCCAGGTTGCATCACAGCCCCTGAACGAATTTTGTAAGAATTTCTCTCTCTTTCACTGTCTTTGTTTCACGGGTTTTTAAAAGTAATTTATTTTTATAATGGGGTTTAGCTGCTTTTCACGGCTGTGTTTCTGCCGCTTTACAGCCACTTGACTCACTTCCAGAGAGATATCAATACATAGGTTTTAAGATTCTTACTAGTCAGATATATTCTTGTGCGGTGAATAGGGGGTGTGGAGTCCAGTTCACTGAGCAAGGAGTAGGTCTTTCTATTACATATTGGGTTTATGGAACGGTATCTGAGCTCATTTGAAACCCTTGTTTTATGCATCACCCCACCCCACCTTTCCCGTTAAGCAGCCATAGTGTGTTTTGTAAACTTGTGACTCTGTTCTGTTTTGTAATTCAGTTCAAGTGTAGCGGTTTTTACATTCCCTCTATAAGTGATAGCTTATGATAAGTGTCTTTTTCTGTGTGACTTATTTCACTTAGAATCGTCGTAGCTAAAGCCACTCATCATGCTGCTACTAGCCTTATGACATTGATTTCATGGCTGAGTGATATTCCATTGTACATAAGGACCACCACTTCTTTATCCATTTTTCTCTTTCCTGGGATATTAGAGGTGTTATGAAGTGGAGGTTCTTGTCAACAGAGCAGCCCTAAACTTTGGGGTGCCTGTGTCTTGCTGATTTTTAGTTTTCCCAATTTATACGCCCATGAGTGGAAGTGCCCTATGCGCTCTAAGCTGTGTTTTTTCGATGTTTCAGGACACACCGTACCCTTCTCCAGAGTGGCTGTTGGCAATTTACATCCCGCCCATCAGCGTAGCAAGGCTCCCATTTCTCCATGGCCTGTCCTGCATTTCTGGTTTTGACAGTTTTTTCCGCATGGCCCTTTTGACCGATGGGAAGCGAGACTTCTTTGTAGCGCTGATTTGCCTTTCCAGGTTGCTTGGTTGGCCAAAAAGGGCGTATGCGTTTTTTCCTGAATATATTCAGGAAAAAACGCATACGCCCTTTTTGGCCAAGGGCATCATTGTCGACGTTTTGCCGCTTTTCATGTGCTTTAAAGGCGATTCGAATCGACCTCCTGAAATCTGTTTCCTGCAATTCTGCCTTGCTTTCAGATCCTCTTCGTTGCCTTCCCTCAATATATTTGTGGACGAGAGTTATCATTTATAACTCTGCAGGTTTGTGAATTGCAGTGCCCCTGAGCTCCATTTTTCAACTCGCTTTTTTGGGAGCTGGCCGCAAAAGCGCAGGATTGCCTCAGGCCCTATTCTGCTTCCCGGCGGCAGGCTGAGCCTGTGGTTAATTCTTCTTCCTGATGGGAAAATAGAGTGACCTGTGCCTGTCCCAACACCTAGAGCTAGTCTCTCATTGGCTCCCCCTCTTCCCGTTCATCCTCAGGACAAATTGCAAGCTGTACGGAACGGGAGGTTAAAGGTGCTGATTCTCCAAGGAGGGAGATTGCTAGTAAAGCGGCTGGAATGGCGAACCCGAGCACAAGGAGATGAGAAATGAGGTGCGTTTTAGAAACCTTTCCCGATCACACGGTGTACCACCTTCTGGGTTTCTCATGCATGTTTTCGAGGTAGGAAGATGCCCTTGAACCTGGAGATTTGGGACCCATGGGATGGGTAACAGGCAGTATTACTTTAAAGGCTCTGCGTTTGCTCCCCCAACCTCACCAAACCTCTCAGCCCCGAGAGTGTCCACCCTTATGTCTCATCCAGCTGTGGGTCTAGATATGGTCAATCCAGGTTGCATCACAGCCCCTGAACGAATTTTGTAAGAATTTCTCTCTCTTTCACTGTCTTTGTTTCACGGGTTTTTAAAAGTAATTTATTTTATAATGGGGTTTAGCTGCTTTTCACGGCTGTGTTTCTGCCGCTTTACAGCCACTTGACTCACTTCCAGAGAGATATCAATACATAGGTTTTAAGATTCTTACTAGTCAGATATATTCTTGTGCGGTGAATAGGGGGTGTGGAGTCCAGTTCACTGAGCAAGGAGTAGGTCTTTCTATTACATATTGGGTTTATGGAACGGTATCTGAGCTCATTTGAAACCCTTGTTTTATGCATCACCCCACCCCACCTTTCCCGTTAAGCAGCCATAGTGTGTTTTGTAAACTTGTGACTCTGTTCTGTTTTGTAATTCAGTTCAAGTGTAGCGGTTTTTACATTCCCTCTATAAGTGATAGCTTATGATAAGTGTCTTTTTCTGTGTGACTTATTTCACTTAGAATCGTCGTAGCTAAAGCCACTCATCATGCTGCTACTAGCCTTATGACATTGATTTCATGGCTGAGTGATATTCCATTGTACATAAGGACCACCACTTCTTTATCCATTTTTCTCTTTCCTGGGATATTTGAGGTGTCATGAAGTGGAGGTTCTTGTCAAAAGAGCAGCCCTAAACTTTGGGGTGCCTGTGTCTTGCTGATTTTTAGTTTTCCCAATTTATACGCCCATGAGTGGAAGTGCCCTATGCGCTCTAAGCTGTGTTTTTTCGATGTTTCAGGACACACCGTACCCTTCTCCAGAGTGGCTGTTGGCAATTTACATCCCGCCCATCAGCGTAGCAAGGCTCCCATTTCTCCATGGCCTGTCCTGCATTTCTGGTTTTGACACTTTTTTCCGCATGGCCCTTTTGACCGATGGGAAGCGAGACTTCTTTGTAGCGCTGATTTGCCTTTCCAGGTTGCTTGGTTGGCCAAAAAGGGCGTATGCGTTTTTTCCTGAATATATTCAGGAAAAAACGCATACGCCCTTTTTGGCCAAGGGCATCATTGTCGACGTTTTGCCGCTTTTCATGTGCTTTAAAGGCGATTCGAATCGACCTCCTGAAATCTGTTTCCTGCAATTCTGCCTTGCATTCAGATCCTCTTCGTTGCCTTCCCTCAATATATTTGTGGACGAGAGTTATCATTTATAACTCTGCAGGTTTGTGAATTGCAGTGCCCCTGAGCTCCATTTTTCAACTCGCTTTTTTGGGAGCTGGCCGCAAAAGCGCAGGATTGCCTCAGGCCCTATTCTGCTTCCCGGCGGCAGGCTGAGCCTGTGGTTAATTCTTCTTCCTGATGGGAAAATAGAGTGACCTGTGCCTGTCCCAACACCTAGAGCTAGTCTCTCATTGGCTCCCCCTCTTCCCGTTCATCCTCAGGACAAATTGCAAGCTGTACGGAACGGGAGGTTAAAGGTGCTGATTCTCCAAGGAGGGAGATTGCTAGTAAAGCGGCTGGAATGGCGAACCCGAGCACAAGGAGATGAGAAATGAGGTGCGTTTTAGAAACCTTTCCCGATCACACGGTGTACCACCTTCTGGGTTTCTCATGCATGTTTTCGAGGTAGGAAGATGCCCTTGAACCTGGAGATTTGGGACCCATGGGATGGGTAACAGGCAGTATTACTTTAAAGGCTCTGCGTTTGCTCCCCCAACCTCACCAAACCTCTCAGCCCCGAGAGTGTCCACCCTTATGTCTCATCCAGCTGTGGGTCTAGATATGGTCAATCCAGGTTGCATCACAGCCCCTGAACGAATTTTGTAAGAATTTCTCTCTCTTTCACTGTCTTTGTTTCACGGGTTTTTAAAAGTAATTTATTTTATAATGGGGTTTAGCTGCTTTTCACGGCTGTGTTTCTGCCGCTTTACAGCCACTTGACTCACTTCCAGAGAGATATCAATACATAGGTTTTAAGATTCTTACTAGTCAGATATATTCTTGTGCGGTGAATAGGGGGTGTGGAGTCCAGTTCACTGAGCAAGGAGTAGGTCTTTCTATTACATATTGGGTTTATGGAACGGTATCTGAGCTCATTTGAAACCCTTGTTTTATGCATCACCCCACCCCACCTTTCCCGTTAAGCAGCCATAGTGTGTTTTGTAAACTTGTGACTCTGTTCTGTTTTGTAATTCAGTTCAAGTGTAGCGGTTTTTACATTCCCTCTATAAGTGATAGCTTATGATAAGTGTCTTTTTCTGTGTGACTTATTTCACTTAGAATCGTCGTAGCTAAAGCCACTCATCATGCTGCTACTAGCCTTATGACATTGATTTCATGGCTGAGTGATATTCCATTGTACATAAGGACCACCACTTCTTTATCCATTTTTCTCTTTCCTGGGATATTTGAGGTGTCATGAAGTGGAGGTTCTTGTCAACAGAGCAGCCCTAAACTTTGGGGTGCCTGTGTCTTGCTGATTTTTAGTTTTCCCAATTTATACGCCCATGAGTGGAAGTGCCCTATGCGCTCTAAGCTGTGTTTTTTCGATGTTTCAGGACACACCGTACCCTTCTCCAGAGTGGCTGTTGGCAATTTACATCCCGCCCATCAGCGTAGCAAGGCTCCCATTTCTCCATGGCCTGTCCTGCATTTCTGGTTTTGACACTTTTTTCCGCATGGCCCTTTTGACCGATGGGAAGCGAGACTTCTTTGTAGCGCTGATTTGCCTTTCCAGGTTGCTTGGTTGGCCAAAAAGGGCGTATGCGTTTTTTCCTGAATATATTCAGGAAAAAACGCATACGCCCTTTTTGGCCAAGGGCATCATTGTCGACGTTTTGCCGCTTTTCATGTGCTTTAAAGGCGATTCGAATCGACCTCCTGAAATCTGTTTCCTGCAATTCTGCCTTGCTTTCAGATCCTCTTCGTTGCCTTCCCTCAATATATTTGTGGACGAGAGTTATCATTTATAACTCTGCAGGTTTGTGAATTGCAGTGCCCCTGAGCTCCATTTTTCAACTCGCTTTTTTGGGAGCTGGCCGCAAAAGCGCAGGATTGCCTCAGGCCCTATTCTGCTTCCGGGCGGCAGGCTGAGCCTGTGGTTAATTCTTCTTCCTGATGGGAAAATAGAGTGACCTGTGCCTGTCCCAACACCTAGAGCTAGTCTCTCATTGGCTCCCCCTCTTCCCGTTCATCCTCAGGACAAATTGCAAGCTGTACGGAACGGGAGGTTACAGGTGCTGATTCTCCAAGGAGGGAGATTGCTAGTAAAGCGGCTGGAATGGCGAACCCGAGCACAAGGAGATGAGAAATGAGGTGCGTTTTAGAAACCTTTCCCGATCACACGGTGTACCACCTTCTGGGTTTCTCATGCATGTTTTCGAGGTAGGAAGATGCCCTTGAACCTGGAGATTTGGGACCCATGGGATGGGTAACAGGCAGTATTACTTTAAAGGCTCTGCGTTTGCTCCCCCAACCTCACCAAACCTCTCAGCCCCGAGAGTGTCCACCCTTATGTCTCATCCAGCTGTGGGTCTAGATATGGTCAATCCAGGTTGCATCACAGCCCCTGAACGAATTTTGTAAGAATTTCTCTCTCTTTCACTGTCTGTGTTTCACGGGTTTTTAAAAGTAATTTATTTTTATAATGGGGTTTAGCTGCTTTTCACGGCTGTGTTTCTGCCGCTTTACACCCACTTGACTCACTTCCAGAGAGATATCAATACATAGGTTTTAAGATTCTTACTAGTCAGATATATTCTTGTGCGGTGAATAGGGGGTGTGGAGTCCAGTTCACTGAGCAAGGAGTAGGTCTTTCTATTACATATTGGGTTTATGGAACGGTATCTGAGCTCATTTGAAACCCTTGTTTTATGCATCACCCCACGCCACCTTTCCCGTTAAGCAGCCATAGTGTGTTTTGTAAACTTGTGACTCTGTTCTGTTTTGTAATTCAGTTCAAGTGTAGCGGTTTTTACATTCCCTCTATAAGTGATAGCTTATGATAAGTGTCTTTTTCTGTGTGACTTATTTCACTTAGAATCGTCGTAGCTAAAGCCACTCATCATGCTGCTACTAGCCTTATGACATTGATTTCATGGCTGAGTGATATTCCATTGTACATAAGGACCACCACTTCTTTATCCATTTTTCTCTTTCCTGGGATATTTGAGGTGTCATGAAGTGGAGGTTCTTGTCAACAGAGCAGCCCTAAACTTTGGGGTGCCTGTGTCTTGCTGATTTTTAGTTTTCCCAATTTATACGCCCATGAGTGGAAGTGCCCTATGCGCTCTAAGCTGTGTTTTTTCGATGTTTCAGGACACACCGTACCCTTCTCCAGAGTGGCTGTTGGCAATTTACATCCCGCCCATCAGCGTAGCAAGGCTCCCATTTCTCCATGGCCTGTCCTGCATTTCTGGTTTTGACACTTTTTTCCGCATGGCCCTTTTGACCGATGGGAAGCGAGACTTCTTTGTAGCGCTGATTTGCCTTTCCAGGTTGCTTGGTTGGCCAAAAAGGGCGTATGCGTTTTTTCCTGAATATATTCAGGAAAAAACGCATACGCCCTTTTTGGCCAAGGGCATCATTGTCGACGTTTTGCCGCTTTTCATGTGCTTTAAAGGCGATTCGAATCGACCTCCTGAAATCTGTTTCCTGCAATTCTGCCTTGCTTTCAGATCCTCTTCGTTGCCTTCCCTCAATATATTTGTGGACGAGAGTTATCATTTATAACTCTGCAGGTTTGTGAATTGCAGTGCCCCTGAGCTCCATTTTTCAACTCGCTTTTTTGGGAACTGGCCGCAAAAGCGCAGGATTGCCTCAGGCCCTATTCTGCTTCCCGGCGGCAGGCTGAGCCTGTGGTTAATTCTTCTTCCTGATGGGAAAATAGAGTGACCTGTGCCTGTCCCAACACCTAGAGCTAGTCTCTCATTGGCTCCCCCTCTTCCCGTTCATCCTCAGGACAAATTGCAAGCTGTACGGAACGGGAGGTTAAAGGTGCTGATTCTCCAAGGAGGGAGATTGCTAGTAAAGCGGCTGGAATGGCGAACCCGAGCACAAGGAGATGAGAAATGAGGTGCGTTTTAGAAACCTTTCCCGATCACACGGTGTACCACCTTCTGGGTTTCTCATGCATGTTTTCGAGGTAGGAAGATGCCCTTGAACCTGGAGATTTGGGACCCATGGGATGGGTAACAGGCAGTATTACTTTAAAGGCTCTGCGTTTGCTCCCCCAACCTCACCAAACCTCTCAGCCCCGAGAGTGTCCACCCTTATGTCTCATCCAGCTGTGGGTCTAGATATGGTCAATCCAGGTTGCATCACAGCCCCTGAACGAATTTTGTAAGAATTTCTCTCTCTTTCACTGTCTTTGTTTCACGGGTTTTTAAAAGTAATTTATTTTTATAATGGGGTTTAGCTGCTTTTCACGGCTGTGTTTCTGCCGCTTTACACCCACTTGACTCACTTCCAGAGAGATATCAATACATAGGTTTTAAGATTCTTACTAGTCAGATATATTCTTGTGCGGTGAATAGGGGGTGTGGAGTCCAGTTCACTGAGCAAGGAGTAGGTCTTTCTATTACATATTGGGTTTATGGAACGGTATCTGAGCTCATTTGAAACCCTTGTTTTATGCATCACCCCACCCCACCTTTCCCGTTAAGCAGCCATAGTGTGTTTTGTAAACGTGTGACTCTGTTCTGTTTTGTAATTCAGTTCAAGTGTAGCGGTTTTTACATTCCCTCTATAAGTGATAGCTTATGATAAGTGTCTTTTTCTGTGTGACTTATTTCACTTAGAATCGTCGTAGCTAAAGCCACTCATCATGCTGCTACTAGCCTTATGACATTGATTTCATGGCTGAGTGATATTCCATTGTACATAAGGACCACCACTTCTTTATCCATTTTTCTCTTTCCTGGGATATTTGAGGTGTCATGAAGTGGAGGTTCTTGTCAACAGAGCAGCCCTAAACTTTGGGGTGCCTGTGTCTTGCTGATTTTTAGTTTTCCCAATTTATACGCCCATGAGTGGAAGTGCCCTATGCGCTCTAAGCTGTGTTTTTTCGATGTTTCAGGACACACCGTACACTTCTCCAGAGTGGCTGTTGGCAATTTACATCCCGCCCATCAGCGTAGCAAGGCTCCCATTTCTCCATGGCCTGTCCTGCATTTCTGGTTTTGACAGTTTTTTCCGCATGGCCCTTTTGACCGATGGGAAGCGAGACTTCTTTGTAGCGCTGATTTGCCTTTCCAGGTTGCTTGGTTGGCCAAAAAGGGCGTATGCGTTTTTTCCTGAATATATTCAGGAAAAAACGCATACGCCCTTTTTGGCCAAGGGCATCATTGTCGACGTTTTGCCGCTTTTCATGTGCTTTAAAGGCGATTCGAATCGACCTCCTGAAATCTGTTTCCTGCAATTCTGCCTTGCTTTCAGATCCTCTTCGTTGCCTTCCCTCAATATATTTGTGGACGAGAGTTATCATTTATAACTCTGCAGGTTTGTGAATTGCAGTGCCCCTGAGCTCCATTTTTCAACTCGCTTTTTTGGGAGCTGGCCGCAAAAGCGCAGGATTGCCTCAGGCCCTATTCTGCTTCCGGGCGGCAGGCTGAGCCTGTGGTTAATTCTTCTTCCTGATGGGAAAATAGAGTGACCTGTGCCTGTCCCAACACCTAGAGCTAGTCTCTCATTGGCTCCCCCTCTTCCCGTTCATCCTCAGGACAAATTGCAAGCTGTACGGAACGGGAGGTTACAGGTGCTGATTCTCCAAGGAGGGAGATTGCTAGTAAAGCGGCTGGAATGGCGAACCCGAGCACAAGGAGATGAGAAATGAGGTGCGTTTTAGAAACCTTTCCCGATCACACGGTGTACCACCTTCTGGGTTTCTCATGCATGTTTTCGAGGTAGGAAGATGCCCTTGAACCTGGAGATTTGGGACCCATGGGATGGGTAACAGGCAGTATTACTTTAAAGGCTCTGCGTTTGCTCCCCCAACCTCACCAAACCTCTCAGCCCCGAGAGTGTCCACCCTTATGTCTCATCCAGCTGTGGGTCTAGATATGGTCAATCCAGGTTGCATCACAGCCCCTGAACGAATTTTGTAAGAATTTCTCTCTCTTTCACTGTCTTTGTTTCACGGGTTTTTAAAAGTAATTTATTTTTATAATGGGGTTTAGCTGCTTTTCACGGCTGTGTTTCTGCCGCTTTACACCCACTTGACTCACTTCCAGAGAGATATCAATACATAGGTTTTAAGATTCTTACTAGTCAGATATATTCTTGTGCGGTGAATAGGGGGTGTGGAGTCCAGTTCACTGAGCAAGGAGTAGGTCTTTCTATTACATATTGGGTTTATGGAACGGTATCTGAGCTCATTTGAAACCCTTGTTTTATGCATCACCCCACCCCACCTTTCCCGTTAAGCAGCCATAGTGTGTTTTGTAAACGTGTGACTCTGTTCTGTTTTGTAATTCAGTTCAAGTGTAGCGGTTTTTACATTCCCTCTATAAGTGATAGCTTATGATAAGTGTCTTTTTCTGTGTGACTTATTTCACTTAGAATCGTCGTAGCTAAAGCCACTCATCATGCTGCTACTAGCCTTATGACATTGATTTCATGGCTGAGTGATATTCCATTGTACATAAGGACCACCACTTCTTTATCCATTTTTCTCTTTCCTGGGATATTTGAGGTGTCATGAAGTGGAGGTTCTTGTCAACAGAGCAGCCCTAAACTTTGGGGTGCCTGTGTCTTGCTGATTTTTAGTTTTCCCAATTTATACGCCCATGAGTGGAAGTGCCCTATGCGCTCTAAGCTGTGTTTTTTCGATGTTTCAGGACACACCGTACACTTCTCCAGAGTGGCTGTTGGCAATTTACATCCCGCCCATCAGCGTAGCAAGGCTCCCATTTCTCCATGGCCTGTCCTGCATTTCTGGTTTTGACACTTTTTTCCGCATGGCCCTTTTGACCGATGGGAAGCGAGACTTCTTTGTAGCGCTGATTTGCCTTTCCAGGTTGCTTGGTTGGCCAAAAAGGGCGTATGCGTTTTTTCCTGAATATATTCAGGAAAAAACGCATACGCCCTTTTTGGCCAAGGGCATCATTGTCGACGTTTTGCCGCTTTTCATGTGCTTTAAAGGCGATTCGAATCGACCTCCTGAAATCTGTTTCCTGCAATTCTGCCTTGCTTTCAGATCCTCTTCGTTGCCTTCCCTCAATATATTTGTGGACGAGAGTTATCATTTATAACTCTGCAGGTTTGTGAATTGCAGTGCCCCTGAGCTCCATTTTTCAACTCGCTTTTTTGGGAGCTGGCCGCAAAAGCGCAGGATTGCCTCAGGCCCTATTCTGCTTCCCGGCGGCAGGCTGAGCCTGTGGTTAATTCTTCTTCCTGATGGGAAAATAGAGTGACCTGTGCCTGTCCCAACACCTAGAGCTAGTCTCTCATTGGCTCCCCCTCTTCCCGTTCATCCTCAGGACAAATTGCAAGCTGTACGGAACGGGAGGTTACAGGTGCTGATTCTCCAAGGAGGGAGATTGCTAGTAAAGCGGCTGGAATGGCGAACCCGAGCACAAGGAGATGAGAAATGAGGTGCGTTTTAGAAACCTTTCCCGATCACACGGTGTACCACCTTCTGGGTTTCTCATGCATGTTTTCGAGGTAGGAAGATGCCCTTGAACCTGGAGATTTGGGACCCATGGGATGGGTAACAGGCAGTATTACTTTAAAGGCTCTGCGTTTGCTCCCCCAACCTCACCAAACCTCTCAGCCCCGAGAGTGTCCACCCTTATGTCTCATCCAGCTGTGGGTCTAGATATGGTCAATCCAGGTTGCATCACAGCCCCTGAACGAATTTTGTAAGAATTTCTCTCTCTTTCACTGTCTGTGTTTCACGGGTTTTTAAAAGTAATTTATTTTTATAATGGGGTTTAGCTGCTTTTCACGGCTGTGTTTCTGCCGCTTTACACCCACTTGACTCACTTCCAGAGAGATATCAATACATAGGTTTTAAGATTCTTACTAGTCAGATATATTCTTGTGCGGTGAATAGGGGGTGTGGAGTCCAGTTCACTGAGCAAGGAGTAGGTCTTTCTATTACATATTGGGTTTATGGAACGGTATCTGAGCTCATTTGAAACCCTTGTTTTATGCATCACCCCACGCCACCTTTCCCGTTAAGCAGCCATAGTGTGTTTTGTAAACTTGTGACTCTGTTCTGTTTTGTAATTCAGTTCAAGTGTAGCGGTTTTTACATTCCCTCTATAAGTGATAGCTTATGATAAGTGTCTTTTTCTGTGTGACTTATTTCACTTAGAATCGTCGTAGCTAAAGCCACTCATCATGCTGCTACTAGCCTTATGACATTGATTTCATGGCTGAGTGATATTCCATTGTACATAAGGACCACCACTTCTTTATCCATTTTTCTCTTTCCTGGGATATTTGAGGTGTCATGAAGTGGAGGTTCTTGTCAACAGAGCAGCCCTAAACTTTGGGGTGCCTGTGTCTTGCTGATTTTTAGTTTTCCCAATTTATACGCCCATGAGTGGAAGTGCCCTATGCGCTCTAAGCTGTGTTTTTTCGATGTTTCAGGACACACCGTACACTTCTCCAGAGTGGCTGTTGGCAATTTACATCCCGCCCATCAGCGTAGCAAGGCTCCCATTTCTCCATGGCCTGTCCTGCATTTCTGGTTTTGACACTTTTTTCCGCATGGCCCTTTTGACCGATGGGAAGCGAGACTTCTTTGTAGCGCTGATTTGCCTTTCCAGGTTGCTTGGTTGGCCAAAAAGGGCGTATGCGTTTTTTCCTGAATATATTCAGGAAAAAACGCATACGCCCTTTTTGGCCAAGGGCATCATTGTCGACGTTTTGCCGCTTTTCATGTGCTTTAAAGGCGATTCGAATCGACCTCCTGAAATCTGTTTCCTGCAATTCTGCCTTGCTTTCAGATCCTCTTCGTTGCCTTCCCTCAATATATTTGTGGACGAGAGTTATCATTTATAACTCTGCAGGTTTGTGAATTGCAGTGCCCCTGAGCTCCATTTTTCAACTCGCTTTTTTGGGAGCTGGCCGCAAAAGCGCAGGATTGCCTCAGGCCCTATTCTGCTTCCCGGCGGCAGGCTGAGCCTGTGGTTAATTCTTCTTCCTGATGGGAAAATAGAGTGACCTGTGCCTGTCCCAACACCTAGAGCTAGTCTCTCATTGGCTCCCCCTCTTCCCGTTCATCCTCAGGACAAATTGCAAGCTGTACGGAACGGGAGGTTACAGGTGCTGATTCTCCAAGGAGGGAGATTGCTAGTAAAGCGGCTGGAATGGCGAACCCGAGCACAAGGAGATGAGAAATGAGGTGCGTTTTAGAAACCTTTCCCGATCACATGGTGTACCACCTTCTGGGTTTCTCATGCATGTTTTCGAGGTAGGAAGATGCCCTTGAACCTGGAGATTTGGGACCCATGGGATGGGTAACAGGCAGTATTACTTTAAAGGCTCTGCGTTTGCTCCCCCAACCTCACCAAACCTCTCAGCCCCGAGAGTGTCCACCCTTATGTCTCATCCAGCTGTGGGTCTAGATATGGTCAATCCAGGTTGCATCACAGCCCCTGAACGAATTTTGTAAGAATTTCTCTCTCTTTCACTGTCTGTGTTTCACGGGTTTTTAAAAGTAATTTATTTTATAATGGGGTTTAGCTGCTTTTCACGGCTGTGTTTCTGCCGCTTTACAGCCACTTGACTCACTTCCAGAGAGATATCAATACATAGGTTTTAAGATTCTTACTAGTCAGATATATTCTTGTGCGGTGAATAGGGGGTGTGGAGTCCAGTTCACTGAGCAAGGAGTAGGTCTTTCTATTACATATTGGGTTTATGGAACGGTATCTGAGCTCATTTGAAACCCTTGTTTTATGCATCACCCCACCCCACCTTTCCCGTTAAGCAGCCATAGTGTGTTTTGTAAACTTGTGACTCTGTTCTGTTTTGTAATTCAGTTCAAGTGTAGCGGTTTTTACATTCCCTCTATAAGTGATAGCTTATGATAAGTGTCTTTTTCTGTGTGACTTATTTCACTTAGAATCGTCGTAGCTAAAGCCACTCATCATGCTGCTACTAGCCTTATGACATTGATTTCATGGCTGAGTGATATTCCATTGTACATAAGGACCACCACTTCTTTATCCATTTTTCTCTTTCCTGGGATATTAGAGGTGTCATGAAGTGGAGGTTCTTGTCAAAAGAGCAGCCCTAAACTTTGGGGTGCCTGTGTCTTGCTGATTTTTAGTTTTCCCAATTTATACGCCCATGAGTGGAAGTGCCCTATGCGCTCTAAGCTGTGTTTTTTCGATGTTTCAGGACACACCGTACACTTCTCCAGAGTGGCTGTTGGCAATTTACATCCCGCCCATCAGCGTAGCAAGGCTCCCATTTCTCCATGGCCTGTCCTGCATTTCTGGTTTTGACAGTTTTTTCCGCATGGCCCTTTTGACCGATGGGAAGCGAGACTTCTTTGTAGCGCTGATTTGCCTTTCCAGGTTGCTTGGTTGGCCAAAAAGGGCGTATGCGTTTTTTCCTGAATATATTCAGGAAAAAACGCATACGCCCTTTTTGGCCAAGGGCATCATTGTCGACGTTTTGCCGCTTTTCATGTGCTTTAAAGGCGATTCGAATCGACCTCCTGAAATCTGTTTCCTGCAATTCTGCCTTGCTTTCAGATCCTCTTCGTTGCCTTCCCTCAATATATTTGTGGACGAGAGTTATCATTTATAACTCTGCAGGTTTGTGAATTGCAGTGCCCCTGAGCTCCATTTTTCAACTCGCTTTTTTGGGAGCTGGCCGCAAAAGCGCAGGATTGCCTCAGGCCCTATTCTGCTTCCCGGCGGCAGGCTGAGCCTGTGGTTAATTCTTCTTCCTGATGGGAAAATAGAGTGACCTGTGCCTGTCCCAACACCTAGAGCTAGTCTCTCATTGGCTCCCCCTCTTCCCGTTCATCCTCAGGACAAATTGCAAGCTGTACGGAACGGGAGGTTACAGGTGCTGATTCTCCAAGGAGGGAGATTGCTAGTAAAGTGGCTGGAATGGCGAACCCGAGCACAAGGAGATGAGAAATGAGGTGCGTTTTAGAAACCTTTCCCGATCACACGGTGTACCACCTTCTGGGTTTCTCATGCATGTTTTCGAGGTAGGAAGATGCCCTTGAACCTGGAGATTTGGGACCCATGGGATGGGTAACAGGCAGTATTACTTTAAAGGCTCTGCGTTTGCTCCCCCAACCTCACCAAACCTCTCAGCCCCGAGAGTGTCCACCCTTATGTCTCATCCAGCTGTGGGTCTAGATATGGTCAATCCAGGTTGCATCACAGCCCCTGAACGAATTTTGTAAGAATTTCTCTCTCTTTCACTGTCTTTGTTTCACGGGTTTTTAAAAGTAATTTATTTTTATAATGGGGTTTAGCTGCTTTTCACGGCTGTGTTTCTGCCGCTTTACAGCCACTTGACTCACTTCCAGAGAGATATCAATACATAGGTTTTAAGATTCTTACTAGTCAGATATATTCTTGTGCGGTGAATAGGGGGTGTGGAGTCCAGTTCACTGAGCAAGGAGTAGGTCTTTCTATTACATATTGGGTTTATGGAACGGTATCTGAGCTCATTTGAAACCCTTGTTTTATGCATCACCCCACCCCACCTTTCCCGTTAAGCAGCCATAGTGTGTTTTGTAAACTTGTGACTCTGTTCTGTTTTGTAATTCAGTTCAAGTGTAGCGGTTTTTACATTCCCTCTATAAGTGATAGCTTATGATAAGTGTCTTTTTCTGTGTGACTTATTTCACTTAGAATCGTCGTAGCTAAAGCCACTCATCATGCTGCTACTAGCCTTATGACATTGATTTCATGGCTGAGTGATATTCCATTGTACATAAGGACCACCACTTCTTTATCCATTTTTCTCTTTCCTGGGATATTAGAGGTGTTATGAAGTGGAGGTTCTTGTCAACAGAGCAGCCCTAAACTTTGGGGTGCCTGTGTCTTGCTGATTTTTAGTTTTCCCAATTTATACGCCCATGAGTGGAAGTGCCCTATGCGCTCTAAGCTGTGTTTTTTCGATGTTTCAGGACACACCGTACCCTTCTCCAGAGTGGCTGTTGGCAATTTACATCCCGCCCATCAGCGTAGCAAGGCTCCCATTTCTCCATGGCCTGTCCTGCATTTCTGGTTTTGACAGTTTTTTCCGCATGGCCCTTTTGACCGATGGGAAGCGAGACTTCTTTGTAGCGCTGATTTGCCTTTCCAGGTTGCTTGGTTGGCCAAAAAGGGCGTATGCGTTTTTTCCTGAATATATTCAGGAAAAAACGCATACGCCCTTTTTGGCCAAGGGCATCATTGTCGACGTTTTGCCGCTTTTCATGTGCTTTAAAGGCGATTCGAATCGACCTCCTGAAATCTGTTTCCTGCAATTCTGCCTTGCTTTCAGATCCTCTTCGTTGCCTTCCCTCAATATATTTGTGGACGAGAGTTATCATTTATAACTCTGCAGGTTTGTGAATTGCAGTGCCCCTGAGCTCCATTTTTCAACTCGCTTTTTTGGGAGCTGGCCGCAAAAGCGCAGGATTGCCTCAGGCCCTATTCTGCTTCCCGGCGGCAGGCTGAGCCTGTGGTTAATTCTTCTTCCTGATGGGAAAATAGAGTGACCTGTGCCTGTCCCAACACCTAGAGCTAGTCTCTCATTGGCTCCCCCTCTTCCCGTTCATCCTCAGGACAAATTGCAAGCTGTACGGAACGGGAGGTTAAAGGTGCTGATTCTCCAAGGAGGGAGATTGCTAGTAAAGCGGCTGGAATGGCGAACCCGACCACAAGGAGATGAGAAATGAGGTGCGTTTTAGAAACCTTTCCCGATCACATGGTGTACCACCTTCTGGGTTTCTCATGCATGTTTTCGAGGTAGGAAGATGCCCTTGAACCTGGAGATTTGGGACCCATGGGATGGGTAACAGGCAGTATTACTTTAAAGGCTCTGCGTTTGCTCCCCCAACCTCACCAAACCTCTCAGCCCCGAGAGTGTCCACCCTTATGTCTCATCCAGCTGTGGGTCTAGATATGGTCAATCCAGGTTGCATCACAGCCCCTGAACGAATTTTGTAAGAATTTCTCTCTCTTTCACTGTCTTTGTTTCACGGGTTTTTAAAAGTAATTTATTTTTATAATGGGGTTTAGCTGCTTTTCACGGCTGTGTTTCTGCCGCTTTACAGCCACTTGACTCACTTCCAGAGAGATATCAATACATAGGTTTTAAGATTCTTACTAGTCAGATATATTCTTGTGCGGTGAATAGGGGGTGTGGAGTCCAGTTCACTGAGCAAGGAGTAGGTCTTTCTATTACATATTGGGTTTATGGAACGGTATCTGAGCTCATTTGAAACCCTTGTTTTATGCATCACCCCACCCCACCTTTCCCGTTAAGCAGCCATAGTGTGTTTTGTAAACTTGTGACTCTGTTCTGTTTTGTAATTCAGTTCAAGTGTAGCGGTTTTTACATTCCCTCTATAAGTGATAGCTTATGATAAGTGTCTTTTTCTGTGTGACTTATTTCACTTAGAATCGTCGTAGCTAAAGCCACTCATCATGCTGCTACTAGCCTTATGACATTGATTTCATGGCTGAGTGATATTCCATTGTACATAAGGACCACCACTTCTTTATCCATTTTTCTCTTTCCTGGGATATTTGAGGTGTCATGAAGTGGAGGTTCTTGTCAACAGAGCAGCCCTAAACTTTGGGGTGCCTGTGTCTTGCTGATTTTTAGTTTTCCCAATTTATACGCCCATGAGTGGAAGTGCCCTATGCGCTCTAAGCTGTGTTTTTTCGATGTTTCAGGACACACCGTACCCTTCTCCAGAGTGGCTGTTGGCAATTTACATCCCGCCCATCAGCGTAGCAAGGCTCCCATTTCTCCATGGCCTGTCCTGCATTTCTGGTTTTGACACTTTTTTCCGCATGGCCCTTTTGACCGATGGGAAGCGAGACTTCTTTGTAGCGCTGATTTGCCTTTCCAGGTTGCTTGGTTGGCCAAAAAGGGCGTATGCGTTTTTTCCTGAATATATTCAGGAAAAAACGCATACGCCCTTTTTGGCCAAGGGCATCATTGTCGACGTTTTGCCGCTTTTCATGTGCTTTAAAGGCGATTCGAATCGACCTCCTGAAATCTGTTTCCTGCAATTCTGCCTTGCTTTCAGATCCTCTTCGTTGCCTTCCCTCAATATATTTGTGGACGAGAGTTATCATTTATAACTCTGCAGGTTTGTGAATTGCAGTGCCCCTGAGCTCCATTTTTCAACTCGCTTTTTTGGGAGCTGGCCGCAAAAGCGCAGGATTGCCTCAGGCCCTATTCTGCTTCCCGGCGGCAGGCTGAGCCTGTGGTTAATTCTTCTTCCTGATGGGAAAATAGAGTGACCTGTGCCTGTCCCAACACCTAGAGCTAGTCTCTCATTGGCTCCCCCTCTTCCCGTTCATCCTCAGGACAAATTGCAAGCTGTACGGAACGGGAGGTTACAGGTGCTGATTCTCCAAGGAGGGAGATTGCTAGTAAAGCGGCTGGAATGGCGAACCCGAGCACAAGGAGATGAGAAATGAGGTGCGTTTTAGAAACCTTTCCCGATCACACGGTGTACCACCTTCTGGGTTTCTCATGCATGTTTTCGAGGTAGGAAGATGCCCTTGAACCTGGAGATTTGGGACCCATGGGATGGGTAACAGGCAGTATTACTTTAAAGGCTCTGCGTTTGCTCCCCCAACCTCACCAAACCTCTCAGCCCCGAGAGTGTCCACCCTTATGTCTCATCCAGCTGTGGGTCTAGATATGGTCAATCCAGGTTGCATCACAGCCCCTGAACGAATTTTGTAAGAATTTCTCTCTCTTTCACTGTCTGTGTTTCACGGGTTTTTAAAAGTAATTTATTTTTATAATGGGGTTTAGCTGCTTTTCACGGCTGTGTTTCTGCCGCTTTACACCCACTTGACTCACTTCCAGAGAGATATCAATACATAGGTTTTAAGATTCTTACTAGTCAGATATATTCTTGTGCGGTGAATAGGGGGTGTGGAGTCCAGTTCACTGAGCAAGGAGTAGGTCTTTCTATTACATATTGGGTTTATGGAACGGTATCTGAGCTCATTTGAAACCCTTGTTTTATGCATCACCCCACGCCACCTTTCCCGTTAAGCAGCCATAGTGTGTTTTGTAAACTTGTGACTCTGTTCTGTTTTGTAATTCAGTTCAAGTGTAGCGGTTTTTACATTCCCTCTATAAGTGATAGCTTATGATAAGTGTCTTTTTCTGTGTGACTTATTTCACTTAGAATCGTCGTAGCTAAAGCCACTCATCATGCTGCTACTAGCCTTATGACATTGATTTCATGGCTGAGTGATATTCCATTGTACATAAGGACCACCACTTCTTTATCCATTTTTCTCTTTCCTGGGATATTTGAGGTGTCATGAAGTGGAGGTTCTTGTCAACAGAGCAGCCCTAAACTTTGGGGTGCCTGTGTCTTGCTGATTTTTAGTTTTCCCAATTTATACGCCCATGAGTGGAAGTGCCCTATGCGCTCTAAGCTGTGTTTTTTCGATGTTTCAGGACACACCGTACCCTTCTCCAGAGTGGCTGTTGGCAATTTACATCCCGCCCATCAGCGTAGCAAGGCTCCCATTTCTCCATGGCCTGTCCTGCATTTCTGGTTTTGACACTTTTTTCCGCATGGCCCTTTTGACCGATGGGAAGCGAGACTTCTTTGTAGCGCTGATTTGCCTTTCCAGGTTGCTTGGTTGGCCAAAAAGGGCGTATGCGTTTTTTCCTGAATATATTCAGGAAAAAACGCATACGCCCTTTTTGGCCAAGGGCATCATTGTCGACGTTTTGCCGCTTTTCATGTGCTTTAAAGGCGATTCGAATCGACCTCCTGAAATCTGTTTCCTGCAATTCTGCCTTGCTTTCAGATCCTCTTCGTTGCCTTCCCTCAATATATTTGTGGACGAGAGTTATCATTTATAACTCTGCAGGTTTGTGAATTGCAGTGCCCCTGAGCTCCATTTTTCAACTCGCTTTTTTGGGAACTGGCCGCAAAAGCGCAGGATTGCCTCAGGCCCTATTCTGCTTCCCGGCGGCAGGCTGAGCCTGTGGTTAATTCTTCTTCCTGATGGGAAAATAGAGTGACCTGTGCCTGTCCCAACACCTAGAGCTAGTCTCTCATTGGCTCCCCCTCTTCCCGTTCATCCTCAGGACAAATTGCAAGCTGTACGGAACGGGAGGTTAAAGGTGCTGATTCTCCAAGGAGGGAGATTGCTAGTAAAGCGGCTGGAATGGCGAACCCGAGCACAAGGAGATGAGAAATGAGGTGCGTTTTAGAAACCTTTCCCGATCACACGGTGTACCACCTTCTGGGTTTCTCATGCATGTTTTCGAGGTAGGAAGATGCCCTTGAACCTGGAGATTTGGGACCCATGGGATGGGTAACAGGCAGTATTACTTTAAAGGCTCTGCGTTTGCTCCCCCAACCTCACCAAACCTCTCAGCCCCGAGAGTGTCCACCCTTATGTCTCATCCAGCTGTGGGTCTAGATATGGTCAATCCAGGTTGCATCACAGCCCCTGAACGAATTTTGTAAGAATTTCTCTCTCTTTCACTGTCTTTGTTTCACGGGTTTTTAAAAGTAATTTATTTTTATAATGGGGTTTAGCTGCTTTTCACGGCTGTGTTTCTGCCGCTTTACACCCACTTGACTCACTTCCAGAGAGATATCAATACATAGGTTTTAAGATTCTTACTAGTCAGATATATTCTTGTGCGGTGAATAGGGGGTGTGGAGTCCAGTTCACTGAGCAAGGAGTAGGTCTTTCTATTACATATTGGGTTTATGGAACGGTATCTGAGCTCATTTGAAACCCTTGTTTTATGCATCACCCCACCCCACCTTTCCCGTTAAGCAGCCATAGTGTGTTTTGTAAACTTGTGACTCTGTTCTGTTTTGTAATTCAGTTCAAGTGTAGCGGTTTTTACATTCCCTCTATAAGTGATAGCTTATGATAAGTGTCTTTTTCTGTGTGACTTATTTCACTTAGAATCGTCGTAGCTAAAGCCACTCATCATGCTGCTACTAGCCTTATGACATTGATTTCATGGCTGAGTGATATTCCATTGTACATAAGGACCACCACTTCTTTATCCATTTTTCTCTTTCCTGGGATATTTGAGGTGTCATGAAGTGGAGGTTCTTGTCAAAAGAGCAGCCCTAAACTTTGGGGTGCCTGTGTCTTGCTGATTTTTAGTTTTCCCAATTTATACGCCCATGAGTGGAAGTGCCCTATGCGCTCTAAGCTGTGTTTTTTCGATGTTTCAGGACACACCGTACCCTTCTCCAGAGTGGCTGTTGGCAATTTACATCCCGCCCATCAGCGTAGCAAGGCTCCCATTTCTCCATGGCCTGTCCTGCATTTCTGGTTTTGACACTTTTTTCCGCATGGCCCTTTTGACCGATGGGAAGCGAGACTTCTTTGTAGCGCTGATTTGCCTTTCCAGGTTGCTTGGTTGGCCAAAAAGGGCGTATGCGTTTTTTCCTGAATATATTCAGGAAAAAACGCATACGCCCTTTTTGGCCAAGGGCATCATTGTCGACGTTTTGCCGCTTTTCATGTGCTTTAAAGGCGATTCGAATCGACCTCCTGAAATCTGTTTCCTGCAATTCTGCCTTGCTTTCAGATCCTCTTCGTTGCCTTCCCTCAATATATTTGTGGACGAGAGTTATCATTTATAACTCTGCAGGTTTGTGAATTGCAGTGCCCCTGAGCTCCATTTTTCAACTCGCTTTTTTGGGAGCTGGCCGCAAAAGCGCAGGATTGCCTCAGGCCCTATTCTGCTTCCGGGCGGCAGGCTGAGCCTGTGGTTAATTCTTCTTCCTGATGGGAAAATAGAGTGACCTGTGCCTGTCCCAACACCTAGAGCTAGTCTCTCATTGGCTCCCCCTCTTCCCGTTCATCCTCAGGACAAATTGCAAGCTGTACGGAACGGGAGGTTACAGGTGCTGATTCTCCAAGGAGGGAGATTGCTAGTAAAGCGGCTGGAATGGCGAACCCGAGCACAAGGAGATGAGAAATGAGGTGCGTTTTAGAAACCTTTCCCGATCACATGGTGTACCACCTTCTGGGTTTCTCATGCATGTTTTCGAGGTAGGAAGATGCCCTTGAACCTGGAGATTTGGGACCCATGGGATGGGTAACAGGCAGTATTACTTTAAAGGCTCTGCGTTTGCTCCCCCAACCTCACCAAACCTCTCAGCCCCGAGAGTGTCCACCCTTATGTCTCATCCAGCTGTGGGTCTAGATATGGTCAATCCAGGTTGCATCACAGCCCCTGAACGAATTTTGTAAGAATTTCTCTCTCTTTCACTGTCTGTGTTTCACGGGTTTTTAAAAGTAATTTATTTTATAATGGGGTTTAGCTGCTTTTCACGGCTGTGTTTCTGCCGCTTTACAGCCACTTGACTCACTTCCAGAGAGATATCAATACATAGGTTTTAAGATTCTTACTAGTCAGATATATTCTTGTGCGGTGAATAGGGGGTGTGGAGTCCAGTTCACTGAGCAAGGAGTAGGTCTTTCTATTACATATTGGGTTTATGGAACGGTATCTGAGCTCATTTGAAACCCTTGTTTTATGCATCACCCCACCCCACCTTTCCCGTTAAGCAGCCATAGTGTGTTTTGTAAACTTGTGACTCTGTTCTGTTTTGTAATTCAGTTCAAGTGTAGCGGTTTTTACATTCCCTCTATAAGTGATAGCTTATGATAAGTGTCTTTTTCTGTGTGACTTATTTCACTTAGAATCGTCGTAGCTAAAGCCACTCATCATGCTGCTACTAGCCTTATGACATTGATTTCATGGCTGAGTGATATTCCATTGTACATAAGGACCACCACTTCTTTATCCATTTTTCTCTTTCCTGGGATATTTGAGGTGTCATGAAGTGGAGGTTCTTGTCAAAAGAGCAGCCCTAAACTTTGGGGTGCCTGTGTCTTGCTGATTTTTAGTTTTCCCAATTTATACGCCCATGAGTGGAAGTGCCCTATGCGCTCTAAGCTGTGTTTTTTCGATGTTTCAGGACACACCGTACCCTTCTCCAGAGTGGCTGTTGGCAATTTACATCCCGCCCATCAGCGTAGCAAGGCTCCCATTTCTCCATGGCCTGTCCTGCATTTCTGGTTTTGACACTTTTTTCCGCATGGCCCTTTTGACCGATGGGAAGCGAGACTTCTTTGTAGCGCTGATTTGCCTTTCCAGGTTGCTTGGTTGGCCAAAAAGGGCGTATGCGTTTTTTCCTGAATATATTCAGGAAAAAACGCATACGCCCTTTTTGGCCAAGGGCATCATTGTCGACGTTTTGCCGCTTTTCATGTGCTTTAAAGGCGATTCGAATCGACCTCCTGAAATCTGTTTCCTGCAATTCTGCCTTGCTTTCAGATCCTCTTCGTTGCCTTCCCTCAATATATTTGTGGACGAGAGTTATCATTTATAACTCTGCAGGTTTGTGAATTGCAGTGCCCCTGAGCTCCATTTTTCAACTCGCTTTTTTGGGAGCTGGCCGCAAAAGCGCAGGATTGCCTCAGGCCCTATTCTGCTTCCCGGCGGCAGGCTGAGCCTGTGGTTAATTCTTCTTCCTGATGGGAAAATAGAGTGACCTGTGCCTGTCCCAACACCTAGAGCTAGTCTCTCATTGGCTCCCCCTCTTCCCGTTCATCCTCAGGACAAATTGCAAGCTGTACGGAACGGGAGGTTAAAGGTGCTGATTCTCCAAGGAGGGAGATTGCTAGTAAAGCGGCTGGAATGGCGAACCCGAGCACAAGGAGATGAGAAATGAGGTGCGTTTTAGAAACCTTTCCCGATCACATGGTGTACCACCTTCTGGGTTTCTCATGCATGTTTTCGAGGTAGGAAGATGCCCTTGAACCTGGAGATTTGGGACCCATGGGATGGGTAACAGGCAGTATTACTTTAAAGGCTCTGCGTTTGCTCCCCCAACCTCACCAAACCTCTCAGCCCCGAGAGTGTCCACCCTTATGTCTCATCCAGCTGTGGGTCTAGATATGGTCAATCCAGGTTGCATCACAGCCCCTGAACGAATTTTGTAAGAATTTCTCTCTCTTTCACTGTCTTTGTTTAACGGGTTTTTAAAAGTAATTTATTTTTATAATGGGGTTTAGCTGCTTTTCACGGCTGTGTTTCTGCCGCTTTACACCCACTTGACTCACTTCCAGAGAGATATCAATACATAGGTTTTAAGATTCTTACTAGTCAGATATATTCTTGTGCGGTGAATAGGGGGTGTGGAGTCCAGTTCACTGAGCAAGGAGTAGGTCTTTCTATTACATATTGGGTTTATGGAACGGTATCTGAGCTCATTTGAAACCCTTGTTTTATGCATCACCCCACCCCACCTTTCCCGTTAAGCAGCCATAGTGTGTTTTGTAAACTTGTGACTCTGTTCTGTTTTGTAATTCAGTTCAAGTGTAGCGGTTTTTACATTCCCTCTATAAGTGATAGCTTATGATAAGTGTCTTTTTCTGTGTGACTTATTTCACTTAGAATCGTCGTAGCTAAAGCCACTCATCATGCTGCTACTAGCCTTATGACATTGATTTCATGGCTGAGTGATATTCCATTGTACATAAGGACCACCACTTCTTTATCCATTTTTCTCTTTCCTGGGATATTAGAGGTGTTATGAAGTGGAGGTTCTTGTCAAAAGAGCAGCCCTAAACTTTGGGGTGCCTGTGTCTTGCTGATTTTTAGTTTTCCCAATTTATACGCCCATGAGTGGAAGTGCCCTATGCGCTCTAAGCTGTGTTTTTTCGATGTTTCAGGACACACCGTACACTTCTCCAGAGTGGCTGTTGGCAATTTACATCCCGCCCATCAGCGTAGCAAGGCTCCCATTTCTCCATGGCCTGTCCTGCATTTCTGGTTTTGACAGTTTTTTCCGCATGGCCCTTTTGACCGATGGGAAGCGAGACTTCTTTGTAGCGCTGATTTGCCTTTCCAGGTTGCTTGGTTGGCCAAAAAGGGCGTATGCGTTTTTTCCTGAATATATTCAGGAAAAAACGCATACGCCCTTTTTGGCCAAGGGCATCATTGTCGACGTTTTGCCGCTTTTCATGTGCTTTAAAGGCGATTCGAATCGACCTCCTGAAATCTGTTTCCTGCAATTCTGCCTTGCTTTCAGATCCTCTTCGTTGCCTTCCCTCAATATATTTGTGGACGAGAGTTATCATTTATAACTCTGCAGGTTTGTGAATTGCAGTGCCCCTGAGCTCCATTTTTCAACTCGCTTTTTTGGGAGCTGGCCGCAAAAGCGCAGGATTGCCTCAGGCCCTATTCTGCTTCCGGGCGGCAGGCTGAGCCTGTGGTTAATTCTTCTTCCTGATGGGAAAAGAGAGTGACCTGTGCCTGTCCCAACACCTAGAGCTAGTCTCTCATTGGCTCCCCCTCTTCCCGTTCATCCTCAGGACAAATTGCAAGCTGTACGGAACGGGAGGTTAAAGGTGCTGATTCTCCAAGGAGGGAGATTGCTAGTAAAGCGGCTGGAATGGCGAACCCGACCACAAGGAGATGAGAAATGAGGTGCGTTTTAGAAACCTTTCCCGATCACATGGTGTACCACCTTCTGGGTTTCTCATGCATGTTTTCGAGGTAGGAAGATGCCCTTGAACCTGGAGATTTGGGACCCATGGGATGGGTAACAGGCAGTATTACTTTAAAGGCTCTGCGTTTGCTCCCCCAACCTCACCAAACCTCTCAGCCCCGAGAGTGTCCACCCTTATGTCTCATCCAGCTGTGGGTCTAGATATGGTCAATCCAGGTTGCATCACAGCCCCTGAACGAATTTTGTAAGAATTTCTCTCTCTTTCACTGTCTGTGTTTCACGGGTTTTTAAAAGTAATTTATTTTTATAATGGGGTTTAGCTGCTTTTCACGGCTGTGTTTCTGCCGCTTTACAGCCACTTGACTCACTTCCAGAGAGATATCAATACATAGGTTTTAAGATTCTTACTAGTCAGATATATTCTTGTGCGGTGAATAGGGGGTGTGGAGTCCAGTTCACTGAGCAAGGAGTAGGTCTTTCTATTACATATTGGGTTTATGGAACGGTATCTGAGCTCATTTGAAACCCTTGTTTTATGCATCACCCCACCCCACCTTTCCCGTTAAGCAGCCATAGTGTGTTTTGTAAACTTGTGACTCTGTTCTGTTTTGTAATTCAGTTCAAGTGTAGCGGTTTTTACATTCCCTCTATAAGTGATAGCTTATGATAAGTGTCTTTTTCTGTGTGACTTATTTCACTTAGAATCGTCGTAGCTAAAGCCACTCATCATGCTGCTACTAGCCTTATGACATTGATTTCATGGCTGAGTGATATTCCATTGTACATAAGGACCACCACTTCTTTATCCATTTTTCTCTTTCCTGGGATATTTGAGGTGTCATGAAGTGGAGGTTCTTGTCAAAAGAGCAGCCCTAAACTTTGGGGTGCCTGTGTCTTGCTGATTTTTAGTTTTCCCAATTTATACGCCCATGAGTGGAAGTGCCCTATGCGCTCTAAGCTGTGTTTTTTCGATGTTTCAGGACACACCGTACCCTTCTCCAGAGTGGCTGTTGGCAATTTACATCCCGCCCATCAGCGTAGCAAGGCTCCCATTTCTCCATGGCCTGTCCTGCATTTCTGGTTTTGACACTTTTTTCCGCATGGCCCTTTTGACCGATGGGAAGCGAGACTTCTTTGTAGCGCTGATTTGCCTTTCCAGGTTGCTTGGTTGGCCAAAAAGGGCGTATGCGTTTTTTCCTGAATATATTCAGGAAAAAACGCATACGCCCTTTTTGGCCAAGGGCATCATTGTCGACGTTTTGCCGCTTTTCATGTGCTTTAAAGGCGATTCGAATCGACCTCCTGAAATCTGTTTCCTGCAATTCTGCCTTGCTTTCAGATCCTCTTCGTTGCCTTCCCTCAATATATTTGTGGACGAGAGTTATCATTTATAACTCTGCAGGTTTGTGAATTGCAGTGCCCCTGAGCTCCATTTTTCAACTCGCTTTTTTGGGAGCTGGCCGCAAAAGCGCAGGATTGCCTCAGGCCCTATTCTGCTTCCGGGCGGCAGGCTGAGCCTGTGGTTAATTCTTCTTCCTGATGGGAAAATAGAGTGACCTGTGCCTGTCCCAACACCTAGAGCTAGTCTCTCATTGGCTCCCCCTCTTCCCGTTCATCCTCAGGACAAATTGCAAGCTGTACGGAACGGGAGGTTACAGGTGCTGATTCTCCAAGGAGGGAGATTGCTAGTAAAGCGGCTGGAATGGCGAACCCGAGCACAAGGAGATGAGAAATGAGGTGCGTTTTAGAAACCTTTCCCGATCACACGGTGTACCACCTTCTGGGTTTCTCATGCATGTTTTCGAGGTAGGAAGATGCCCTTGAACCTGGAGATTTGGGACCCATGGGATGGGTAACAGGCAGTATTACTTTAAAGGCTCTGCGTTTGCTCCCCCAACCTCACCAAACCTCTCAGCCCCGAGAGTGTCCACCCTTATGTCTCCTCCAGCTGTGGGTCTAGATATGGTCAATCCAGGTTGCATCACAGCCCCTGAACGAATTTTGTAAGAATTTCTCTCTCTTTCACTGTCTGTGTTTCACGGGTTTTTAAAAGTAATTTATTTTTATAATGGGGTTTAGCTGCTTTTCACGGCTGTGTTTCTGCCGCTTTACAGCCACTTGACTCACTTCCAGAGAGATATCAATACATAGGTTTTAAGATTCTTACTAGTCAGATATATTCTTGTGCGGTGAATAGGGGGTGTGGAGTCCAGTTCACTGAGCAAGGAGTAGGTCTTTCTATTACATATTGGGTTTATGGAACGGTATCTGAGCTCATTTGAAACCCTTGTTTTATGCATCACCCCACCCCACCTTTCCCGTTAAGCAGCCATAGTGTGTTTTGTAAACTTGTGACTCTGTTCTGTTTTGTAATTCAGTTCAAGTGTAGCGGTTTTTACATTCCCTCTATAAGTGATAGCTTATGATAAGTGTCTTTTTCTGTGTGACTTATTTCACTTAGAATCGTCGTAGCTAAAGCCACTCATCATGCTGCTACTAGCCTTATGACATTGATTTCATGGCTGAGTGATATTCCATTGTACATAAGGACCACCACTTCTTTATCCATTTTTCTCTTTCCTGGGATATTTGAGGTGTCATGAAGTGGAGGTTCTTGTCAACAGAGCAGCCCTAAACTTTGGGGTGCCTGTGTCTTGCTGATTTTTAGTTTTCCCAATTTATACGCCCATGAGTGGAAGTGCCCTATGCGCTCTAAGCTGTGTTTTTTCGATGTTTCAGGACACACCGTACACTTCTCCAGAGTGGCTGTTGGCAATTTACATCCCGCCCATCAGCGTAGCAAGGCTCCCATTTCTCCATGGCCTGTCCTGCATTTCTGGTTTTGACACTTTTTTCCGCATGGCCCTTTTGACCGATGGGAAGCGAGACTTCTTTGTAGCGCTGATTTGCCTTTCCAGGTTGCTTGGTTGGCCAAAAAGGGCGTATGCGTTTTTTCCTGAATATATTCAGGAAAAAACGCATACGCCCTTTTTGGCCAAGGGCATCATTGTCGACGTTTTGCCGCTTTTCATGTGCTTTAAAGGCGATTCGAATCGACCTCCTGAAATCTGTTTCCTGCAATTCTGCCTTGCTTTCAGATCCTCTTCGTTGCCTTCCCTCAATATATTTGTGGACGAGAGTTATCATTTATAACTCTGCAGGTTTGTGAATTGCAGTGCCCCTGAGCTCCATTTTTCAACTCGCTTTTTTGGGAGCTGGCCGCAAAAGCGCAGGATTGCCTCAGGCCCTATTCTGCTTCCGGGCGGCAGGCTGAGCCTGTGGTTAATTCTTCTTCCTGATGGGAAAATAGAGTGACCTGTGCCTGTCCCAACACCTAGAGCTAGTCTCTCATTGGCTCCCCCTCTTCCCGTTCATCCTCAGGACAAATTGCAAGCTGTACGGAACGGGAGGTTACAGGTGCTGATTCTCCAAGGAGGGAGATTGCTAGTAAAGCGGCTGGAATGGCGAACCCGAGCACAAGGAGATGAGAAATGAGGTGCGTTTTAGAAACCTTTCCCGATCACACGGTGTACCACCTTCTGGGTTTCTCATGCATGTTTTCGAGGTAGGAAGATGCCCTTGAACCTGGAGATTTGGGACCCATGGGATGGGTAACAGGCAGTATTACTTTAAAGGCTCTGCGTTTGCTCCCCCAACCTCACCAAACCTCTCAGCCCCGAGAGTGTCCACCCTTATGTCTCATCCAGCTGTGGGTCTAGATATGGTCAATCCAGGTTGCATCACAGCCCCTGAACGAATTTTGTAAGAATTTCTCTCTCTTTCACTGTCTTTGTTTCACGGGTTTTTAAAAGTAATTTATTTTTATAATGGGGTTTAGCTGCTTTTCACGGCTGTGTTTCTGCCGCTTTACACCCACTTGACTCACTTCCAGAGAGATATCAATACATAGGTTTTAAGATTCTTACTAGTCAGATATATTCTTGTGCGGTGAATAGGGGGTGTGGAGTCCAGTTCACTGAGCAAGGAGTAGGTCTTTCTATTACATATTGGGTTTATGGAACGGTATCTGAGCTCATTTGAAACCCTTGTTTTATGCATCACCCCACCCCACCTTTCCCGTTAAGCAGCCATAGTGTGTTTTGTAAACTTGTGACTCTGTTCTGTTTTGTAATTCAGTTCAAGTGTAGCGGTTTTTACATTCCCTCTATAAGTGATAGCTTATGATAAGTGTCTTTTTCTGTGTGACTTATTTCACTTAGAATCGTCGTAGCTAAAGCCACTCATCATGCTGCTACTAGCCTTATGACATTGATTTCATGGCTGAGTGATATTCCATTGTACATAAGGACCACCACTTCTTTATCCATTTTTCTCTTTCCTGGGATATTTGAGGTGTCATGAAGTGGAGGTTCTTGTCAACAGAGCAGCCCTAAACTTTGGGGTGCCTGTGTCTTGCTGATTTTTAGTTTTCCCAATTTATACGCCCATGAGTGGAAGTGCCCTATGCGGTGTAAGCTGTGTTTTTGCGATGTTTCAGGACACACCGTACACTTCTCCATAGTGGCTGTTGGCAATTTACATCCCGCCCATCAGCGTAGCAAGGCTCCCATTTCTCCATGGCCTGTCCTGCATGTCTGGTTTTGACACTTTTTCCGCATGGCCCTTTTGACCGATGGGAAGCGAGAATTCTTTGTAGCGCTGATTTGCCTTTCCAGGTTGCTTGGTTGGCCAAAAAGGGCGTATGCGTTTTTTCCTGAATATATTCAGGAAAAAACGCATACGCCCTTTTTGGCCAAGGGCATCATTGTCGACGTTTTGCCGCTTTTCATGTGCTTTAAAGGCGATTCGAATCGACCTCCTGAAATCTGTTTCCTGCAATTCTGCCTTGCTTTCAAATCGTCTTCGTTGCCTTCCCTCAATATATTTGTGGACGAGAGTTATCATTTATAACTCTGCAGGTTTGTGAATTGCAGTGCCCCTGAGCTCCATTTTTCAACTCGCTTTTTTGGGAGCTGGCCGCAAAAGCGCAGGATTGCCTCAGGCCCTATTCTGCTTCCGGGCGGCAGGCTGAGCCTGTGGTTAATTCTTCTTCCTGATGGGAAAATAGAGTGACCTGTGCCTGTCCCAACACCTAGAGCTAGTCTCTCATTGGCTCCCCCTCTTCCCGTTCATCCTCAGGACAAATTGCAAGCTGTACGGAACGGGAGGTTACAGGTGCTGATTCTCCAAGGAGGGAGATTGCTAGTAAAGCGGCTGGAATGGCGAACCCGAGCACAAGGAGATGAGAAATGAGGTGCGTTTTAGAAACCTTTCCCGATCACACGGTGTACCACCTTCTGGGTTTCTCATGCATGTTTTCGAGGTAGGAAGATGCCCTTGAACCTGGAGATTTGGGACCCATGGGATGGGTAACAGGCAGTATTACTTTAAAGGCTCTGCGTTTGCTCCCCCAACCTCACCAAACCTCTCAGCCCCGAGAGTGTCCACCCTTATGTCTCATCCAGCTGTGGGTCTAGATATGGTCAATCCAGGTTGCATCACAGCCCCTGAACGAATTTTGTAAGAATTTCTCTCTCTTTCACTGTCTGTGTTTCACGGGTTTTTAAAAGTAATTTATTTTTATAATGGGGTTTAGCTGCTTTTCACGGCTGTGTTTCTGCCGCTTTACACCCACTTGACTCACTTCCAGAGAGATATCAATACATAGGTTTTAAGATTCTTACTAGTCAGATATATTCTTGTGCGGTGAATAGGGGGTGTTGAGTCCAGTTCACTGAGCAAGGAGTAGGTCTTTCTATGACATATTGGGTTTATGGAACGGTATCTGAGCTCATTTGAAACCCTTGTTTTATGCATCACCCCACCCCACCTTTCCCGTTAAGCAGCCATAGTGTGTTTTGTAAACTTGTGACTCTGTTCTGTTTTGTAATTCAGTCCAAGTGTAGCGGTTTTTACATTCCCTCTATAAGTGATAGCTTATGATAAGTGTCTTTTTCTGTGTGACTTATTTCACTTAGAACCGTCGTAGCTAAAGCCACTCATCATGCTGCTACTAGCCTTATGACATTGATGTCATGGCTGAGTGATATTCCATTGTACATAAGGACCACCACTTCTTTATCCATTTTTCTCTTTCCTGGGATATTTGAGGTGTCATGAAGTGGAGGTTCTTGTCAACAGAGCAGCCCTAAACTTTGGGGTGCCTGTGTCTTGCTGATTTTTAGTTTTCCCAATTTATATGCCCATGAGTGGAAGTGCCCTATGCGCTCTAAGCTGTGTTTTTTCGATGTTTCAGGACACACCGTACAGTTCTCCAGAGTGGCTGTTGGCAATTTACATCCCGCCCATCAGCGCAGCAGGGCTCCCATTTCTCCATGGCCTGTCCTGCATTTCTGGTTTTGACAGTTTTTTCCACATGGCCCTTTTGACCGATGGGAAGCGAGACTTCTTTGTAGCGCTGATTTGCCTTTCCAGGTTGCTTGGTTGGCCAAAAAGGGCGTATGCGTTTTTTCCTGAATATATTCAGGAAAAAACGCATACGCCCTTTTTGGCCAAGGGCATCATTGTCGACGTTTTGCCGCTTTTCATGTGCTTTAAAGGCGATTCGAATCGACCTCCTGAAATCTGTTTCCTGCAATTCTGCCTTGCTTTCAAATCCTCTTCGTTGCCTTCCCTCAATATATTTGTGGACGAGAGTTATCATTTATAACTCTGCAGGTTTGTGAATTGCAGTGCCCCTGAGCTCCATTTTTCAACTCGCTTTTTTGGGAGCTGGCCGCAAAAGCGCAGGATTGCCTCAGGCCCTATTCTGGTTCCGGGCGGCAGGCAGAGCCTGTGGTTAATTCTTCTTCCTGATGAGAAAATAGAGTGACCTGTGCCTGTCCCAACACCTAGAGCTAGTCTCTCATTGGCTCCCCCTCTTCCCGTTCATCCTCAGGACAAATTGCAAGCTGTACGGAACGGGAGGTTAAAGGTGCTGATTCTCCAAGGAGGGAGATTGCCAGTAAAGCGGCTGGAATGGCGAACCCGAGCACAAGGAGATGAGAAATGAGGTGCGTGTTAGAAACCTTTCCCTATCACACGGTGTACCACCTTCTGGGTTTCTCATGCATGGTTTCGAGGTAGGAAGATGCCCTTGAACCTGGAGATTTGGGACCCATGGGATGGGTAACAGGCAGTATTACTTTAAAGGCTCTGCGTTTGCTCCCCCAACCTCACCAAACCTCTCAGCCCCGAGAGTGTCCACCCTTATGTCTCCTCCAGCTGTGGGTCTAGATATGGTCAATCCAGGTTGCATCACAGCCCCTGAACGAATTTTGTAAGAATTTCTCTCTCTTTCACTGTCTTTGTTTCACGGGTTTTTAAAAGTAATTTATTTTTATAATGGGGTTTAGCCGCTTTTCACGGCTGTGTTTCTGCCGCTTTACACCCACTTGACTCACTTCCAGAGAGATATCAATACATAGGTTTTAAGATTCTTACTAGTCAGATATATTCTTGTGCGGTGAATAGGGGGTGTGGAGTCCAGTTCACTGAGCAAGGAGTAGGTCTTTCTATTACATATTGGGTTTATGGAACGGTATCTGAGCTCATTTGAAACCCTTGTTTTATGCATCACCCCACCCCACCTTTCCCGTTAAGCAGCCATAGTGTGTTTTGTAAACTTGTGACTCTGTTCTGTTTTGTAATTCAGTTCAAGTGTAGCGGTTTTTACATTCCCTCTATAAGTGATAGCTTATGATAAGTGTCTTTTTCTGTGTGACTTATTTCACTTAGAATCGTCGTAGCTAAAGCCACTCATCATGCTGCTACTAGCCTTATGACATTGATTTCATGGCTGAGTGATATTCCATTGTACATAAGGACCACCACTTCTTTATCCATTTTTCTCTTTCCTGGGATATTTGAGGTGTCATGAAGTGGAGGTTCTTGTCAACAGAGCAGCCCTAAACTTTGGGGTGCCTGTGTCTTGCTGATTTTTAGTTTTCCCAATTTATACGCCCATGAGTGGAAGTGCCCTATGCGCTCTAAGCTGTGTTTTTTCGATGTTTCAGGACACACCGTACACTTCTCCAGAGTGGCTGTTGGCAATTTACATCCCGCCCATCAGCGTAGCAAGGCTCCCATTTCTCCATGGCCTGTCCTGCATTTCTGGTTTTGACAGTTTTTTCCGCATGGCCCTTTTGACCGATGGGAAGCGAGACTTCTTTGTAGCGCTGATTTGCCTTTCCAGGTTGCTTGGTTGGCCAAAAAGGGCGTATGCGTTTTTTCCTGAATATATTCAGGAAAAAACGCATACGCCCTTTTTGGCCAAGGGCATCATTGTCGACGTTTTGCCGCTTTTCATGTGCTTTAAAGGCGATTCGAATCGACCTCCTGAAATCTGTTTCCTGCAATTCTGCCTTGCTTTCAGATCCTCTTCGTTGCCTTCCCTCAATATATTTGTGGACGAGAGTTATCATTTATAACTCTGCAGGTTTGTGAATTGCAGTGCCCCTGAGCTCCATTTTTCAACTCGCTTTTTTGGGAGCTGGCCGCAAAAGCGCAGGATTGCCTCAGGCCCTATTCTGCTTCCGGGCGGCAGGCTGAGCCTGTGGTTAATTCTTCTTCCTGATGGGAAAATAGAGTGACCTGTGCCTGTCCCAACACCTAGAGCTAGTCTCTCATTGGCTCCCCCTCTTCCCGTTCATCCTCAGGACAAATTGCAAGCTGTACGGAACGGGAGGTTACAGGTGCTGATTCTCCAAGGAGGGAGATTGCTAGTAAAGCGGCTGGAATGGCGAACCCGAGCACAAGGAGATGAGAAATGAGGTGCGTTTTAGAAACCTTTCCCGATCACACGGTGTACCACCTTCTGGGTTTCTCATGCATGTTTTCGAGGTAGGAAGATGCCCTTGAACCTGGAGATTTGGGACCCATGGGATGGGTAACAGGCAGTATTACTTTAAAGGCTCTGCGTTTGCTCCCCCAACCTCACCAAACCTCTCAGCCCCGAGAGTGTCCACCCTTATGTCTCATCCAGCTGTGGGTCTAGATATGGTCAATCCAGGTTGCATCACAGCCCCTGAACGAATTTTGTAAGAATTTCTCTCTCTTTCACTGTCTTTGTTTCACGGGTTTTTAAAAGTAATTTATTTTTATAATGGGGTTTAGCCGCTTTTCACGGCTGTGTTTCTGCCGTTTTACACCCACTTGACTCACTTCCAGAGAGATATCAATATATAGGTTTTAAGATTCTTACTAGTCAGATATATTCTTGTGCGGTGAATAGGGGGTGTTGAGTCCAATTCACTGAGCAAGGATTAGGTCTTTCTATTACATATTGTGTTTATGGAACGGTATCTGAGCTCATTTGAAACCCTTGTTTTATGCATCACCCCACCCCACCTTTCCCGTTAAGCAGCCATAGTGTGTTTTGCAAACTTGTGACTCTGTTCTGTTTTGTAATTCAGTTCAAGTGTAGCGGTTTTTACATTCCCTCTATAAGTGATAGCTTATGATAAGTGTCTTTTTCTGTGTGACTTATTTCACTTAGAATCGTCGTAGCTAAAGCCACTCATCATGCTGCTACTAGCCTTATGACATTGATTTCATGGCTGAGTGATATTCCATTGTACATAAGGACCACCACTTCTTTATCCATTTTTCTCTTTCCTGGGATATTAGAGGTGTTATGAAGTGGAGGTTCTTGTCAACAGAGCAGCCCTAAACTTTGGGGTGCCTGTGTCTTGCTGATTTTTAGTTTTCCCAATTTATACGCCCATGAGTGGAAGTGCCCTATGCGGTGTAAGCTGTGTTTTTGCGATGTTTCAGGACACACCGTACACTCCTCCATAGTGGCTGTTGGCAATTTACATCCCGCCCATCAGCGTAGCAAGGCTCCCATTTCTCCATGGCCTGTCCTGCATTTCTGGTTTTGACACTTTTTCCGCATGGCCCTTTTGACCGATGGGAAGCGAGAATTCTTTGTAGCGCTGATTTGCCTTTCCAGGTTGCTTGGTTGGCCAAAAAGGGCGTATGCGTTTTTTCCTGAATATATTCAGGAAAAAACGCATACGCCCTTTTTGGCCAAGGGCATCATTGTCGACGTTTTGCCGCTTTTCATGTGCTTTAAAGGCGATTGGAATCGACCTCCTGAAATCTGTTTCCTGCAATTCTGCCTTGCTTTCAGATCCTCTTCGTTGCCTTCCCTCAATATATTTGTGGACGAGAGTTATCATTTATAACTCTGCAGGTTTGTGAATTGCAGTGCCCCTGAGCTCCATTTTTCAACTCGCTTTTTTGGGAGCTGGCCGCAGAAGCGCAGGATTGCCTGAGGCCCTATTTTGCTTCCGGGCGGCAGGCTGAGCCTGTGGTTAATTCTTCTTCCTGATGGGAAAATAGAGTGACCTGTGCCTGTCCCAACACCTAGAGCTAGTCTCTCATTGGCTCCCCCTCTTCCCGTTCATCCTCAGGACAAATTGCAAGCTGTACGGAACGGGAGGTTACAGGTGCTGATTCTCCAAGGAGGGAGATTGCTAGTAAAGCGGCTGGAATGGCGAACCCGAGCACAAGGAGATGAGAAATGAGGTGCGTTTTAGAAACCTTTCCCGATCACACGGTGTACCACCTTCTGGGTTTCTCATGCATGTTTTCGAGGTAGGAAGATGCCCTTGAACCTGGAGATTTGGGACCCATGGGATGGGTAACAGGCAGTATTACTTTAAAGGCTCTGCGTTTGCTCCCCCAACCTCACCAAACCTCTCAGCCCCGAGAGTGTCCACCCTTATGTCTCATCCAGCTGTGGGTCTAGATATGGTCAATCCAGGTTGCATCACAGCCCCTGAACGAATTTTGTAAGAATTTCTCTCTCTTTCACTGTCTGTGTTTCACGGGTTTTTAAAAGTAATTTATTTTTATAATGGGGTTTAGCTGCTTTTCACGGCTGTGTTTCTGCCGCTTTACACCCACTTGACTCACTTCCAGAGAGATATCAATACATAGGTTTTAAGATTCTTACTAGTCAGATATATTCTTGTGCGGTGAATAGGGGGTGTTGAGTCCAGTTCACTGAGCAAGGAGTAGGTCTTTCTATGACATATTGGGTTTATGGAACGGTATCTGAGCTCATTTGAAACCCTTGTTTTATGCATCACCCCACCCCACCTTTCCCGTTAAGCAGCCATAGTGTGTTTTGTAAACTTGTGACTCTGTTCTGTTTTGTAATTCAGTCCAAGTGTAGCGGTTTTTACATTCCCTCTATAAGTGATAGCTTATGATAAGTGTCTTTTTCTGTGTGACTTATTTCACTTAGAACCGTCGTAGCTAAAGCCACTCATCATGCTGCTACTAGCCTTATGACATTGATGTCATGGCTGAGTGATATTCCATTGTACATAAGGACCACCACTTCTTTATCCATTTTTCTCTTTCCTGGGATATTTGAGGTGTCATGAAGTGGAGGTTCTTGTCAACAGAGCAGCCCTAAACTTTGGGGTGCCTGTGTCTTGCTGATTTTTAGTTTTCCCAATTTATATGCCCATGAGTGGAAGTGCCCTATGCGCTCTAAGCTGTGTTTTTTCGATGTTTCAGGACACACCGTACAGTTCTCCAGAGTGGCTGTTGGCAATTTACATCCCGCCCATCAGCGCAGCAGGGCTCCCATTTCTCCATGGCCTGTCCTGCATTTCTGGTTTTGACAGTTTTTTCCACATGGCCCTTTTGACCGATGGGAAGCGAGACTTCTTTGTAGCGCTGATTTGCCTTTCCAGGTTGCTTGGTTGGCCAAAAAGGGCGTATGCGTTTTTTCCTGAATATATTCAGGAAAAAACGCATACGCCCTTTTTGGCCAAGGGCATCATTGTCGACGTTTTGCCGCTTTTCATGTGCTTTAAAGGCGATTCGAATCGACCTCCTGAAATCTGTTTCCTGCAATTCTGCCTTGCTTTCAAATCCTCTTCGTTGCCTTCCCTCAATATATTTGTGGACGAGAGTTATCATTTATAACTCTGCAGGTTTGTGAATTGCAGTGCCCCTGAGCTCCATTTTTCAACTCGCTTTTTTGGGAGCTGGCCGCAAAAGCGCAGGATTGCCTCAGGCCCTATTCTGGTTCCGGGCGGCAGGCAGAGCCTGTGGTTAATTCTTCTTCCTGATGAGAAAATAGAGTGACCTGTGCCTGTCCCAACACCTAGAGCTAGTCTCTCATTGGCTCCCCCTCTTCCCGTTCATCCTCAGGACAAATTGCAAGCTGTACGGAACGGGAGGTTAAAGGTGCTGATTCTCCAAGGAGGGAGATTGCCAGTAAAGCGGCTGGAATGGCGAACCCGAGCACAAGGAGATGAGAAATGAGGTGCGTGTTAGAAACCTTTCCCTATCACACGGTGTACCACCTTCTGGGTTTCTCATGCATGGTTTCGAGGTAGGAAGATGCCCTTGAACCTGGAGATTTGGGACCCATGGGATGGGTAACAGGCAGTATTACTTTAAAGGCTCTGCGTTTGCTCCCCCAACCTCACCAAACCTCTCAGCCCCGAGAGTGTCCACCCTTATGTCTCCTCCAGCTGTGGGTCTAGATATGGTCAATCCAGGTTGCATCACAGCCCCTGAACGAATTTTGTAAGAATTTCTCTCTCTTTCACTGTCTTTGTTTCACGGGTTTTTAAAAGTAATTTATTTTTATAATGGGGTTTAGCCGCTTTTCACGGCTGTGTTTCTGCCGCTTTACACCCACTTGACTCACTTCCAGAGAGATATCAATACATAGGTTTTAAGATTCTTACTAGTCAGATATATTCTTGTGCGGTGAATAGGGGGTGTTGAGTCCAGTTCACTGAGCAAGGAGTAGGTCTTTCTATGACATATTGGGTTTATGGAACGGTATCTGAGCTCATTTGAAACCCTTGTTTTATGCATCACCCCACCCCACCTTTCCCGTTAAGCAGCCATAGTGTGTTTTCTCAACGTGTGACTCTATTCTGTTTTGTAATTCAGTTCAAGTGTAGCGGTTTTTACATTCCCTCTATAAATGATAGCTTATGATAAGTGTCTTTTTCTGTGTGACTTATTTCACTTAGAATCGTCGTAGCTAAAGCCACTCATCATGCTGCTACTAGCCTTATGACATTGATGTCATGGCTGAGTGATATTCCATTGTACATAAGGACCACCACTTCTTTATCCATTTTTCTCTTTCCTGGGATATTTGAGGTGTCATGAAGTGGAGGTTCTTGTCAAAAGAGCAGCCCTAAACTTTGGGGTGCCTGTGTCTTGCTGATTTTTAGTTTTCCCAATTTATACGCCCATGAGTGGAAGTGCCCTATGCGCTCTAAGCTGTGTTTTTTCGATGTTTCAGGACACACCGTACACTTCTCCAGAGTGGCTGTTGGCAATTTACATCCCGCCCATCAGCGTAGCAAGGCTCCCATTTCTCCATGGCCTGTCCTGCATTTCTGGTTTTGACACTTTTTTCCGCATGGCCCTTTTGACCGATGGGAAGCGAGACTTCTTTGTAGCGCTGATTTGCCTTTCCAGGTTGCTTGGTTGGCCAAAAAGGGCGTATGCGTTTTTTCCTGAATATATTCAGGAAAAAACGCATACGCCCTTTTTGGCCAAGGGCATCATTGTCGACGTTTTGCCGCTTTTCATGTGCTTTAAAGGCGATTCGAATCGACCTCCTGAAATCTGTTTCCTGCAATTCTGCCTTGCTTTCAGATCCTCTTCGTTGCCTTCCCTCAATATATTTGTGGACGAGAGTTATCATTTATAACTCTGCAGGTTTGTGAATTGCAGTGCCCCTGAGCTCCATTTTTCAACTCGCTTTTTTGGGAGCTGGCCGCAAAAGCGCAGGATTGCCTCAGGCCCTATTCTGCTTCCGGGCGGCAGGCTGAGCCTGTGGTTAATTCTTCTTCCTGATGGGAAAATAGAGTGACCTGTGCCTGTCCCAACACCTAGAGCTAGTCTCTCATTGGCTCCCCCTCTTCCCGTTCATCCTCAGGACAAATTGCAAGCTGTACGGAACGGGAGGTTACAGGTGCTGATTCTCCAAGGAGGGAGATTGCTAGTAAAGCGGCTGGAATGGCGAACCCGAGCACAAGGAGATGAGAAATGAGGTGCGTTTTAGAAACCTTTCCCGATCACACGGTGTACCACCTTCTGGGTTTCTCATGCATGTTTTCGAGGTAGGAAGATGCCCTTGAACCTGGAGATTTGGGACCCATGGGATGGGTAACAGGCAGTATTACTTTAAAGGCTCTGCGTTTGCTCCCCCAACCTCACCAAACCTCTCAGCCCCGAGAGTGTCCACCCTTATGTCTCATCCAGCTGTGGGTCTAGATATGGTCAATCCAGGTTGCATCACAGCCCCTGAACGAATTTTGTAAGAATTTCTCTCTCTTTCACTGTCTTTGTTTCACGGGTTTTTAAAAGTAATTTATTTTTATAATGGGGTTTAGCTGCTTTTCACGGCTGTGTTTCTGCCGCTTTACACCCACTTGACTCACTTCCAGAGAGATATCAATACATAGGTTTTAAGATTCTTACTAGTCAGATATATTCTTGTGCGGTGAATAGGGGGTGTGGAGTCCAGTTCACTGAGCAAGGAGTAGGTCTTTCTATGACATATTGGGTTTATGGAACGGTATCTGAGCTCATTTGAAACCCTTGTTTTATGCATCACCCCACCCCACCTTTCCCGTTAAGCAGCCATAGTGTGTTTTGTAAACGTGTGACTCTGTTCTGTTTTGTAATTCAGTTCAAGTGTAGCGGTTTTTACATTCCCTCTATAAGTGATAGCTTATGATAAGTGTCTTTTTCTGTGTGACTTATTTCACTTAGAATCGTCGTAGCTAAAGCCACTCATCATACTGCTACTAGCCTTATGACATTGATTTCATGGCTGAGTGATATTCCATTGTACATAAGGACCACCACTTCTTTATCCATTTTTCTCTTTCCTGGGATATTTGAGGTGTCATGAAGTGGAGGTTCTTGTCAACAGAGCAGCCCTAAACTTTGGGGTGCCTGTGTCTTGCTGATTTTTAGTTTTCCCAATTTATACGCCCATGAGTGGAAGTGCCCTATGCGCTCTAAGCTGTGTTTTTTCGATGTTTCAGGACACACCGTACACTTCTCCAGAGTGGCTGTTGGCAATTTACATCCCGCCCATCAGCGTAGCAAGGCTCCCATTTCTCCATGGCCTGTCCTGCATTTCTGGTTTTGACAGTTTTTTCCGCATGGCCCTTTTGACCGATGGGAAGCGAGACTTCTTTGTAGCGCTGATTTGCCTTTCCAGGTTGCTTGGTTGGCCAAAAAGGGCGTATGCGTTTTTTCCTGAATATATTCAGGAAAAAACGCATACGCCCTTTTTGGCCAAGGGCATCATTGTCGACGTTTTGCCGCTTTTCATGTGCTTTAAAGGCGATTGGAATCGACCTCCTGAAATCTGTTTCCTGCAATTCTGCCTTGCTTTCAGATCCTCTTCGTTGCCTTCCCTCAATATATTTGTGGACGAGAGTTATCATTTATAACTCTGCAGGTTTGTGAATTGCAGTGCCCCTGAGCTCCATTTTTCAACTCGCTTTTTTGGGAGCTGGCCGCAAAAGCGCAGGATTGCCTCAGGCCCTATTCTGCTTCCGGGCGGCAGGCTGAGCCTGTGGTTAATTCTTCTTCCTGATGGGAAAATAGAGTGACCTGTGCCTGTCCCAACACCTAGAGCTAGTCTCTCATTGGCTCCCCCTCTTCCCGTTCATCCTCAGGACAAATTGCAAGCTGTACGGAACGGGAGGTTACAGGTGCTGATTCTCCAAGGAGGGAGATTGCTAGTAAAGCGGCTGGAATGGCAAACCCGAGCACAAGGAGATGAGAAATGAGGTGCGTTTTAGAAACCTTTCCCGATCACACGGTGTACCACCTTCTGGGTTTCTCATGCATGTTTTCGAGGTAGGAAGATGCCCTTGAACCTGGAGATTTGGGACCCATGGGATGGGTAACAGGCAGTATTACTTTAAAGGCTCTGCGTTTGCTCCCCCAACCTCACCAAACCTCTCAGCCCCGAGAGTGTCCACCCTTATGTCTCATCCAGCTGTGGGTCTAGATATGGTCAATCCAGGTTGCATCACAGCCCCTGAACGAATTTTGTAAGAATTTCTCTCTCTTTCACTGTCTTTGTTTCACGGGTTTTTAAAAGTAATTTATTTTTATAATGGGGTTTAGCCGCTTTTCACGGCTGTGTTTCTGCCGTTTTACACCCACTTGACTCACTTCCAGAGAGATATCAATATATAGGTTTTAAGATTCTTACTAGTCAGATATATTCTTGTGCGGTGAATAGGGGGTGTTGAGTCCAATTCACTGAGCAAGGATTAGGTCTTTCTATTACATATTGTGTTTATGGAACGGTATCTGAGCTCATTTGAAACCCTTGTTTTATGCATCACCCCACCCCACCTTTCCCGTTAAGCAGCCATAGTGTGTTTTGTAAACTTGTGACTCTGTTCTGTTTTGTAATTCAGTTCAAGTGTAGCGGTTTTTACATTCCCTCTATAAGTGATAGCTTATGATAAGTGTCTTTTTCTGTGTGACTTATTTCACTTAGAATCGTCGTAGCTAAAGCCACTCATCATGCTGCTACTAGCCTTATGACATTGATTTCATGGCTGAGTGATATTCCATTGTACATAAGGACCACCACTTCTTTATCCATTTTTCTCTTTCCTGGGATATTTGAGGTGTCATGAAGTGGAGGTTCTTGTCAACAGAGCAGCCCTAAACTTTGGGGTGCCTGTGTCTTGCTGATTTTTAGTTTTCCCAATTTATACGCCCATGAGTGGAAGTGCCCTATGCGGTGTAAGCTGTGTTTTTGCGATGTTTCAGGACACACCGTACACTCCTCCATAGTGGCTGTTGGCAATTTACATCCCGCCCATCAGCGTAGCAAGGCTCCCATTTCTCCATGGCCTGTCCTGCATTTCTGGTTTTGACACTTTTTCCGCATGGCCCTTTTGACCGATGGGAAGCGAGACTTCTTTGTAGCGCTGATTTGCCTTTCCAGGTTGCTTGGTTGGCCAAAAAGGGCGTATGCGTTTTTTCCTGAATATATTCAGGAAAAAACGCATACGCCCTTTTTGGCCAAGGGCATCATTGTCGACGTTTTGCCGCTTTTCATGTGCTTTAAAGGCGATTCGAATCGACCTCCTGAAATCTGTTTCCTGCAATTCTGCCTTGCTTTCAGATCCTCTTCGTTGCCTTCCCTCAATATATTTGTGGACGAGAGTTATCATTTATAACTCTGCAGGTTTGTGAATTGCAGTGCCCCTGAGCTCCATTTTTCAACTCGCTTTTTTGGGAGCTGGCCGCAGAAGCGCAGGATTGCCTGAGGCCCTATTCTGCTTCCGGGCGGCAGGCTGAGCCTGTGGTTAATTCTTCTTCCTGATGGGAAAATAGAGTGACCTGTGCCTGTCCCAACACCTAGAGCTAGTCTCTCATTGGCTCCCCCTCTTCCCGTTCATCCTCAGGACAAATTGCAAGCTGTACGGAACGGGAGGTTACAGGTGCTGATTCTCCAAGGAGGGAGATTGCTAGTAAAGCGGCTGGAATGGCGAACCCGAGCACAAGGAGATGAGAAATGAGGTGCGTTTTAGAAACCTTTCCGGATCACACGGTGTACCACCTTCTGGGTTTCTCATGCATGTTTTCGAGGTAGGAAGATGCCCTTGAACCTGGAGATTTGGGACCCATGGGATGGGTAACAGGCAGTATTACTTTAAAGGCTCTGCGTTTGCTCCCCCAACCTCACCAAACCTCTCAGCCCCGAGAGTGTCCACCCTTATGTCTGATCCAGCTGTGGGTCTAGATGTGTTCAATCCAGGTTGCATCACAGCCCCTGAACGAATTTTGTAAGAATTTCTCTCTCTTTGACTGTCTTTGTTTCACGGGTTTTTAAAAGTAATTTATTTTTATAATGGGGTTTAGCCGCTTTTCACGGCTGTGTTTATGCCGCTTTACAGCCACTTGACTCACTTCCAGAGAGATATCAATACATAGGTTTTAAGATTCTTACTAGTCAGATATATTCTTGTGCGGTGAATAGGGGGTGTTGAGTCCAGTTCACTGAGCAAGGAGTAGGTCTTTCTATTACATATTGGGTTTATGGAACGGTATCTGAGCTCATTTGAAACCCTTGTTTTATGCATCACCCCACCCCACCTTTCCCGTTAAGCAGCCATAGTGTGTTTCGTAAACTTGTGACTCTGTTCTGTTTTGTAATTCAGTTCAAGTGTAGCGGTTTTTACATTCCCTCTATAAGTGATAGCTTATGATAAGTGTCTTTTTCTGTGTGACTTATTTCACTTAGAATCGTCATAGCTAAAGCCACTCATCATGCTGCTACTAGCCTTATGACATTGATTTCATGGCTGAGTGATATTCCATTGTACATAAGGACCACCACTTCTTTATCCGTTTTTCTCTTTCCTGGGATATTTGAGGTGTCATGAAGTGGAGGTTCTTGTCAACAGAGCAGCCCTAAACTTTGGGGTGCCTGTGTCTTGCTGATTTTTAGTTTTTCCAATTTATACGCCCATGAGTGGAAGTGCCCTATGCGGTGTAAGCTGTGTTTTTGCGATGTTTCAGGACACACCGTACACTTCTCCATAGTGGCTGTTGGCAATTTACATCCCGCCCATCAGCGTAGCAAGGCTCCCATTTCTCCATGGCCTGTCCTGCATGTCTGGTTTTGACACTTTTTCCGCATGGCCCTTTTGACCGATGGGAAGCGAGAATTCTTTGTAGCGCTGATTTGCCTTTCCAGGTTGCTTGGTTGGCCAAAAAGGGCGTATGCGTTTTTTCCTGAATATATTCAGGAAAAAACGCATACGCCCTTTTTGGCCAAGGGCATCATTGTCGACGTTTTGCCGCTTTTCATGTGCTTTAAAGGCGATTCGAATCGACCTCCTGAAATCTGTTTCCTGCAATTCTGCCTTGCTTTCAAATCGTCTTCGTTGCCTTCCCTCAATATATTTGTGGACGAGAGTTATCATTTATAACTCTGCAGGTTTGTGAATTGCAGTGCCCCTGAGCTCCATTTTTCAACTCGCTTTTTTGGGAGCTGGCCGCAAAAGCGCAGGATTGCCTCAGGCCCTATTCTGCTTCCGGGCGGCAGGCTGAGCCTGTGGTTAATTCTTCTTCCTGATGGGAAAATAGAGTGACCTGTGCCTGTCCCAACACCTAGAGCTAGTCTCTCATTGGCTCCCCCTCTTCCCGTTCATCCTCAGGACAAATTGCAAGCTGTACGGAACGGGAGGTTACAGGTGCTGATTCTCCAAGGAGGGAGATTGCTAGTAAAGCGGCTGGAATGGCGAACCCGAGCACAAGGAGATGAGAAATGAGGTGCGTTTTAGAAACCTTTCCCGATCACACGGTGTACCACCTTCTGGGTTTCTCATGCATGTTTTCGAGGTAGGAAGATGCCCTTGAACCTGGAGATTTGGGACCCATGGGATGGGTAACAGGCAGTATTACTTTAAAGGCTCTGCGTTTGCTCCCCCAACCTCACCAAACCTCTCAGCCCCGAGAGTGTCCACCCTTATGTCTCATCCAGCTGTGGGTCTAGATATGGTCAATCCAGGTTGCATCACAGCCCCTGAACGAATTTTGTAAGAATTTCTCTCTCTTTCACTGTCTGTGTTTCACGGGTTTTTAAAAGTAATTTATTTTTATAATGGGGTTTAGCTGCTTTTCACGGCTGTGTTTCTGCCGCTTTACACCCACTTGACTCACTTCCAGAGAGATATCAATACATAGGTTTTAAGATTCTTACTAGTCAGATATATTCTTGTGCGGTGAATAGGGGGTGTTGAGTCCAGTTCACTGAGCAAGGAGTAGGTCTTTCTATGACATATTGGGTTTATGGAACGGTATCTGAGCTCATTTGAAACCCTTGTTTTATGCATCACCCCACCCCACCTTTCCCGTTAAGCAGCCATAGTGTGTTTTGTAAACTTGTGACTCTGTTCTGTTTTGTAATTCAGTCCAAGTGTAGCGGTTTTTACATTCCCTCTATAAGTGATAGCTTATGATAAGTGTCTTTTTCTGTGTGACTTATTTCACTTAGAACCGTCGTAGCTAAAGCCACTCATCATGCTGCTACTAGCCTTATGACATTGATGTCATGGCTGAGTGATATTCCATTGTACATAAGGACCACCACTTCTTTATCCATTTTTCTCTTTCCTGGGATATTTGAGGTGTCATGAAGTGGAGGTTCTTGTCAACAGAGCAGCCCTAAACTTTGGGGTGCCTGTGTCTTGCTGATTTTTAGTTTTCCCAATTTATACGCCCATGAGTGGAAGTGCCCTATGCGCTCTAAGCTGTGTTTTTTCGATGTTTCAGGACACACCGTACACTTCTCCAGAGTGGCTGTTGGCAATTTACATCCCGCCCATCAGCGTAGCAAGGCTCCCATTTCTCCATGGCCTGTCCTGCATTTCTGGTTTTGACAGTTTTTTCCGCATGGCCCTTTTGACCGATGGGAAGCGAGACTTCTTTGTAGCGCTGATTTGCCTTTCCAGGTTGCTTGGTTGGCCAAAAAGGGCGTATGCGTTTTTTCCTGAATATATTCAGGAAAAAACGCATACGCCCTTTTTGGCCAAGGGCATCATTGTCGACGTTTTGCCGCTTTTCATGTGCTTTAAAGGCGATTGGAATCGACCTCCTGAAATCTGTTTCCTGCAATTCTGCCTTGCTTTCAGATCCTCTTCGTTGCCTTCCCTCAATATATTTGTGGACGAGAGTTATCATTTATAACTCTGCAGGTTTGTGAATTGCAGTGCCCCTGAGCTCCATTTTTCAACTCGCTTTTTTGGGAGCTGGCCGCAAAAGCGCAGGATTGCCTCAGGCCCTATTCTGCTTCCGGGCGGCAGGCTGAGCCTGTGGTTAATTCTTCTTCCTGATGGGAAAATAGAGTGACCTGTGCCTGTCCCAACACCTAGAGCTAGTCTCTCATTGGCTCCCCCTCTTCCCGTTCATCCTCAGGACAAATTGCAAGCTGTACGGAACGGGAGGTTACAGGTGCTGATTCTCCAAGGAGGGAGATTGCTAGTAAAGCGGCTGGAATGGCAAACCCGAGCACAAGGAGATGAGAAATGAGGTGCGTTTTAGAAACCTTTCCCGATCACACGGTGTACCACCTTCTGGGTTTCTCATGCATGTTTTCGAGGTAGGAAGATGCCCTTGAACCTGGAGATTTGGGACCCATGGGATGGGTAACAGGCAGTATTACTTTAAAGGCTCTGCGTTTGCTCCCCCAACCTCACCAAACCTCTCAGCCCCGAGAGTGTCCACCCTTATGTCTCATCCAGCTGTGGGTCTAGATATGGTCAATCCAGGTTGCATCACAGCCCCTGAACGAATTTTGTAAGAATTTCTCTCTCTTTCACTGTCTTTGTTTCACGGGTTTTTAAAAGTAATTTATTTTTATAATGGGGTTTAGCCGCTTTTCACGGCTGTGTTTCTGCCGTTTTACACCCACTTGACTCACTTCCAGAGAGATATCAATATATAGGTTTTAAGATTCTTACTAGTCAGATATATTCTTGTGCGGTGAATAGGGGGTGTTGAGTCCAATTCACTGAGCAAGGATTAGGTCTTTCTATTACATATTGTGTTTATGGAACGGTATCTGAGCTCATTTGAAACCCTTGTTTTATGCATCACCCCACCCCACCTTTCCCGTTAAGCAGCCATAGTGTGTTTTGTAAACTTGTGACTCTGTTCTGTTTTGTAATTCAGTTCAAGTGTAGCGGTTTTTACATTCCCTCTATAAGTGATAGCTTATGATAAGTGTCTTTTTCTGTGTGACTTATTTCACTTAGAATCGTCGTAGCTAAAGCCACTCATCATGCTGCTACTAGCCTTATGACATTGATTTCATGGCTGAGTGATATTCCATTGTACATAAGGACCACCACTTCTTTATCCATTTTTCTCTTTCCTGGGATATTTGAGGTGTCATGAAGTGGAGGTTCTTGTCAACAGAGCAGCCCTAAACTTTGGGGTGCCTGTGTCTTGCTGATTTTTAGTTTTCCCAATTTATACGCCCATGAGTGGAAGTGCCCTATGCGGTGTAAGCTGTGTTTTTGCGATGTTTCAGGACACACCGTACACTCCTCCATAGTGGCTGTTGGCAATTTACATCCCGCCCATCAGCGTAGCAAGGCTCCCATTTCTCCATGGCCTGTCCTGCATGTCTGGTTTTGACACTTTTTCCGCATGGCCCTTTTGACCGATGGGAAGCGAGAATTCTTTGTAGCGCTGATTTGCCTTTCCAGGTTGCTTGGTTGGCCAAAAAGGGCGTATGCGTTTTTTCCTGAATATATTCAGGAAAAAACGCATACGCCCTTTTTGGCCAAGGGCATCATTGTCGACGTTTTGCCGCTTTTCATGTGCTTTAAATGCGATTCGAATCGACCTCCTGAAATCTGTTTCCTGCAATTCTGCCTTGCTTTCAAATCGTCTTCGTTGCCTTCCCTCAATATATTTGTGGACGAGAGTTATCATTTATAACTCTGCAGGTTTGTGAATTGCAGTGCCCCTGAGCTCCATTTTTCAACTCGCTTTTTTGGGAGCTGGCCGCAAAAGCGCAGGATTGCCTCAGGCCCTATTCTGCTTCCGGGCGGCAGGCTGAGCCTGTGGTTAATTCTTCTTCCTGATGGGAAAATAGAGTGACCTGTGCCTGTCCCAACACCTAGAGCTAGTCTCTCATTGGCTCCCCCTCTTCCCGTTCATCCTCAGGACAAATTGCAAGCTGTACGGAACGGGAGGTTACAGGTGCTGATTCTCCAAGGAGGGAGATTGCTAGTAAAGCGGCTGGAATGGCGAACCCGAGCACAAGGAGATGAGAAATGAGGTGCGTTTTAGAAACCTTTCCCGATCACACGGTGTACCACCTTCTGGGTTTCTCATGCATGTTTTCGAGGTAGGAAGATGCCCTTGAACCTGGAGATTTGGGACCCATGGGATGGGTAACAGGCAGTATTACTTTAAAGGCTCTGCGTTTGCTCCCCCAACCTCACCAAACCTCTCAGCCCCGAGAGTGTCCACCCTTATGTCTCATCCAGCTGTGGGTCTAGATATGGTCAATCCAGGTTGCATCACAGCCCCTGAACGAATTTTGTAAGAATTTCTCTCTCTTTCACTGTCTGTGTTTCACGGGTTTTTAAAAGTAATTTATTTTTATAATGGGGTTTAGCTGCTTTTCACGGCTGTGTTTCTGCCGCTTTACACCCACTTGACTCACTTCCAGAGAGATATCAATACATAGGTTTTAAGATTCTTACTAGTCAGATATATTCTTGTGCGGTGAATAGGGGGTGTTGAGTCCAGTTCACTGAGCAAGGAGTAGGTCTTTCTATGACATATTGGGTTTATGGAACGGTATCTGAGCTCATTTGAAACCCTTGTTTTATGCATCACCCCACCCCACCTTTCCCGTTAAGCAGCCATAGTGTGTTTTGTAAACTTGTGACTCTGTTCTGTTTTGTAATTCAGTCCAAGTGTAGCGGTTTTTACATTCCCTCTATAAGTGATAGCTTATGATAAGTGTCTTTTTCTGTGTGACTTATTTCACTTAGAACCGTCGTAGCTAAAGCCACTCATCATGCTGCTACTAGCCTTATGACATTGATGTCATGGCTGAGTGATATTCCATTGTACATAAGGACCACCACTTCTTTATCCATTTTTCTCTTTCCTGGGATATTTGAGGTGTCATGAAGTGGAGGTTCTTGTCAACAGAGCAGCCCTAAACTTTGGGGTGCCTGTGTCTTGCTGATTTTTAGTTTTCCCAATTTATACGCCCATGAGTGGAAGTGCCCTATGCGCTCTAAGCTGTGTTTTTTCGATGTTTCAGGACACACCGTACACTTCTCCAGAGTGGCTGTTGGCAATTTACATCCCGCCCATCAGCGTAGCAAGGCTCCCATTTCTCCATGGCCTGTCCTGCATTTCTGGTTTTGACAGTTTTTTCCGCATGGCCCTTTTGACCGATGGGAAGCGAGACTTCTTTGTAGCGCTGATTTGCCTTTCCAGGTTGCTTGGTTGGCCAAAAAGGGCGTATGCGTTTTTTCCTGAATATATTCAGGAAAAAACGCATACGCCCTTTTTGGCCAAGGGCATCATTGTCGACGTTTTGCCGCTTTTCATGTGCTTTAAAGGCGATTGGAATCGACCTCCTGAAATCTGTTTCCTGCAATTCTGCCTTGCTTTCAGATCCTCTTCGTTGCCTTCCCTCAATATATTTGTGGACGAGAGTTATCATTTATAACTCTGCAGGTTTGTGAATTGCAGTGCCCCTGAGCTCCATTTTTCAACTCGCTTTTTTGGGAGCTGGCCGCAAAAGCGCAGGATTGCCTCAGGCCCTATTCTGCTTCCGGGCGGCAGGCTGAGCCTGTGGTTAATTCTTCTTCCTGATGGGAAAATAGAGTGACCTGTGCCTGTCCCAACACCTAGAGCTAGTCTCTCATTGGCTCCCCCTCTTCCCGTTCATCCTCAGGACAAATTGCAAGCTGTACGGAACGGGAGGTTACAGGTGCTGATTCTCCAAGGAGGGAGATTGCTAGTAAAGCGGCTGGAATGGCAAACCCGAGCACAAGGAGATGAGAAATGAGGTGCGTTTTAGAAACCTTTCCCGATCACACGGTGTACCACCTTCTGGGTTTCTCATGCATGTTTTCGAGGTAGGAAGATGCCCTTGAACCTGGAGATTTGGGACCCATGGGATGGGTAACAGGCAGTATTACTTTAAAGGCTCTGCGTTTGCTCCCCCAACCTCACCAAACCTCTCAGCCCCGAGAGTGTCCACCCTTATGTCTCATCCAGCTGTGGGTCTAGATATGGTCAATCCAGGTTGCATCACAGCCCCTGAACGAATTTTGTAAGAATTTCTCTCTCTTTCACTGTCTTTGTTTCACGGGTTTTTAAAAGTAATTTATTTTTATAATGGGGTTTAGCCGCTTTTCACGGCTGTGTTTCTGCCGTTTTACACCCACTTGACTCACTTCCAGAGAGATATCAATATATAGGTTTTAAGATTCTTACTAGTCAGATATATTCTTGTGCGGTGAATAGGGGGTGTTGAGTCCAATTCACTGAGCAAGGATTAGGTCTTTCTATTACATATTGTGTTTATGGAACGGTATCTGAGCTCATTTGAAACCCTTGTTTTATGCATCACCCCACCCCACCTTTCCCGTTAAGCAGCCATAGTGTGTTTTGTAAACTTGTGACTCTGTTCTGTTTTGTAATTCAGTTCAAGTGTAGCGGTTTTTACATTCCCTCTATAAGTGATAGCTTATGATAAGTGTCTTTTTCTGTGTGACTTATTTCACTTAGAATCGTCGTAGCTAAAGCCACTCATCATGCTGCTACTAGCCTTATGACATTGATTTCATGGCTGAGTGATATTCCATTGTACATAAGGACCACCACTTCTTTATCCATTTTTCTCTTTCCTGGGATATTTGAGGTGTCATGAAGTGGAGGTTCTTGTCAACAGAGCAGCCCTAAACTTTGGGGTGCCTGTGTCTTGCTGATTTTTAGTTTTCCCAATTTATACGCCCATGAGTGGAAGTGCCCTATGCGGTGTAAGCTGTGTTTTTGCGATGTTTCAGGACACACCGTACACTCCTCCATAGTGGCTGTTGGCAATTTACATCCCGCCCATCAGCGTAGCAAGGCTCCCATTTCTCCATGGCCTGTCCTGCATTTCTGGTTTTGACACTTTTTCCGCATGGCCCTTTTGACCGATGGGAAGCGAGAATTCTTTGTAGCGCTGATTTGCCTTTCCAGGTTGCTTGGTTGGCCAAAAAGGGCGTATGCGTTTTTTCCTGAATATATTCAGGAAAAAACGCATACGCCCTTTTTGGCCAAGGGCATCATTGTCGACGTTTTGCCGCTTTTCATGTGCTTTAAAGGCGATTCGAATCGACCTCCTGAAATCTGTTTCCTGCAATTCTGCCTTGCTTTCAGATCCTCTTCGTTGCCTTCCCTCAATATATTTGTGGACGAGAGTTATCATTTATAACTCTGCAGGTTTGTGAATTGCAGTGCCCCTGAGCTCCATTTTTCAACTCGCTTTTTTGGGAGCTGGCCGCAGAAGCGCAGGATTGCCTGAGGCCCTATTCTGCTTCCGGGCGGCAGGCTGAGCCTGTGGTTAATTCTTCTTCCTGATGGGAAAATAGAGTGACCTGTGCCTGTCCCAACACCTAGAGCTAGTCTCTCATTGGCTCCCCCTCTTCCCGTTCATCCTCAGGACAAATTGCAAGCTGTACGGAACGGGAGGTTACAGGTGCTGATTCTCCAAGGAGGGAGATTGCTAGTAAAGCGGCTGGAATGGCGAACCCGAGCACAAGGAGATGAGAAATGAGGTGCGTTTTAGAAACCTTTCCGGATCACACGGTGTACCACCTTCTGGGTTTCTCATGCATGTTTTCGAGGTAGGAAGATGCCCTTGAACCTGGAGATTTGGGACCCATGGGATGGGTAACAGGCAGTATTACTTTAAAGGCTCTGCGTTTGCTCCCCCAACCTCACCAAACCTCTCAGCCCCGAGAGTGTCCACCCTTATGTCTGATCCAGCTGTGGGTCTAGATGTGTTCAATCCAGGTTGCATCACAGCCCCTGAACGAATTTTGTAAGAATTTCTCTCTCTTTGACTGTCTTTGTTTCACGGGTTTTTAAAAGTAATTTATTTTTATAATGGGGTTTAGCCGCTTTTCACGGCTGTGTTTATGCCGCTTTACAGCCACTTGACTCACTTCCAGAGAGATATCAATACATAGGTTTTAAGATTCTTACTAGTCAGATATATTCTTGTGCGGTGAATAGGGGGTGTTGAGTCCAGTTCACTGAGCAAGGAGTAGGTCTTTCTATTACATATTGGGTTTATGGAACGGTATCTGAGCTCATTTGAAACCCTTGTTTTATGCATCACCCCACCCCACCTTTCCCGTTAAGCAGCCATAGTGTGTTTCGTAAACTTGTGACTCTGTTCTGTTTTGTAATTCAGTTCAAGTGTAGCGGTTTTTACATTCCCTCTATAAGTGATAGCTTATGATAAGTGTCTTTTTCTGTGTGACTTATTTCACTTAGAATCGTCATAGCTAAAGCCACTCATCATGCTGCTACTAGCCTTATGACATTGATTTCATGGCTGAGTGATATTCCATTGTACATAAGGACCACCACTTCTTTATCCGTTTTTCTCTTTCCTGGGATATTTGAGGTGTCATGAAGTGGAGGTTCTTGTCAACAGAGCAGCCCTAAACTTTGGGGTGCCTGTGTCTTGCTGATTTTTAGTTTTTCCAATTTATACGCCCATGAGTGGAAGTGCCCTATGCGGTGTAAGCTGTGTTTTTGCGATGTTTCAGGACACACCGTACACTTCTCCATAGTGGCTGTTGGCAATTTACATCCCGCCCATCAGCGTAGCAAGGCTCCCATTTCTCCATGGCCTGTCCTGCATGTCTGGTTTTGACACTTTTTCCGCATGGCCCTTTTGACCGATGGGAAGCGAGAATTCTTTGTAGCGCTGATTTGCCTTTCCAGGTTGCTTGGTTGGCCAAAAAGGGCGTATGCGTTTTTTCCTGAATATATTCAGGAAAAAACGCATACGCCCTTTTTGGCCAAGGGCATCATTGTCGACGTTTTGCCGCTTTTCATGTGCTTTAAAGGCGATTCGAATCGACCTCCTGAAATCTGTTTCCTGCAATTCTGCCTTGCTTTCAAATCGTCTTCGTTGCCTTCCCTCAATATATTTGTGGACGAGAGTTATCATTTATAACTCTGCAGGTTTGTGAATTGCAGTGCCCCTGAGCTCCATTTTTCAACTCGCTTTTTTGGGAGCTGGCCGCAAAAGCGCAGGATTGCCTCAGGCCCTATTCTGCTTCCGGGCGGCAGGCTGAGCCTGTGGTTAATTCTTCTTCCTGATGGGAAAATAGAGTGACCTGTGCCTGTCCCAACACCTAGAGCTAGTCTCTCATTGGCTCCCCCTCTTCCCGTTCATCCTCAGGACAAATTGCAAGCTGTACGGAACGGGAGGTTACAGGTGCTGATTCTCCAAGGAGGGAGATTGCTAGTAAAGCGGCTGGAATGGCGAACCCGAGCACAAGGAGATGAGAAATGAGGTGCGTTTTAGAAACCTTTCCCGATCACACGGTGTACCACCTTCTGGGTTTCTCATGCATGTTTTCGAGGTAGGAAGATGCCCTTGAACCTGGAGATTTGGGACCCATGGGATGGGTAACAGGCAGTATTACTTTAAAGGCTCTGCGTTTGCTCCCCCAACCTCACCAAACCTCTCAGCCCCGAGAGTGTCCACCCTTATGTCTCATCCAGCTGTGGGTCTAGATATGGTCAATCCAGGTTGCATCACAGCCCCTGAACGAATTTTGTAAGAATTTCTCTCTCTTTCACTGTCTGTGTTTCACGGGTTTTTAAAAGTAATTTATTTTTATAATGGGGTTTAGCTGCTTTTCACGGCTGTGTTTCTGCCGCTTTACACCCACTTGACTCACTTCCAGAGAGATATCAATACATAGGTTTTAAGATTCTTACTAGTCAGATATATTCTTGTGCGGTGAATAGGGGGTGTGGAGTCCAGTTCACTGAGCAAGGAGTAGGTCTTTCTATGACATATTGGGTTTATGGAACGGTATCTGAGCTCATTTGAAACCCTTGTTTTATGCATCACCCCACCCCACCTTTCCCGTTAAGCAGCCATAGTGTGTTTTGTAAACTTGTGACTCTGTTCTGTTTTGTAATTCAGTCCAAGTGTAGCGGTTTTTACATTCCCTCTATAAGTGATAGCTTATGATAAGTGTCTTTTTCTGTGTGACTTATTTCACTTAGAACCGTCGTAGCTAAAGCCACTCATCATGCTGCTACTAGCCTTATGACATTGATGTCATGGCTGAGTGATATTCCATTGTACATAAGGACCACCACTTCTTTATCCATTTTTCTCTTTCCTGGGATATTTGAGGTGTCATGAAGTGGAGGTTCTTGTCAACAGAGCAGCCCTAAACTTTGGGGTGCCTGTGTCTTGCTGATTTTTAGTTTTCCCAATTTATATGCCCATGAGTGGAAGTGCCCTATGCGCTCTAAGCTGTGTTTTTTCGATGTTTCAGGACACACCGTACAGTTCTCCAGAGTGGCTGTTGGCAATTTACATCCCGCCCATCAGCGCAGCAGGGCTCCCATTTCTCCATGGCCTGTCCTGCATTTCTGGTTTTGACAGTTTTTTCCACATGGCCCTTTTGACCGATGGGAAGCGAGACTTCTTTGTAGCGCTGATTTGCCTTTCCAGGTTGCTTGGTTGGCCAAAAAGGGCGTATGCGTTTTTTCCTGAATATATTCAGGAAAAAACGCATACGCCCTTTTTGGCCAAGGGCATCATTGTCGACGTTTTGCCGCTTTTCATGTGCTTTAAAGGCGATTCGAATCGACCTCCTGAAATCTGTTTCCTGCAATTCTGCCTTGCTTTCAAATCCTCTTCGTTGCCTTCCCTCAATATATTTGTGGACGAGAGTTATCATTTATAACTCTGCAGGTTTGTGAATTGCAGTGCCCCTGAGCTCCATTTTTCAACTCGCTTTTTTGGGAGCTGGCCGCAAAAGCGCAGGATTGCCTCAGGCCCTATTCTGGTTCCGGGCGGCAGGCTGAGCCTGTGGTTAATTCTTCTTCCTGATGAGAAAATAGAGTGACCTGTGCCTGTCCCAACACCTAGAGCTAGTCTCTCATTGGCTCCCCCTCTTCCCGTTCATCGTCAGGACAAATTGCAAGCTGTACGGAACGGGAGGTTAAAGGTGCTGATTCTCCAAGGAGGGAGATTGCCAGTAAAGCGGCTGGAATGGCGAACCCGAGCACAAGGAGATGAGAAATGAGGTGCGTGTTAGAAACCTTTCCCTATCACACGGTGTACCACCTTCTGGGTTTCTCATGCATGGTTTCGAGGTAGGAAGATGCCCTTGAACCTGGAGATTTGGGACCCATGGGATGGGTAACAGGCAGTATTACTTTAAAGGCTCTGCGTTTGCTCCCCCAACCTCACCAAACCTCTCAGCCCCGAGAGTGTCCACCCTTATGTCTCCTCCAGCTGTGGGTCTAGATATGGTCAATCCAGGTTGCATCACAGCCCCTGAACGAATTTTGTAAGAATTTCTCTCTCTTTCACTGTCTTTGTTTCACGGGTTTTTAAAAGTAATTTATTTTTATAATGGGGTTTAGCCGCTTTTCACGGCTGTGTTTCTGCCGCTTTACACCCACTTGACTCACTTCCAGAGAGATATCAATACATAGGTTTTAAGATTCTTACTAGTCAGATATATTCTTGTGCGGTGAATAGGGGGTGTGGAGTCCAGTTCACTGAGCAAGGAGTAGGTCTTTCTATGACATATTGGGTTTATGGAACGGTATCTGAGCTCATTTGAAACCCTTGTTTTATGCATCACCCCACCCCACCTTTCCCGTTAAGCAGCCATAGTGTGTTTTCTCAACGTGTGACTCTATTCTGTTTTGTAATTCAGTTCAAGTGTAGCGGTTTTTACATTCCCTCTATAAATGATAGCTTATGATAAGTGTCTTTTTCTGTGTGACTTATTTCACTTAGAATCGTCGTAGCTAAAGCCACTCATCATGCTGCTACTAGCCTTATGACATTGATTTCATGGCTGAGTGATATTCCATTGTACATAAGGACCACCACTTCTTTATCCATTTTTCTCTTTCCTGGGATATTTGAGGTGTCACGAAGTGGAGGTTCTTGTCAACAGAGCAGCCCTAAACTTTGGGGTGCCTGTGTCTTGCTGATTTTTAGTTTTCCCCATTTATACGCCCATGAGTGGAAGTGCCCTATGCGCTCTAAGCTGTGTTTTTTCGATGTATCAGGACACACCGTACACTTCTCCATAGTGGCTGTTGGCAATTTACATCCCGCCCATCAGCGTAGCAAGGCTCCCATTTCTCCATGGCCTGTCCTGCATTTCTGGTTTTGACACTTTTTCCGCATGGCCCTTTTGACCGATGGGAAGCGAGAATTCTTTGTAGCGCTGATTTGCCTTTCCAGGTTGCTTGGTTGGCCAAAAAGGGCGTATGCGTTTTTTCCTGAATATATTCAGGAAAAAACGCATACGCCCTTTTTGGCCAAGGGCATCATTGTCGACGTTTTGCCGCTTTTCATGTGCTTTAAAGGCGATTCGAATCGACCTCCTGAAATCTGTTTCCTGCAATTCTGCCTTGCTTTCAGATCCTCTTCGTTGCCTTCCCTCAATATATTTGTGGACGAGAGTTATCATTTATAACTCTGCAGGTTTGTGAATTGCAGTGCCCCTGAGCTCCATTTTTCAACTCGCTTTTTTGGGAGCTGGCCGCAAAAGCGCAGGATTGCCTCAGGCCCTATTCTGCTTCCGGGCGGCAGGCTGAGCCTGTGGTTAATTCTTCTTCCTGATGGGAAAATAGAGTGACCTGTGCCTGTCCCAACACCTAGAGCTAGTCTCTCATTGGCTCCCCCTCTTCCCGTTCATCCTCAGGACAAATTGCAAGCTGTACGGAACGGGAGGTTACAGGTGCTGATTCTCCAAGGAGGGAGATTGCTAGTAAAGCGGCTGGAATGGCGAACCCGAGCACAAGGAGATGAGAAATGAGGTGCGTTTTAGAAACCTTTCCCGATCACATGGTGTACCACCTTCTGGGTTTCTCATGCATGTTTTCGAGGTAGGAAGATGCCCTTGAACCTGGAGATTTGGGACCCATGGGATGGGTAACAGGCAGTATTACTTTAAAGGCTCTGCGTTTGCTCCCCCAACCTCACCAAACCTCTCAGCCCCGAGAGTGTCCACCCTTATGTCTCATCCAGCTGTGGGTCTAGATATGGTCAATCCAGGTTGCATCACAGCCCCTGAACGAATTTTGTAAGAATTTCTCTCTCTTTCACTGTCTGTGTTTCACGGGTTTTTAAAAGTAATTTATTTTATAATGGGGTTTAGCTGCTTTTCACGGCTGTGTTTCTGCCGCTTTACACCCACTTGACTCACTTCCAGAGAGATATCAATACATAGGTTTTAAGATTCTTACTAGTCAGATATATTCTTGTGCGGTGAATAGGGGGTGTGGAGTCCAGTTCACTGAGCAAGGAGTAGGTCTTTCTATTACATATTGGGTTTATGGAACGGTATCTGAGCTCATTTGAAACCCTTGTTTTATGCATCACCCCACCCCACCTTTCCCGTTAAGCAGCCATAGTGTGTTTTGTAAACTTGTGACTCTGTTCTGTTTTGTAATTCAGTTCAAGTGTAGCGGTTTTTACATTCCCTCTATAAGTGATAGCTTATGATAAGTGTCTTTTTCTGTGTGACTTATTTCACTTAGAATCGTCGTAGCTAAAGCCACTCATCATGCTGCTACTAGCCTTATGACATTGATTTCATGGCTGAGTGATATTCCATTGTACATAAGGACCACCACTTCTTTATCCATTTTTCTCTTTCCTGGGATATTAGAGGTGTCATGAAGTGGAGGTTCTTGTCAAAAGAGCAGCCCTAAACTTTGGGGTGCCTGTGTCTTGCTGATTTTTAGTTTTCCCAATTTATACGCCCATGAGTGGAAGTGCCCTATGCGCTCTAAGCTGTGTTTTTTCGATGTTTCAGGACACACCGTACACTTCTCCAGAGTGCCTGTTGGCAATTTACATCCCGCCCATCAGCGTAGCAAGGCTCCCATTTCTCCATGGCCTGTCCTGCATTTCTGGTTTTGACAGTTTTTTCCGCATGGCCCTTTTGACCGATGGGAAGCGAGACTTCTTTGTAGCGCTGATTTGCCTTTCCAGGTTGCTTGGTTGGCCAAAAAGGGCGTATGCGTTTTTTCCTGAATATATTCAGGAAAAAACGCATACGCCCTTTTTGGCCAAGGGCATCATTGTCGACGTTTTGCCGCTTTTCATGTGCTTTAAAGGCGATTCGAATCGACCTCCTGAAATCTGTTTCCTGCAATTCTGCCTTGCTTTCAGATCCTCTTCGTTGCCTTCCCTCAATATATTTGTGGACGAGAGTTATCATTTATAACTCTGCAGGTTTGTGAATTGCAGTGCCCCTGAGCTCCATTTTTCAACTCGCTTTTTTGGGAGCTGGCCGCAAAAGCGCAGGATTGCCTCAGGCCCTATTCTGCTTCCCGGCGGCAGGCTGAGCCTGTGGTTAATTCTTCTTCCTGATGGGAAAATAGAGTGACCTGTGCCTGTCCCAACACCTAGAGCTAGTCTCTCATTGGCTCCCCCTCTTCCCGTTCATCCTCAGGACAAATTGCAAGCTGTACGGAACGGGAGGTTAAAGGTGCTGATTCTCCAAGGAGGGAGATTGCTAGTAAAGCGGCTGGAATGGCGAACCCGACCACAAGGAGATGAGAAATGAGGTGCGTTTTAGAAACCTTTCCCGATCACACGGTGTACCACCTTCTGGGTTTCTCATGCATGTTTTCGAGGTAGGAAGATGCCCTTGAACCTGGAGATTTGGGACCCATGGGATGGGTAACAGGCAGTATTACTTTAAAGGCTCTGCGTTTGCTCCCCCAACCTCACCAAACCTCTCAGCCCCGAGAGTGTCCACCCTTATGTCTCATCCAGCTGTGGGTCTAGATATGGTCAATCCAGGTTGCATCACAGCCCCTGAACGAATTTTGTAAGAATTTCTCTCTCTTTCACTGTCTGTGTTTCACGGGTTTTTAAAAGTAATTTATTTTTATAATGGGGTTTAGCTGCTTTTCACGGCTGTGTTTCTGCCGCTTTACAGCCACTTGACTCACTTCCAGAGAGATATCAATACATAGGTTTTAAGATTCTTACTAGTCAGATATATTCTTGTGCGGTGAATAGGGGGTGTGGAGTCCAGTTCACTGAGCAAGGAGTAGGTCTTTCTATTACATATTGGGTTTATGGAACGGTATCTGAGCTCATTTGAAACCCTTGTTTTATGCATCACCCCACCCCACCTTTCCCGTTAAGCAGCCATAGTGTGTTTTGTAAACTTGTGACTCTGTTCTGTTTTGTAATTCAGTTCAAGTGTAGCGGTTTTTACATTCCCTCTATAAGTGATAGCTTATGATAAGTGTCTTTTTCTGTGTGACTTATTTCACTTAGAATCGTCGTAGCTAAAGCCACTCATCATGCTGCTACTAGCCTTATGACATTGATTTCATGGCTGAGTGATATTCCATTGTACATAAGGACCACCACTTCTTTATCCATTTTTCTCTTTCCTGGGATATTTGAGGTGTCATGAAGTGGAGGTTCTTGTCAACAGAGCAGCCCTAAACTTTGGGGTGCCTGTGTCTTGCTGATTTTTAGTTTTCCCAATTTATACGCCCATGAGTGGAAGTGCCCTATGCGCTCTAAGCTGTGTTTTTTCGATGTTTCAGGACACACCGTACACTTTTCCAGAGTGGCTGTTGGCAATTTACATCCCGCCCATCAGCGTAGCAAGGCTCCCATTTCTCCATGGCCTGTCCTGCATTTCTGGTTTTGACACTTTTTTCCGCATGGCCCTTTTGACCGATGGGAAGCGAGACTTCTTTGTAGCGCTGATTTGCCTTTCCAGGTTGCTTGGTTGGCCAAAAAGGGCGTATGCGTTTTTTCCTGAATATATTCAGGAAAAAACGCATACGCCCTTTTTGGCCAAGGGCATCATTGTCGACGTTTTGCCGCTTTTCATGTGCTTTAAAGGCGATTCGAATCGACCTCCTGAAATCTGTTTCCTGCAATTCTGCCTTGCTTTCAGATCCTCTTCGTTGCCTTCCCTCAATATATTTGTGGACGAGAGTTATCATTTATAACTCTGCAGGTTTGTGAATTGCAGTGCCCCTGAGCTCCATTTTTCAACTCGCTTTTTTGGGAGCTGGCCGCAAAAGCGCAGGATTGCCTCAGGCCCTATTCTGCTTCCGGGCGGCAGGCTGAGCCTGTGGTTAATTCTTCTTCCTGATGGGAAAAGAGAGTGACCTGTGCCTGTCCCAACACCTAGAGCTAGTCTCTCATTGGCTCCCCCTCTTCCCGTTCATCCTCAGGACAAATTGCAAGCTGTACGGAACGGGAGGTTACAGGTGCTGATTCTCCAAGGAGGGAGATTGCTAGTAAAGCGGCTGGAATGGCGAACCCGAGCACAAGGAGATGAGAAATGAGGTGCGTTTTAGAAACCTTTCCCGATCACACGGTGTACCACCTTCTGGGTTTCTCATGCATGTTTTCGAGGTAGGAAGATGCCCTTGAACCTGGAGATTTGGGACCCATGGGATGGGTAACAGGCAGTATTACTTTAAAGGCTCTGCGTTTGCTCCCCCAACCTCACCAAACCTCTCAGCCCCGAGAGTGTCCACCCTTATGTCTGATCCAGCTGTGGGTCTAGATGTGTTCAATCCAGGTTGCATCACAGCCCCTGAACGAATTTTGTAAGAATTTCTCTCTCTTTGACTGTCTTTGTTTCACGGGTTTTTAAAAGTAATTTATTTTTATAATGGGGTTTAGCCGCTTTTCACGGCTGTGTTTATGCCGCTTTACAGCCACTTGACTCACTTCCACAGAGATATCAATACATAGGTTTTAAGATTCTTACTAGTCAGATATATTCTTGTGCGGTGAATAGGGGGTGTGGAGTCCAGTTCACTGAGCAAGGAGTAGGTCTTTCTATTACATATTGGGTTTATGGAACGGTATCTGAGCTCATTTGAAACCCTTGTTTTATGCATCACCCCACCCCACCTTTCCCGTTAAGCAGCCATAGTGTGTTTCGTAAACTTGTGACTCTGTTCTGTTTTGTAATTCAGTTCAAGTGTAGCGGTTTTTACATTCCCTCTATAAGTGATAGCTTATGATAAGTGTCTTTTTCTGTGTGACTTATTTCACTTAGAATCGTCATAGCTAAAGCCACTCATCATGCTGCTACTAGCCTTATGACATTGATTTCATGGCTGAGTGATATTCCATTGTACATAAGGACCACCACTTCTTTATCCGTTTTTCTCTTTCCTGGGATATTTGAGGTGTCATGAAGTGGAGGTTCTTGTCAACAGAGCAGCCCTAAACTTTGGGGTGCCTGTGTCTTGCTGATTTTTAGTTTTTCCAATTTATACGCCCATGAGTGGAAGTGCCCTATGCGGTGTAAGCTGTGTTTTTGCGATGTTTCAGGACACACCGTACACTTCTCCATAGTGGCTGTTGGCAATTTACATCCCGCCCATCAGCGTAGCAAGGCTCCCATTTCTCCATGGCCTGTCCTGCATGTCTGGTTTTGACACTTTTTCCGCATGGCCCTTTTGACCGATGGGAAGCGAGACTTCTTTGTAGCGCTGATTTGCCTTTCCAGGTTGCTTGGTTGGCCAAAAAGGGCGTATGCGTTTTTTCCTGAATATATTCAGGAAAAAACGCATACGCCCTTTTTGGCCAAGGGCATCATTGTCGACGTTTTGCCGCTTTTCATGTGCTTTAAAGGCGATTCGAATCGACCTCCTGAAATCTGTTTCCTGCAATTCTGCCTTGCTTTCAGATCCTCTTCGTTGCCTTCCCTCAATATATTTGTGGACGAGAGTTATCATTGATAACTCTGCAGGTTTGTGAATTGCAGTGCCCCTGAGCTCCATTTTTCAACTCGCTTTTTTGGGAGCTGGCCGCAAAAGCGCAGGATTGCCTCAGGCCCTATTCTGCTTCCGGGCGGCAGGCTGAGCCTGTGGTTAATTCTTCTTCCTGATGGGAAAATAGAGTGACCTGTGCCTGTCCCAACACCTAGAGCTAGTCTCTCATTGGCTCCCCCTCTTCCCGTTCATCCTCAGGACAAATTGCAAGCTGTACGGAACGGGAGGTTACAGGTGCTGATTCTCCAAGGAGGGAGATTGCTAGTAAAGCGGCTGGAATGGCGAACCCGAGCACAAGGAGATGAGAAATGAGGTGCGTTTTAGAAACCTTTCCCGATCACACGGTGTACCACCTTCTGGGTTTCTCATGCATGTTTTCGAGGTAGGAAGATGCCCTTGAACCTGGAGATTTGGGACCCATGGGATGGGTAACAGGCAGTATTACTTTAAAGGCTCTGCGTTTGCTCCCCCAACCTCACCAAACCTCTCAGCCCCGAGAGTGTCCACCCTTATGTCTCATCCAGCTGTGGGTCTAGATATGGTCAATCCAGGTTGCATCACAGCCCCTGAACGAATTTTGTAAGAATTTCTCTCTCTTTCACTGTCTGTGTTTCACGGGTTTTTAAAAGTAATTTATTTTTATAATGGGGTTTAGCTGCTTTTCACGGCTGTGTTTCTGCCGCTTTACACCCACTTGACTCACTTCCAGAGAGATATCAATACATAGGTTTTAAGATTCTTACTAGTCAGATATATTCTTGTGCGGTGAATAGGGGGTGTTGAGTCCAGTTCACTGAGCAAGGAGTAGGTCTTTCTATGACATATTGGGTTTATGGAACGGTATCGGAGCTCATTTGAAACCCTTGTTTTATGCATCACCCCACCCCACCTTTCCCGTTAAGCAGCCATAGTGTGTTTTGTAAACTTGTGACTCTGTTCTGTTTTGTAATTCAGTCCAAGTGTAGCGTTTTTTACATTCCCTCTATAAGTGATAGCTTATGATAAGTGTCTTTTTCTGTGTGACTTATTTCACTTAGAACCGTCGTAGCTAAAGCCACTCATCATGCTGCTACTAGCCTTATGACATTGATGTCATGGCTGAGTGATATTCCATTGTACATAAGGACCACCACTTCTTTATCCATTTTTCTCTTTCCTGGGATATTTGAGGTGTCATGAAGTGGAGGTTCTTGTCAACAGAGCAGCCCTAAACTTTGGGGTGCCTGTGTCTTGCTGATTTTTAGTTTTCCCAATTTATATGCCCATGAGTGGAAGTGCCCTATGCGCTCTAAGCTGTGTTTTTTCGATGTTTCAGGACACACCGTACAGTTCTCCAGAGTGGCTGTTGGCAATTTACATCCCGCCCATCAGCGCAGCAGGGCTCCCATTTCTCCATGGCCTGTCCTGCATTTCTGGTTTTGACAGTTTTTTCCACATGGCCCTTTTGACCGATGGGAAGCGAGACTTCTTTGTAGCGCTGATTTGCCTTTCCAGGTTGCTTGGTTGGCCAAAAAGGGCGTATGCGTTTTTTCCTGAATATATTCAGGAAAAAACGCATACGCCCTTTTTGGCCAAGGGCATCATTGTCGACGTTTTGCCGCTTTTCATGTGCTTTAAAGGCGATTCGAATCGACCTCCTGAAATCTGTTTCCTGCAATTCTGCCTTGCTTTCAAATCCTCTTCGTTGCCTTCCCTCAATATATTTGTGGACGAGAGTTATCATTTATAACTCTGCAGGTTTGTGAATTGCAGTGCCCCTGAGCTCCATTTTTCAACTCGCTTTTTTGGGAGCTGGCCGCAAAAGCGCAGGATTGCCTCAGGCCCTATTCTGGTTCCGGGCGGCAGGCTGAGCCTGTGGTTAATTCTTCTTCCTGATGAGAAAATAGAGTGACCTGTGCCTGTCCCAACACCTAGAGCTAGTCTCTCATTGGCTCCCCCTCTTCCCGTTCATCCTCAGGACAAATTGCAAGCTGTACGGAACGGGAGGTTAAAGGTGCTGATTCTCCAAGGAGGGAGATTGCCAGTAAAGCGGCTGGAATGGCGAACCCGAGCACAAGGAGATGAGAAATGAGGTGCGTGTTAGAAACCTTTCCCTATCACACGGTGTACCACCTTCTGGGTTTCTCATGCATGGTTTCGAGGTAGGAAGATGCCCTTGAACCTGGAGATTTGGGACCCATGGGATGGGTAACAGGCAGTATTACTTTAAAGGCTCTGCGTTTGCTCCCCCAACCTCACCAAACCTCTCAGCCCCGAGAGTGTCCACCCTTATGTCTCCTCCAGCTGTGGGTCTAGATATGGTCAATCCAGGTTGCATCACAGCCCCTGAACGAATTTTGTAAGAATTTATCTCTCTTTCACTGTCTTTGTTTCACGGGTTTTTAAAAGTAATTTATTTTTATAATGGGGTTTAGCCGCTTTTCACGGCTGTGTTTCTGCCGCTTTACACCCACTTGACTCACTTCCAGAGAGATATCAATACATAGGTTTTAAGATTCTTACTAGTCAGATATATTCTTGTGCGGTGAATAGGGGGTGTTGAGTCCAGTTCACTGAGCAAGGAGTAGGTCTTTCTATGACATATTGGGTTTATGGAACGGTATCTGAGCTCATTTGAAACCCTTGTTTTATGCATCACCCCACCCCACCTTTCCCGTTAAGCAGCCATAGTGTGTTTTCTCAACGTGTGACTCTATTCTGTTTTGTAATTCAGTTCAAGTGTAGCGGTTTTTACATTCCCTCTATAAATGATAGCTTATGATAAGTGTCTTTTTCTGTGTGACTTATTTCACTTAGAATCGTCGTAGCTAAAGCCACTCATCATGCTGCTACTAGCCTTATGACATTGATTTCATGGCTGAGTGATATTCCATTGTACATAAGGACCACCACTTCTTTATCCATTTTTCTCTTTCCTGGGATATTTGAGGTGTCACGAAGTGGAGGTTCTTGTCAACAGAGCAGCCCTAAACTTTGGGGTGCCTGTGTCTTGCTGATTTTTAGTTTTCCCCATTTATACGCCCATGAGTGGAAGTGCCCTATGCGCTCTAAGCTGTGTTTTTTCGATGTTTCAGGACACACCGTACACTTCTCCATAGTGGCTGTTGGCAATTTACATCCCGCCCATCAGCGTAGCAAGGCTCCCATTTCTCCATGGCCTGTCCTGCATTTCTGGTTTTGACACTTTTTCCGCATGGCCCTTTTGACCGATGGGAAGCGAGACTTCTTTGTAGCGCTGATTTGCCTTTCCAGGTTGCTTGGTTGGCCAAAAAGGGCGTATGCGTTTTTTCCTGAATATATTCAGGAAAAAACGCATACGCCCTTTTTGGCCAAGGGCATCATTGTCGACGTTTTGCCGCTTTTCATGTGCTTTAAAGGCGATTCGAATCGACCTCCTGAAATCTGTTTCCTGCAATTCTGCCTTGCTTTCAGATCCTCTTCGTTGCCTTCCCTCAATATATTTGTGGACGAGAGTTATCATTTATAACTCTGCAGGTTTGTGAATTGCAGTGCCCCTGAGCTCCATTTTTCAACTCGCTTTTTTGGGAGCTGGCCGCAAAAGCGCAGGATTGCCTCAGGCCCTATTCTGCTTCCGGGCGGCAGGCTGAGCCTGTGGTTAATTCTTCTTCCTGATGGGAAAATAGAGTGACCTGTGCCTGTCCCAACACCTAGAGCTAGTCTCTCATTGGCTCCCCCTCTTCCCGTTCATCCTCAGGACAAATTGCAAGCTGTACGGAACGGGAGGTTACAGGTGCTGATTCTCCAAGGAGGGAGATTGCTAGTAAAGCGGCTGGAATGGCGAACCCGAGCACAAGGAGATGAGAAATGAGGTGCGTTTTAGAAACCTTTCCCGATCACACGGTGTACCACCTTCTGGGTTTCTCATGCATGTTTTCGAGGTAGGAAGATGCCCTTGAACCTGGAGATTTGGGACCCATGGGATGGGTAACAGGCAGTATTACTTTAAAGGCTCTGCGTTTGCTCCCCCAACCTCACCAAACCTCTCAGCCCCGAGAGTGTCCACCCTTATGTCTCATCCAGCTGTGGGTCTAGATATGGTCAATCCAGGTTGCATCACAGCCCCTGAACGAATTTTGTAAGAATTTCTCTCTCTTTCACTGTCTTTGTTTCACGGGTTTTTAAAAGTAATTTATTTTTATAATGGGGTTTAGCTGCTTTTCACGGCTGTGTTTCTGCCGCTTTACACCCACTTGACTCACTTCCAGAGAGATATCAATACATAGGTTTTAAGATTCTTACTAGTCAGATATATTCTTGTGCGGTGAATAGGGGGTGTGGAGTCCAGTTCACTGAGCAAGGAGTAGGTCTTTCTATGACATATTGGGTTTATGGAACGGTATCTGAGCTCATTTGAAACCCTTGTTTTATGCATCACCCCACCCCACCTTTCCCGTTAAGCAGCCATAGTGTGTTTTGTAAACTTGTGACTCTGTTCTGTTTTGTAATTCAGTCCAAGTGTAGCGGTTTTTACATTCCCTCTATAAGTGATAGCTTATGATAAGTGTCTTTTTCTGTGTGACTTATTTCACTTAGAACCGTCGTAGCTAAAGCCACTCATCATGCTGCTACTAGCCTTATGACATTGATTTCATGGCTGAGTGATATTCCATTGTACATAAGGACCACCACTTCTTTATCGATTTTTCTCTTTCCTGGGATATTTGAGGTGTCATGAAGTGGAGGTTCTTGTCAACAGAGCAGCCCTAAACTTTGGGGTGCCTGTGTCTTGCTGATTTTTACTTTTCCCAATTTATATGCCCATGAGTGGAAGTGCCCTATGCGCTCTAAGCTGTGTTTTTTCGATGTTTCAGGACACACCGTACAGTTCTCCAGAGTGGCTGTTGGCAATTTACATCCCGCCCATCAGCGCAGCAGGGCTCCCATTTCTCCATGGCCTGTCCTGCATTTCTGGTTTTGACAGTTTTTTCCACATGGCCCTTTTGACCGTTGGGAAGCGAGACTTCATTGTAGCGCTGATTTGCCTTTCCAGGTTGCTTGGTTGGCCAAAAAGGGCGTATGCGTTTTTTCCTGAATATATTCAGGAAAAAACGCATACGCCCTTTTTGGCCAAGGGCATCATTGTCGACGTTTTGCCGCTTTTCATGTGCTTTAAAGGCGATTCGAATCGACCTCCTGAAATCTGTTTCCTGCAATTCTGCCTTGCTTTCAAATCCTCTTCGTTGCCTTCCCTCAATATATTTGTGGACGAGAGTTATCATTTATAACTCTGCAGGTTTGTGAATTGCAGTGCCCCTGAGCTCCATTTTTCAACTCGCTTTTTTGGGAGCTGGCCGCAAAAGCGCAGGATTGCCTCAGGCCCTATTCTGGTTCCGGGCGGCAGGCTGAGCCTGTGGTTAATTCTTCTTCCTGATGAGAAAATAGAGTGACCTGTGCCTGTCCCAACACCTAGAGCTAGTCTCTCATTGGCTCCCCCTCTTCCCGTTCATCCTCAGGACAAATTGCAAGCTGTACGGAACGGGAGGTTAAAGGTGCTGATTCTCCAAGGAGGGAGATTGCCAGTAAAGCGGCTGGAATGGCGAACCCGAGCACAAGGAGATGAGAAATGAGGTGCGTGTTAGAAACCTTTCCCTATCACACGGTGTACCACCTTCTGGGTTTCTCATGCATGGTTTCGAGGTAGGAAGATGCCCTTGAACCTGGAGATTTGGGACCCATGGGATGGGTAACAGGCAGTATTACTTTAAAGGCTCTGCGTTTGCTCCCCCAACCTCACCAAACCTCTCAGCCCCGAGAGTGTCCACCCTTATGTCTCCTCCAGCTGTGGGTCTAGATATGGTCAATCCAGGTTGCATCACAGCCCCTGAACGAATTTTGTAAGAATTTCTCTCTCTTTCACTGTCTTTGTTTCACGGGTTTTTAAAAGTAATTTATTTTTATAATGGGGTTTAGCCGCTTTTCACGGCTGTGTTTCTGCCGCTTTACACCCACTTGACTCACTTCCAGAGAGATATCAATACATAGGTTTTAAGATTCTTACTAGTCAGATATATTCTTGTGCGGTGAATAGGGGGTGTGGAGTCCAGTTCACTGAGCAAGGAGTAGGTCTTTCTATGACATATTGGGTTTATGGAACGGTATCTGAGCTCATTTGAAACCCTTGTTTTATGCATCACCCCACCCCACCTTTCCCGTTAAGCAGCCATAGTGTGTTTTCTCAACGTGTGACTCTGTTCTGTTTTGTAATTCAGTTCAAGTGTAGCGGTTTTTACATTCCCTCTATAAATGATAGCTTATGATAAGTGTCTTTTTCTGTGTGACTTATTTCACTTAGAATCGTCGTAGCTAAAGCCACTCATCATGCTGCTACTAGCCTTATGACATTGATTTCATGGCTGAGTGATATTCCATTGTACATAAGGACCACCACTTCTTTATCCATTTTTCTCTTTCCTGGGATATTTGAGGTGTCACGAAGTGGAGGTTCTTGTCAACAGAGCAGCCCTAAACTTTGGGGTGCCTGTGTCTTGCTGATTTTTAGTTTTCCCCATTTATACGCCCATGAGTGGAAGTGCCCTATGCGCTCTAAGCTGTGTTTTTTCGATGTTTCAGGACACACCGTACACTTCTCCATAGTGGCTGTTGGCAATTTACATCCCGCCCATCAGCGTAGCAAGGCTCCCATTTCTCCATGGCCTGTCCTGCATTTCTGGTTTTGACACTTTTTCCGCATGGCCCTTTTGACCGATGGGAAGCGAGAATTCTTTGTAGCGCTGATTTGCCTTTCCAGGTTGCTTGGTTGGCCAAAAAGGGCGTATGCGTTTTTTCCTGAATATATTCAGGAAAAAACGCATACGCCCTTTTTGGCCAAGGGCATCATTGTCGACGTTTTGCCGCTTTTCATGTGCTTTAAAGGCGATTCGAATCGACCTCCTGAAATCTGTTTCCTGCAATTCTGCCTTGCTTTCAGATCCTCTTCGTTGCCTTCCCTCAATATATTTGTGGACGAGAGTTATCATTTATAACTCTGCAGGTTTGTGAATTGCAGTGCCCCTGAGCTCCATTTTTCAACTCGCTTTTTTGGGAGCTGGCCGCAAAAGCGCAGGATTGCCTCAGGCCCTATTCTGCTTCCGGGCGGCAGGCTGAGCCTGTGGTTAATTCTTCTTCCTGATGGGAAAATAGAGTGACCTGTGCCTGTCCCAACACCTAGAGCTAGTCTCTCATTGGCTCCCCCTCTTCCCGTTCATCCTCAGGACAAATTGCAAGCTGTACGGAACGGGAGGTTACAGGTGCTGATTCTCCAAGGAGGGAGATTGCTAGTAAAGCGGCTGGAATGGCGAACCCGAGCACAAGGAGATGAGAAATGAGGTGCGTTTTAGAAACCTTTCCCGATCACACGGTGTACCACCTTCTGGGTTTCTCATGCATGTTTTCGAGGTAGGAAGATGCCCTTGAACCTGGAGATTTGGGACCCATGGGATGGGTAACAGGCAGTATTACTTTAAAGGCTCTGCGTTTGCTCCCCCAACCTCACCAAACCTCTCAGCCCCGAGAGTGTCCACCCTTATGTCTCATCCAGCTGTGGGTCTAGATATGGTCAATCCAGGTTGCATCACAGCCCCTGAACGAATTTTGTAAGAATTTCTCTCTCTTTCACTGTCTTTGTTTCACGGGTTTTTAAAAGTAATTTATTTTTATAATGGGGTTTAGCTGCTTTTCACGGCTGTGTTTCTGCCGCTTTACACCCACTTGACTCACTTCCAGAGAGATATCAATACATAGGTTTTAAGATTCTTACTAGTCAGATATATTCTTGTGCGGTGAATAGGGGGTGTGGAGTCCAGTTCACTGAGCAAGGAGTAGGTCTTTCTATGACATATTGGGTTTATGGAACGGTATCTGAGCTCATTTGAAACCCTTGTTTTATGCATCACCCCACCCCACCTTTCCCGTTAAGCAGCCATAGTGTGTTTTGTAAACTTGTGACTCTGTTCTGTTTTGTAATTCAGTCCAAGTGTAGCGGTTTTTACATTCCCTCTATAAGTGATAGCTTATGATAAGTGTCTTTTTCTGTGTGACTTATTTCACTTAGAACCGTCGTAGCTAAAGCCACTCATCATGCTGCTACTAGCCTTATGACATTGATTTCATGGCTGAGTGATATTCCATTGTACATAAGGACCACCACTTCTTTATCGATTTTTCTCTTTCCTGGGATATTTGAGGTGTCATGAAGTGGAGGTTCTTGTCAACAGAGCAGCCCTAAACTTTGGGGTGCCTGTGTCTTGCTGATTTTTACTTTTCCCAATTTATATGCCCATGAGTGGAAGTGCCCTATGCGCTCTAAGCTGTGTTTTTTCGATGTTTCAGGACACACCGTACAGTTCTCCAGAGTGGCTGTTGGCAATTTACATCCCGCCCATCAGCGCAGCAGGGCTCCCATTTCTCCATGGCCTGTCCTGCATTTCTGGTTTTGACAGTTTTTTCCACATGGCCCTTTTGACCGTTGGGAAGCGAGACTTCATTGTAGCGCTGATTTGCCTTTCCAGGTTGCTTGGTTGGCCAAAAAGGGCGTATGCGTTTTTTCCTGAATATATTCAGGAAAAAACGCATACGCCCTTTTTGGCCAAGGGCATCATTGTCGACGTTTTGCCGCTTTTCATGTGCTTTAAAGGCGATTCGAATCGACCTCCTGAAATCTGTTTCCTGCAATTCTGCCTTGCTTTCAAATCCTCTTCGTTGCCTTCCCTCAATATATTTGTGGACGAGAGTTATCATTTATAACTCTGCAGGTTTGTGAATTGCAGTGCCCCTGAGCTCCATTTTTCAACTCGCTTTTTTGGGAGCTGGCCGCAAAAGCGCAGGATTGCCTCAGGCCCTATTCTGGTTCCGGGCGGCAGGCTGAGCCTGTGGTTAATTCTTCTTCCTGATGAGAAAATAGAGTGACCTGTGCCTGTCCCAACACCTAGAGCTAGTCTCTCATTGGCTCCCCCTCTTCCCGTTCATCCTCAGGACAAATTGCAAGCTGTACGGAACGGGAGGTTAAAGGTGCTGATTCTCCAAGGAGGGAGATTGCCAGTAAAGCGGCTGGAATGGCGAACCCGAGCACAAGGAGATGAGAAATGAGGTGCGTGTTAGAAACCTTTCCCTATCACACGGTGTACCACCTTCTGGGTTTCTCATGCATGGTTTCGAGGTAGGAAGATGCCCTTGAACCTGGAGATTTGGGACCCATGGGATGGGTAACAGGCAGTATTACTTTAAAGGCTCTGCGTTTGCTCCCCCAACCTCACCAAACCTCTCAGCCCCGAGAGTGTCCACCCTTATGTCTCCTCCAGCTGTGGGTCTAGATATGGTCAATCCAGGTTGCATCACAGCCCCTGAACGAATTTTGTAAGAATTTCTCTCTCTTTCACTGTCTTTGTTTCACGGGTTTTTAAAAGTAATTTATTTTTATAATGGGGTTTAGCCGCTTTTCACGGCTGTGTTTCTGCCGCTTTACACCCACTTGACTCACTTCCAGAGAGATATCAATACATAGGTTTTAAGATTCTTACTAGTCAGATATATTCTTGTGCGGTGAATAGGGGGTGTGGAGTCCAGTTCACTGAGCAAGGAGTAGGTCTTTCTATGACATATTGGGTTTATGGAACGGTATCTGAGCTCATTTGAAACCCTTGTTTTATGCATCACCCCACCCCACCTTTCCCGTTAAGCAGCCATAGTGTGTTTTCTCAACGTGTGACTCTGTTCTGTTTTGTAATTCAGTTCAAGTGTAGCGGTTTTTACATTCCCTCTATAAATGATAGCTTATGATAAGTGTCTTTTTCTGTGTGACTTATTTCACTTAGAATCGTCGTAGCTAAAGCCACTCATCATGCTGCTACTAGCCTTATGACATTGATTTCATGGCTGAGTGATATTCCATTGTACATAAGGACCACCACTTCTTTATCCATTTTTCTCTTTCCTGGGATATTTGAGGTGTCACGAAGTGGAGGTTCTTGTCAACAGAGCAGCCCTAAACTTTGGGGTGCCTGTGTCTTGCTGATTTTTAGTTTTCCCCATTTATACGCCCATGAGTGGAAGTGCCCTATGCGCTCTAAGCTGTGTTTTTTCGATGTTTCAGGACACACCGTACACTTCTCCAGAGTGGCTGTTGGCAATTTACATCCCGCCCATCAGCGTAGCAAGGCTCCCATTTCTCCATGGCCTGTCCTGCATTTCTGGTTTTGACACTTTTTTCCGCATGGCCCTTTTGACCGATGGGAAGCGAGACTTCTTTGTAGCGCTGATTTGCCTTTCCAGGTTGCTTGGTTGGCCAAAAAGGGCGTATGCGTTTTTTCCTGAATATATTCAGGAAAAAACGCATACGCCCTTTTTGGCCAAGGGCATCATTGTCGACGTTTTGCCGCTTTTCATGTGCTTTAAAGGCGATTCGAATCGACCTCCTGAAATCTGTTTCCTGCAATTCTGCCTTGCTTTCAGATCCTCTTCGTTGCCTTCCCTCAATATATTTGTGGACGAGAGTTATCATTTATAACTCTGCAGGTTTGTGAATTGCAGTGCCCCTGAGCTCCATTTTTCAACTCGCTTTTTTGGGAGCTGGCCGCAAAAGCGCAGGATTGCCTCAGGCCCTATTCTGCTTCCGGGCGGCAGGCTGAGCCTGTGGTTAATTCTTCTTCCTGATGGGAAAATAGAGTGACCTGTGCCTGTCCCAACACCTAGAGCTAGTCTCTCATTGGCTCCCCCTCTTCCCGTTCATCCTCAGGACAAATTGCAAGCTGTACGGAACGGGAGGTTACAGGTGCTGATTCTCCAAGGAGGGAGATTGCTAGTAAAGCGGCTGGAATGGCGAACCCGAGCACAAGGAGATGAGAAATGAGGTGCGTTTTAGAAACCTTTCCCGATCACACGGTGTACCACCTTCTGGGTTTCTCATGCATGTTTTCGAGGTAGGAAGATGCCCTTGAACCTGGAGATTTGGGACCCATGGGATGGGTAACAGGCAGTATTACTTTAAAGGCTCTGCGTTTGCTCCCCCAACCTCACCAAACCTCTCAGCCCCGAGAGTGTCCACCCTTATGTCTCCTCCAGCTGTGGGTCTAGATATGGTCAATCCAGGTTGCATCACAGCCCCTGAACGAATTTTGTAAGAATTTCTCTCTCTTTCACTGTCTTTGTTTCACGGGTTTTTAAAAGTAATTTATTTTTATAATGGGGTTTAGCTGCTTTTCACGGCTGTGTTTCTGCCGCTTTACACCCACTTGACTCACTTCCAGAGAGATATCAATACATAGGTTTTAAGATTCTTACTAGTCAGATATATTCTTGTGCGGTGAATAGGGGGTGTGGAGTCCAGTTCACTGAGCAAGGAGTAGGTCTTTCTATGACATATTGGGTTTATGGAACGGTATCTGAGCACATTTGAAACCCTTGTTTTATGCATCACCCCACCCCACCTTTCCCGTTAAGCAGCCATAGTGTGTTTTGTAAACTTGTGACTCTGTTCTGTTTTGTAATTCAGTCCAAGTGTAGCGGTTTTTACATTCCCTCTATAAGTGATAGCTTATGATAAGTGTCTTTTTCTGTGTGACTTATTTCACTTAGAACCGTCGTAGCTAAAGCCACTCATCATGCTGCTACTAGCCTTATGACATTGATTTCATGGCTGAGTGATATTCCATTGTACATAAGGACCACCACTTCTTTATCCATTTTTCTCTTTCCTGGGATATTTGAGGTGCCATGAAGTGGAGGTTCTTGTCAACAGAGCAGCCCTAAACTTTGGGGTGCCTGTGTCTTGCTGATTTTTAGTTTTCCCAATTTATATGCCCATGAGTGGAAGTGCCCTATGCGCTCTAAGCTGTGTTTTTTCGATGTTTCAGGACACACCGTACACTTCTCCAGAGTGGCTGTTGGCAATTTACATCCCGCCCATCAGCGTAGCAAGGCTCCCATTTCTCCATGGCCTGTCCTGCATTTCTGGTTTTGACACTTTTTTCCGCATGGCCCTTTTGACCGATGGGAAGCGAGACTTCTTTGTAGCGCTGATTTGCCTTTCCAGGTTGCTTGGTTGGCCAAAAAGGGCGTATGCGTTTTTTCCTGAATATATTCAGGAAAAAACGCATACGCCCTTTTTGGCCAAGGGCATCATTGTCGACGTTTTGCCGCTTTTCATGTGCTTTAAAGGCGATTCGAATCGACCTCCTGAAATCTGTTTCCTGCAATTCTGCCTTGCTTTCAGATCCTCTTCGTTGCCTTCCCTCAATATATTTGTGGACGAGAGTTATCATTTATAACTCTGCAGGTTTGTGAATTGCAGTGCCCCTGAGCTCCATTTTTCAACTCGCTTTTTTGGGAGCTGGCCGCAAAAGCGCAGGATTGCCTCAGGCCCTATTCTGCTTCCGGGCGGCAGGCTGAGCCTGTGGTTAATTCTTCTTCCTGATGGGAAAATAGAGTGACCTGTGCCTGTCCCAACACCTAGAGCTAGTCTCTCATTGGCTCCCCCTCTTCCCGTTCATCCTCAGGACAAATTGCAAGCTGTACGGAACGGGAGGTTAAAGGTGCTGATTCTCCAAGGAGGGAGATTGCTAGTAAAGCGGCTGGAATGGCGAACCCGAGCACAAGGAGATGAGAAATGAGGTGCGTTTTAGAAACCTTTCCCGATCACACGGTGTACCACCTTCTGGGTTTCTCATGCATGTTTTCGAGGTAGGAAGATGCCCTTGAACCTGGAGATTTGGGACCCATGGGATGGGTAACAGGCAGTATTACTTTAAAGGCTCTGCGTTTGCTCCCCCAACCTCACCAAACCTCTCAGCCCCGAGAGTGTCCACCCTTATGTCTCCTCCAGCTGTGGGTCTAGATATGGTCAATCCAGGTTGCATCACAGCCCCTGAACGAATTTTGTAAGAATTTCTCTCTCTTTCACTGTCTTTGTTTCACGGGTTTTTAAAAGTAATTTATTTTTATAAAGGGGTTTAGCCGCTTTTCACGGCTGTGTTTCTGCCGCTTTACACCCACTTGACTCACTTCCAGAGAGATATCAATACATAGGTTTTAAGATTCTTACTAGTCAGATATATTCTTGTGCGGTGAATAGGGGGTGTTGAGTCCAGTTCACTGAGCAAGGAGTAGGTCTTTCTATGACATATTGGGTTTATGGAACGGTATCTGAGCTCATTTGAAACCCTTGTTTTATGCATCACCCCACCCCACCTTTCCCGTTAAGCAGCCATAGTGTGTTTTCTCAACGTGTGACTCTGTTCTGTTTTGTAATTCAGTTCAAGTGTAGCGGTTTTTACATTCCCTCTATAAGTGATAGCTTATGATAAGTGTCTTTTTCTGTGTGACTTATTTCACTTAGAATCGTCGTAGCTAAAGCCACTCATCATGCTGCTACTAGCCTTATGACACTGATTTCATGGCTGAGTGATATTCCATTGTACATAAGGACCACCACTTCTTTATCCATTTTTCTCTTTCCTGGGATATTTGAGGTGTCACGAATTGGAGGTTCTTGTCAACAGAGCAGCCCTAAACTTTGGGGTGCCTGTGTCTTGCTGATTTTTAGTTTTCCCCATTTATACGCCCATGAGTGGAAGTGCCCTATGCGCTCTAAGCTGTGTTTTTTCGATGTTTCAGGACACACCGTACACTTCTCCAGAGTGGCTGTTGGCAATTTACATCCCGCCCATCAGCGTAGCAAGGCTCCCATTTCTCCATGGCCTGTCCTGCATTTCTGGTTTTGACACTTTTTTCCGCATGGCCCTTTTGACCGATGGGAAGCGAGACTTCTTTGTAGCGCTGATTTGCCTTTCCAGGTTGCTTGGTTGGCCAGAAAGGGCGTATGCGTTTTTTCCTGAATATATTCAGGAAAAAACGCATACGCCCTTTTTGGCCAAGGGCATCATTGTCGACGTTTTGCCGCTTTTCATGTGCTTTAAAGGCGATTCGAATCGACCTCCTGAAATCTGTTTCCTGCAATTCTGCCTTGCTTTCAGATCCTCTTCGTTGCCTTCCCTCAATATATTTGTGGACGAGAGTTATCATTTATAACTCTGCAGGTTTGTGAATTGCAGTGCCCCTGAGCTCCATTTTTCAACTCGCTTTTTTGGGAGCTGGCCGCAAAAGCGCAGGATTGCCTCAGGCCCTATTCTGCTTCCGGGCGGCAGGCTGAGCCTGTGGTTAATTCTTCTTCCTGATGGGAAAATAGAGTGACCTGTGCCTGTCCCAACACCTAGAGCTAGTCTCTCATTGGCTCCCCCTCTTCCCGTTCATCCTCAGGACAAATTGCAAGCTGTACGGAACGGGAGGTTAAAGGTGCTGATTCTCCAAGGAGGGAGACTGCCAGTAAAGCGGCTGGAATGGCGAACCCGAGCACAAGGAGATGAGAAATGAGGTGCGTGTTAGAAACCTTTCCCTATCACACGGTGTACCACCTTCTGGGTTTCTCATGCATGTTTTCGAGGTAGGAAGATGCCCTTGAACCTGGAGATTTGGGACCCATGGGATGGGTAACAGGCAGTATTACTTTAAAGGCTCTGCGTTTGCTCCCCCAACCTCACCAAACCTCTCAGCCCCGAGAGTGTCCACCCTTCTGTCTGATCCAGCTGTGGGTCTAGATGTGTTCAATCCAGGTTGCATCACAGCCCCTGAACGAATTTTGTAAGAATTTCTCTCTCTTTCACTGTCTTTGTTTCACGGGTTTTTAAAAGTAATTTATTTTTATAATGGGGTTTAGCCGCTTTTCACGGCTGTGTTTCTGCCGCTTTACAGCCACTTGACTCACTTCCAGAGAGATATCAATACATAGGTTTTAAGATTCTTACTAGTCAGATATATTCTTGTGCGGTGAATAGGGGGTGTTGAGTCCAGTTCACTTAGCAAGGAGTAGGTCTTTCTATTACATATTGGGTTTATGGAACGGTATCTGAGCTCATTTGAAACCCTTGTTTTATGCATCACCCCACCCCACCTTTCCCGTTAAGCAGCCATAGTGTGTTTCGTAAACGTGTGACTCTGTTCTGTTTTGTAATTCAGTCCAAGTGTAGCGGTTTTTACATTCCCTCTATAAGTGATAGCTTATGATAAGTGTCTTTTTCTGTGTGACTTATTTCACTTAGAATCGTCATAGCTAAAGCCACTCATCATGCTGCTACTAGCCTTATGACATTGATTTCATGGCTGAGTGATATTCCATTGTACATAAGGACCACCACTTCTTTATCCATTTTTCTCTTTCCTGGGATATTTGAGGTGTCACGAAGTGGAGGTTCTTGTCAACAGAGCAGCCCTAAACTTTGGGGTGCCTGTGTCTTGCTGATTTTTAGTTTTCCCAATTTATACGCCCATGAGTGGAAGTGCCCTATGCGGTGTAAGCTGTGTTTTTGCGATGTTTCAGGACACACCGTACACTTCTCCATAGTGGCTGTTGGCAATTTACATCCCGCCCATCAGCGTAGCAAGGCTCCCATTTCTCCATGGCCTGTCCTGCATTTCTGGTTTTGACACTTTTTCCGCATGGCCCTTTTGACCGATGGGAAGCGAGACTTCTTTGTAGCGCTGATTTGCCTTTCCAGGTTGCTTGGTTGGCCAAAAAGGGCGTATGCGTTTTTTCCTGAATATATTCAGGAAAAAACGCATACGCCCTTTTTGGCCAAGGGCATCATTGTCGACGTTTTGCCGCTTTTCATGTGCTTTAAAGGCGATTCGAATCGACCTCCTGAAATCTGTTTCCTGCAATTCTGCCTTGCTTTCAAATCCTCTTCGTTGCCTTCCCTCAATATATTTGTGGACGAGAGTTATCATTTATAACTCTGCAGGTTTGTGAATTGCAGTGCCCCTGAGCTCCATTTTTCAACTCGCTTTTTTGGGAGCTGGCCGCAAAAGCGCAGGATTGCCTCAGGCCCTATTCTGGTTCCGGGCGGCAGGCTGAGCCTGTGGTTAATTCTTCTTCCTGATGGGAAGATAGAGTGACCTGTGCCTGTCCCAACACCTAGAGCTAGTCTCTCATTGGCTCCCCCTCTTCCCGTTCATCCTCAGGACAAATTGCAAGCTGTACGGAACGGGAGGTTAAAGGTGCTGATTCTCCAAGGAGGGAGATTGCTAGTAAAGCGGCTGGAATGGCGAACCCGAGCACAAGGAGATGAGAAATGAGGTGCGTTTTAGAAACCTTTCCCGATCACACGGTGTACCACCTTCTGGGTTTCTCATGCATGTTTTCGAGGTAGGAAGATGCCCTTGAACCTGGAGATTTGGGACCCATGGGATGGGTAACAGGCAGTATTACTTTAAAGGCTCTGCGTTTGCTCCCCCAACCTCACCAAACCTCTCAGCCCCGAGAGTGTCCACCCTTATGTCTCCTCCAGCTGTGGGTCTAGATATGGTCAATCCAGGTTGCATCACAGCCCCTGAACGAATTTTGTAAGAATTTCTCTCTCTTTCACTGTCTTTGTTTCACGGGTTTTTAAAAGTAATTTATTTTTATAATGGGGTTTAGCCGCTTTTCACGGCTGTGTTTCTGCCGCTTTACACCCACTTGACTCACTTCCAGAGAGATATCAATACATAGGTTTTAAGATTCTTACTAGTCAGATATATTCTTGTGCGGTGAATAGGGGGTGTTGAGTCCAGTTCACTGAGCAAGGAGTAGGTCTTTCTATGACATATTGGGTTTATGGAACGGTATCTGAGCTCATTTGAAACCCTTGTTTTATGCATCACCCCACCCCACCTTTCCCGTTAAGCAGCCATAGTGTGTTTTCTCAACGTGTGACTCTGTTCTGTTTTGTAATTCAGTTCAAGTGTAGCGGTTTTTACATTCCCTCTATAAGTGATAGCTTATGATAAGTGTCTTTTTCTGTGTGACTTATTTCACTTAGAATCGTCGTAGCTAAAGCCACTCATCATGCTGCTACTAGCCTTATGACATTGATTTCATGGCTGAGTGATATTCCATTGTACATAAGGACCACCACTTCTTTATCCATTTTTCTCTTTCCTGGGATATTTGAGGTGTCACGAATTGGAGGTTCTTGTCAACAGAGCAGCCCTAAACTTTGGGGTGCCTGTGTCTTGCTGATTTTTAGTTTTCCCCATTTATACGCCCATGAGTGGAAGTGCCCTATGCGCTCTAAGCTGTGTTTTTTCGATGTTTCAGGACACACCGTACACTTCTCCAGAGTGGCTGTTGGCAATTTACATCCCGCCCATCAGCGTAGCAAGGCTCCCATTTCTCCATGGCCTGTTCTGCATTTCTGGTTTTGACAGTTTTTTCCGCATGGCCCTTTTGACCGATGGGAAGCGAGACTTCTTTGTAGCGCTGATTTGCCTTTCCAGGTTGCTTGGTTGGCCAAAAAGGGCGTATGCGTTTTTTCCTGAATATATTCAGGAAAAAACGCATACGCCCTTTTTGGCCAAGGGCATCATTGTCGACGTTTTGCCGCTTTTCATGTGCTTTAAAGGCGATTCGAATCGACCTCCTGAAATCTGTTTCCTGCAATTCTGCCTTGCTTTCAGATCCTCTTCGTTGCCTTCCCTCAATATATTTGTGGACGAGAGTTATCATTTATAACTCTGCAGGTTTGTGAATTGCAGTGCCCCTGAGCTCCATTTTTCAACTCGCTTTTTTGGGAGCTGGCCGCAAAAGCGCAGGATTGCCTCAGGCCCTATTCTGCTTCCCGGCGGCAGGCTGAGCCTGTGGTTAATTCTTCTTCCTGATGGGAAAATAGAGTGACCTGTGCCTGTCCCAACACCTAGAGCTAGTCTCTCATTGGCTCCCCCTCTTCCCGTTCATCCTCAGGACAAATTGCAAGCTGTACGGAACGGGAGGTTAAAGGTGCTGATTCTCCAAGGAGGGAGATTGCTAGTAAAGCGGCTGGAATGGCGAACCCGAGCTCAAGGAGATGAGAAATGAGGTGCGTGTTAGAAACCTTTCCCGATCACACGGTGTACCACCTTCTGGGTTTCTCATGCATGTTTTCGAGGTAGGAAGATGCCCTTGAACCTGGAGATTTGGGACCCATGGGATGGGTAACAGGCAGTATTACTTTAAAGGCTCTGCGTTTGCTCCCCCAACCTCACCAAACCTCTCAGCCCCGAGAGTGTCCACCCTTATGTCTCCTCCAGCTGTGGGTCTAGATATGGTCAATCCAGGTTGCATCACAGCCCCTGAACGAATTTTGTAAGAATTTCTCTCTCTTTCACTGTCTTTGTTTCACGGGTTTTTAAAAGTAATTTATTTTTATAATGGGGTTTAGCCGCTTTTCACGGCTGTGTTTCTGCCGCTTTACACCCACTTGACTCACTTCCAGAGAGATATCAATACATAGGTTTTAAGATTCTTACTAGTCAGATATATTCTTGTGCGGTGAATAGGGGGTGTTGAGTCCAGTTCACTGAGCAAGGAGTAGGTCTTTCTATGACATATTGGGTTTATGGAACGGTATCTGAGCTCATTTGAAACCCTTGTTTTATGCATCACCCCACCCCACCTTTCCCGTTAAGCAGCCATAGTGTGTTTTCTCAACGTGTGACTCTGTTCTGTTTTGTAATTCAGTTCAAGTGTAGCGGTTTTTACATTCCCTCTATAAATGATAGCTTATGATAAGTGTCTTTTTCTGTGTGACTTATTTCACTTAGAATCGTCGTAGCTAAAGCCACTCATCATGCTGCTACTAGCGTTATGACATTGATTTCATGGCTGAGTGATATTCCATTGTACATAAGGACCACCACTTCTTTATCCATTTTTCTCTTTCCTGGGATATTTGAGGTGTCACGAAGTGGAGGTTCTTGTCAACAGAGCAGCCCTAAACTTTGGGGTGCCTGTGTCTTGCTGATTTTTAGTTTTCCCCATTTATACGCCCATGAGTGGAAGTGCCCTATGCGCTCTAAGCTGTGTTTTTTCGATGTTTCAGGACACACCGTACACTTCTCCAGAGTGGCTGTTGGCAATTTACATCCCGCCCATCAGCGTAGCAAGGCTCCCATTTCTCCATGGCCTGTCCTGCATTTCTGGTTTTGACACTTTTTTCCGCATGGCCCTTTTGACCGATGGGAAGCGAGACTTCTTTGTAGCGCTGATTTGCCTTTCCAGGTTGCTTGGTTGGCCAAAAAGGGCGTATGCGTTTTTTCCTGAATATATTCAGGAAAAAACGCATACGCCCTTTTTGGCCAAGGGCATCATTGTCGACGTTTTGCCGCTTTTCATGTGCTTTAAAGGCGATTCGAATCGACCTCCTGAAATCTGTTTCCTGCAATTCTGCCTTGCTTTCAGATCCTCTTCGTTGCCTTCCCTCAATATATTTGTGGACGAGAGTTATCATTTATAACTCTGCAGGTTTGTGAATTGCAGTGCCCCTGAGCTCCATTTTTCAACTCGCTTTTTTGGGAGCTGGCCGCAAAAGCGCAGGATTGCCTCAGGCCCTATTCTGCTTCCGGGCGGCAGGCTGAGCCTGTGGTTAATTCTTCTTCCTGATGGGAAAATAGAGTGACCTGTGCCTGTCCCAACACCTAGAGCTAGTCTCTCATTGGCTCCCCCTCTTCCCGTTCATCCTCAGGACAAATTGCAAGCTGTACGGAACGGGAGGTTAAAGGTGCTGATTCTCCAAGGAGGGAGATTGCTAGTAAAGCGGCTGGAATGGCGAACCCGACCACAAGGAGATGAGAAATGAGGTGCGTGTTAGAAACCTTTCCCTATCACACGGTGTACCACCTTCTGGGTTTCTCATGCATGTTTTCGAGGTAGGAAGATGCCCTTGAACCTGGAGATTTGGGACCCATGGGATGGGTAACAGGCAGTATTACTTTAAAGGCTCTGCTTTTGCTCCCCCAACCTCACCAAACCTCTCAGCCCCGAGAGTGTCCACCCTTCTGTCTGATCCAGCTGTGGGTCTAGATGTGTTCAATCCAGGTTGCATCACAGCCCCTGAACGAATTTTGTAAGAATTTCTCTCTCTTTCACTGTCTTTGTTTCACGGGTTTTTAAAAGTAATTTATTTTTATAATGGGGTTTAGCCGCTTTTCACGGCTGTGTTTCTGCCGCTTTACAGCCACTTGACTCACTTCCAGAGAGATATCAATACATAGGTTTTAAGATTCTTACTAGTCAGATATATTCTTGTGCGGTGAATAGGGGGTGTTGAGTCCAGTTCACTTAGCAAGGAGTAGGTCTTTCTATTACATATTGGGTTTATGGAACGGTATCTGAGCTCATTTGAAACCCTTGTTTTATGCATCACCCCACCCCACCTTTCCCGTTAAGCAGCCATAGTGTGTTTCGTAAACGTGTGACTCTGTTCTGTTTTGTAATTCAGTCCAAGTGTAGCGGTTTTTACATTCCCTCTATAAGTGATAGCTTATGATAAGTGTCTTTTTCTGTGTGACTTATTTCACTTAGAATCGTCATAGCTAAAGCCACTCATCATGCTGCTACTAGCCTTATGACATTGATTTCATGGCTGAGTGATATTCCATTGTACATAAGGACCACCACTTCTTTATCCATTTTTCTCTTTCCTGGGATATTTGAGGTCTCATGAAGTGGAGGTTCTTGTCAACAGAGCAGCCCTAAACTTTGGGGTGCCTGTGTCTTGCTGATTTTTAGTTTTCCCAATTTATACGCCCATGAGTGGAAGTGCCCTATGCGGTGTAAGCTGTGTTTTTGCGATGTTTCAGGACACACCGTACACTTCTCCATAGTGGCTGTTGGCAATTTACATCCCGCCCATCAGCGTAGCAAGGCTCCCATTTCTCCATGGCCTGTCCTGCATTTCTGGTTTTGACACTTTTTCCGCATGGCCCTTTTGACCGATGGGAAGCGAGACTTCTTTGTAGCGCTGATTTGCCTTTCCAGGTTGCTTGGTTGGCCAAAAAGGGCGTATGCGTTTTTTCCTGAATATATTCAGGAAAAAACGCATACGCCCTTTTTGGCCAAGGGCATCATTGTCGACGTTTTGCCGCTTTTCATGTGCTTTAAAGGCGATTCGAATCGACCTCCTGAAATCTGTTTCCTGCAATTCTGCCTTGCTTTCAAATCCTCTTCGTTGCCTTCCCTCAATATATTTGTGGACGAGAGTTATCATTTATAACTCTGCAGGTTTGTGAATTGCAGTGCCCCTGAGCTCCATTTTTCAACTCGCTTTTTTGGGAGCTGGCCGCAAAAGCGCAGGATTGCCTCAGGCCCTATTCTGGTTCCGGGCGGCAGGCTGAGCCTGTGGTTAATTCTTCTTCCTGATGGGAAGATAGAGTGACCTGTGCCTGTCCCAACACCTAGAGCTAGTCTCTCATTGGCTCCCCCTCTTCCCGTTCATCCTCAGGACAAATTGCAAGCTGTACGGAACGGGAGGTTAAAGGTGCTGATTCTCCAAGGAGGGAGATTGCTAGTAAAGCGGCTGGAATGGCGAACCCGAGCACAAGGAGATGAGAAATGAGGTGCGTTTTAGAAACCTTTCCCGATCACACGGTGTACCACCTTCTGGGTTTCTCATGCATGTTTTCGAGGTAGGAAGATGCCCTTGAACCTGGAGATTTGGGACCCATGGGATGGGTAACAGGCAGTATTACTTTAAAGGCTCTGCGTTTGCTCCCCCAACCTCACCAAACCTCTCAGCCCCGAGAGTGTCCACCCTTATGTCTCCTCCAGCTGTGGGTCTAGATATGGTCAATCCAGGTTGCATCACAGCCCCTGAACGAATTTTGTAAGAATTTCTCTCTCTTTCACTGTCTTTGTTTCACGGGTTTTTAAAAGTAATTTATTTTTATAATGGGGTTTAGCCGCTTTTCACGGCTGTGTTTCTGCCGCTTTACACCCACTTGACTCACTTCCAGAGAGATATCAATACATAGGTTTTAAGATTCTTACTAGTCAGATATATTCTTGTGCGGTGAATAGGGGGTGTTGAGTCCAGTTCACTGAGCAAGGAGTAGGTCTTTCTATGACATATTGGGTTTATGGAACGGTATCTGAGCTCATTTGAAACCCTTGTTTTATGCATCACCCCACCCCACCTTTCCCGTTAAGCAGCCATAGTGTGTTTTCTCAACGTGTGACTCTGTTCTGTTTTGTAATTCAGTTCAAGTGTAGCGGTTTTTACATTCCCTCTATAAGTGATAGCTTATGATAAGTGTCTTTTTCTGTGTGACTTATTTCACTTAGAATCGTCGTAGCTAAAGCCACTCATCATGCTGCTACTAGCCTTATGACACTGATTTCATGGCTGAGTGATATTCCATTGTACATAAGGACCACCACTTCTTTATCCATTTTTCTCTTTCCTGGGATATTTGAGGTGTCACGAAGTGGAGGTTCTTGTCAACAGAGCAGCCCTAAACTTTGGGGTGCCTGTGTCTTGCTGATTTTTAGTTTTCCCAATTTATACGCCCATGAGTGGAAGTGCCCTATGCGCTCTAAGCTGTGTTTTTTCGATGTTTCAGGACACACCGTACACTTCTCCATAGTGGCTGTTGGCAATTTACATCCCGCCCATCAGCGTAGCAAGGCTCCCATTTCTCCATGGCCTGTCCTGCATTTCTGGTTTTGACAGTTTTTTCCGCATGGCCCTTTTGACCGATGGGAAGCGAGACTTCTTTGTAGCGCTGATTTGCCTTTCCAGGTTGCTTGGTTGGCCAAAAAGGGCGTATGCGTTTTTTCCTGAATATATTCAGGAAAAAACGCATACGCCCTTTTTGGCCAAGGGCATCATTGTCGACGTTTTGCCGCTTTTCATGTGCTTTAAAGGCGATTCGAATCGACCTCCTGAAATCTGTTTCCTGCAATTCTGCCTTGCTTTCAGATCCTCTTCGTTGCCTTCCCTCAATATATTTGTGGACGAGAGTTATCATTTATAACTCTGCAGGTTTGTGAATTGCAGTGCCCCTGAGCTCCATTTTTCAACTCGCTTTTTTGGGAGCTGGCCGCAAAAGCGCAGGATTGCCTCAGGCCCTATTCTGCTTCCGGGCGGCAGGCTGAGCCTGTGGTTAATTCTTCTTCCTGATGGGAAAATAGAGTGACCTGTGCCTGTCCCAACACCTAGAGCTAGTCTCTCATTGGCTCCCCCTCTTCCCGTTCATCCTCAGGACAAATTGCAAGCTGTACGGAACGGGAGGTTACAGGTGCTGATTCTCCAAGGAGGGAGATTGCTAGTAAAGCGGCTGGAATGGCGAACCCGAGCACAAGGAGATGAGAAATGAGGTGCGTGTTAGAAACCTTTCCCGATCACACGGTGTACCACCTTCTGGGTTTCTCATGCATGTTTTCGAGGTAGGAAGATGCCCTTGAACCTGGAGATTTGGGACCCATGGGATGGGTAACAGGCAGTATTACTTTAAAGGCTCTGCGTTTGCTCCCCCAACCTCACCAAACCTCTCAGCCCCGAGAGTGTCCACCCTTATGTCTCATCCAGCTGTGGGTCTAGATATGGTCAATCCAGGTTGCATCACATCCCTTGAACGAATTTTGTAACATTTTCTTTCAGTGTCTTTTTTTTGTCTTTTTTAAAATTTATTTTTATCATTTGGTAAAGGTGATTTTCAATGCTGTCTTTCTTGCTCCTGCACATCCACTTGTTTCACTTGCAGAGAGACATTCGTAAATTCTTTTAACATTCTTACACGTCGTATATATTCTTTTCTGGTGACTAGAATGTGCTGAGTCCACTTCTTGAGCTATAGAGTAGATTTTGTCGATTACCTATTTGGTCTTTGGAACGGTATCTGTGTTAATTTCAACCCTCTGGTTTAAATCTCACCCCACCCCACCTTTCCACTTTATCAGCCATAAGTGTGTTTTGTAAATGTGTGACCCTGTTTCTGTTTTGTAATTTAGTTCATGTGTAACCATTTTTATATTCCACCTATAAATAGTATCTTGTGCCATGTGTGTTTTTGTGTCTGACTTTTGTCACTTAGAATGATCTTATCTAAGTCCACTCGAGTTGCTGCAACTGGCCTTATTTCATTGGTTTCATGGCTGAGTACTATTCCATTGTAAATAAGTACCATATTGTCTTTATCCATTTTTTCTTTCCAAGGACATTTATATTGTTTCCAAGTCGAGGATCCTGCAAAAGTGCTGCAGTAATAGTTAAAGTTCCTGTGTCCTATCGATTTATGGTTATCTCGAAATATATCCCCAGGAGTGGTAGTGCCGTATGCTCTGTAACTCTATTGTTTTTTAATTAAGTAAGTAAGTAATTTTTCCTGTGTTGGATCTTCGTTATTTCATGTGGGGTTTCTCTAGTTGCAGGAAGTTGGGGCTACTCTTCGTTGAAGTGCGTGGGCTTCTCATTGCCGTGGCTTCTCTTCTTGCAGAGCACTGGCTTTAGGCACCAGGCTTCAGTAGTTGTGGCTCACGGGCTCTAGAGCACAGGCTCAGTAGTTGTCATGCATTGGCTTAGTTGCTCCGTGGCATGTGTTATCTTTCTGGACTAGGGCTCAACCCCGTGTCCTCTGCCTTGGCAGTTGGATACTTAACGTCTGCACCACCAGGAAGTCCCTGTAGCTCTATTTTTTAGAATTTTTAGGAAACATCATACCCTTCTCCAGCGTGGCTGTTAGCAATTGACATTCCCACCATCAGCGTAGCAGGGTTCCATTTTCTCCACATCCTCTCCTCCATTTGTTGTTTTTACACTTTGTGAGGTTGGCCATTCTGACTGGGGCAAAGTGCTACATCTTTGTCGTGTTGATTTGTGTTTCCTGCATATTTGCTTGGCCACAAAGTTCGTATGGGTTTCAACCTGTACACCCTTTTTGGCCAACTGAATCACAGGCAATATTGAGCAGCTTTCATGTGCTTTAACAGCAAGTCCAATCTACCTCTTGCAATCCGGTTCCTGCAATTCTGCCTTGTTTTCAAGTTCTTTTCAGTTACTTACCCCAAGACATTTTTCTACGATAGTTGTCACTTACAGGTTTGCAGGCGTTGTGGATTGCAGTGCCCCTGAGCAAGTGTCTTCAACTTCTTTCTGGAACCGGCCACAAAGTGGCAGGATTGCTTCAAGCCCCATTCTGGTTACAGGGGCAGCCTAAGCCTTTGGGAAATTCCTCTTCCTGATTGGAAATTAGAGTGTCATGTGCTGTCCAAATACGTAGAGCTTATTTCTCATTCCTTCCCCCCTTTTCCCTTTCATCCTCCCGACAAATTCCAAGCCTTGAACGACCAGCTATTGAGTGTGCTGACTTCCCCAGGTGGGGAAACTCTAAGGAAAGAGGCTGGAGCAGGGAACCCTCCCCCAGGACATGTGGAGATAAGGTGACTTTTCCAAACTCTTCCTGCCCATATGGCCCCCCATCCTCTGGGGTTCTGTCTGGACATCCCGTGGTTTCCAGCGGTGCGGGGCTAGGCGCCGCCCTGCAGGGAGCAGGCCTGCTACCCGCGCCTACAGCGCCGCCTGCTGGTCTCTTCGTCCTCCCATCAGGCACAGTCTTCACCTTCCCCGCTGCCTCGGATCCTCTGTCTCCTCACTGTCCTGTGATCAGTCCCTCCTCCCCACCGCCATCACCCCCCGCTCCACACCCCTCCTCCAGCCTCAGGGATGACCCAGGACTGGGCTCCCCACCTGCCCACCCTTGGTCTGTGTCCTCAATCCACCTGTGCAGACAGGTGAGGGTTCCCTCCAGAGGCTCCCAAACGCTTCACCCCTACATCCTCACCGGGGTCGGCCCACATCCTGTCGGGATGTTCCACCCTCACCAAGCCCCCGACTACATGCCAAGGGCAGGCATCAGGCCTGCTGCGTGCACTGCTGTGCGTCCTGCTGAATACACAGGCATGACCCTGCCCCAGGGGGCAGGAAAGGCAGCTCTACCTCGGGATATGGGGAAATGGACTGACCACAGGGCAGACGTCAGCTCTCGGCTCACCAGGCAAGGGCAGCCGGGTTCTCGCTCCTTGGACCCTTTCTCACCCAGCCTGACCATGACCCGGCTTTGTTCCCACCCACGTTGTCCCTCCATTGGCCTCGCTCTTGGGAGCAGAGCAGGACAGTGTGGTCTGTGGTTACAGGCTGAGACACACAGACACTGGCTGACCCGCGTGCACCCATGCTGACCACACGGAACGGGCACTGCACCAGGGCCTGTGCGGTGTGGGTTCACCTGCCCACAGAGAGGCCGGGCCTCTGTTCTGGCTCCAGAGGTCACCTTGAGTCTGACGGGAGTGTCCGTGCTCCGTGGGCCTCGCTCCAGCCTGGTCTGTGCTGATGGCGTGATACACGGTGGGGCTTCCTGAGTCGCCCCTGGGGGCTGGAGGCCAATGTCAGGCACATAGTGGTCCCCACATTGACGTGACAGACCCCAATAAACCCTGCACTTCAGGACTCAGGTGGGCTTCCCTGGGCTGCCACAGCCAAGGAAGCTGGACCCTGCTCATCCCCCCATCCTTGCTGATTTTAACTTGCATCCTTCAGCATAATAAACCCTGAGTATAACATCCTCAGGGAATTCTGGGAGCCTCCAAGAAAAAAGAAGCCGGGGAGGGGGTCTCTGGGTCCCCGACTCTGCAGGTGGGGTCAGAAGTCGGTGGGGAGGATCTTGGGGCCCTGAAATCTGAAGGGCCCCTCTACCAGGGGAGGGGTAGGAGACCCCGGGTGGAAGTTAAGCTGAGTCCAAGGCCCTCCTGGGTAGGAGGCATCCTAGCCCCGGGGATCCTGAAGAGGCCGGCTCCCTCCTCCCCTCAGCCCCCAGGCCTGGTCCCTGCTCTTGAGAAATTCCCTAGGGTGGGGTCCTGGTGCTGGAGGTGCCCCGATGCTGTGGCCTCCTGAACCTCCAGTGAGGATAATGGGAGTGGGGGAAGACTTGTTCACAGAAAGGGAGCTTCTGCCGGAACAAAGCCTTGGTCTGCTGCCCCCGACCCCAGGTGCACTGGGGCAGGAACGTGAGAGCGAGGCTCCGTCCCCTCCCAAGACACACAGGACACATGGGCGCTGGTCACTGGACTCCCACACAATATTAAAATCTCCCACGCAGGCCTGTTGGGTGAGAGACACTATTTAAAGACTATTAATGGGGTCAGGGGGGCCCAGGGGGTGAGGCTGATGTGGGGAGAGTTGGAAAATCACCCAAGGACACGCTCTCCCTGCAGCGATCCCCCAGGTGAGCCCAGGTAGAGGTGGACCCCTCAAGTCAGAGCCCACATCCTGGGTCTTTGGGGGACAAATAGCCAAGCAACCCCAGTCCTTGCCTTCACCTGCTGCAGTTAGGGCCTGCCCTGTCTTCTTCATGGTCGAATTCTCACCCCTCCCAGAAGGCCTCTTGGGGGTTAATGTGATGGGGGTGTCCATGGCAGGACTGGAGGGTCTGTGGTGGGCTGGAGGTCACGGGGCAGGCAGGAGGGCTCCCACCCATCCTGCCGGTCCCCACCTCCTGGTCATAGGCCCGCACAGAGTCCACCAGGCTGTGGATGTGGTAGAATGTGCCGGGGACTGGCCCAGCCCATGCAGGTGTCTGACCACCGAGCGGTCAGTGTGGAGTGTTCACAGGGAGCCCTGGCCGTGTTCGCACTCTCCCGGGAAGGACACATCAGCGTGGTCCCTGGAATGACTGGGAGGTCAACCACAGCGCGCCCCATCCAACCTCACTGTTACCACAAGAAACAAGAGGCAACTCCGTGCAGAAAGACAGAACATCACCAGCCTGATGCTGTCCTGAGGAAGGTCGGCTGGCATCTGGGAACTGGGTGCTATAGTGGGTTGAATGGGGGTCCCCCAGAACTTATGTCCACGTCATGCCCCCCAGAATCTGAGAATGGAACCTCATTTGGAAGTAAGGTCTTTTCAGGTATAATTAGTTACGGATCTGAAGATGAGGTCATCCTGGATCAGGGTGGCCCTAAATCAGGGACAGTGTCCTTCTAAGGGACAAGCGAAGAGACACAGACACACATGAGACACCATGTGAAGACGGAGGTAGAGATGGGATGGATGCGGCCACAAGCCCAGGGATGTCTGGAGCCCCCAGAAGCTGGAAGAGGCAGGCAGGACCCTCCCCTGGAGCCTCCGGAGGGAGCACGGCCCTGGGACACCTTGACCTCAGACGTCTGGCCTCCAGGACTGAGAGAGGACAGGTTTCTGTTGCTCTGAGCCTCCGTTTGTGGTCATTTGTCACAGCTGCCCTGGGAAGCTAATGCAGCTGGTGAGCAGCTCCCTGCCCTGATCTAAACCCTCCCGCCTCCCGTTAGGGGCAGCCCCCTGCGCCCGTGCTGTTTGCACAAACCATTTGGTTCATGCTGAGCCCTGGCTCCCCTTCTGGGCACTGGCATTTTGGAGGGTGAGGGCAGACAACACCACGTGACCAGCCCCGAGCCGGGTTCCAAGCCTCTAGTGAGCTTCCCTGGGGGGATGGGGGTGCGGGTAACCGTCATGGTTCTGGCCTTCGTCGCTGGGGGAAGAGACACCCTAGAGACCCTCGAGGGAAGGAGTGGGCATGAAGGGTCATGAGGTGACTGGAGCAGGGGCCCTCCCTCTCGTGCATCCCTACTGTGTGCTGTGACCCATCTCAGCTGTGAGCACACAAGCCACAAGCATGTGCTGGGTCCTGTGAGCCTCCCAGCCAGTCCCTGAAGGTGAGGGCGGCCCTGCAGACCCCAGCCCTTTCCTCCACGTCTAGTAGGTGGAAGACCCACTTCTCCTTGCCATTCCAGAAGCGGTTCTGGGGCTGTCCTGGGAGGGCTTCTGGGGTTATGCGGGCTGAGCCCCTGTTGCTAAGTCCCCACTTCCCCACAAGAACGTCCAGAGCAAGCTGTTTGCCCTGTTGCCTGAATGCCCCCCACCAGTTTTCTCAGGAAAGAATCAGGGGTTTCTGTAGCAGCATCTGCAGGCAGCTCTGCATCTGGGCCCACGTTCACATCTTCTGTGTAAACACCGAGAACATTCCCTGACACGTGCCCCAGCTGACCACCTCCACATGCCGACCACAGGCCCCAGTGCGGGCGTCAGAATGACCGCCCGTCTCAGCCTCCTCCTCTTGTTGTCAGAGCTGCTCCAGGCCCTGCTCAGAACCCGTGGACCCACCTTTCACAGGGCTGTCCTCCACCCCCCAACTTCAGCAGAGTTCACCTAAGTATTTAAGTTAAGGGGTCCAGAGATAAGAAAGGAAACTACAAACAAACAGATGGAACCAGCTGGGACCAAGATGGCAACGAATGTGACCTCCAACAGACCCTGAGTCTCCTCACAGGTTGAATTGACTATATCAGCATATTAAGTGACACGCCTACCGGTGGCCATGACTGGACATGAAGGACCAAAACTGGGTGAAAGGAGGTGGTACCCCACTCGCTTGGGAAAAGCCCCGCCCCTTCCCCGGAAGGCCTCTTCATCCCCATCATTAGCCGCACTCCTCCTCCCTTTGTCTTTACTCTTTCAAATTAAACCACTCTCTCCAGGAGGCCGAGAAGTTGGTCTGTGAACTTAGTTCCCGCTTCTCCATTCTTTGGCCACTGAACAGAGTCTGTGCTGTGGTGGTCTCAGCTTTGGTTTTGTTATTTGCCTACTTGAACCCACATGGGAAAAGGAGACCTTCCCCGCTGAGGCAGAGCGCCTCGCCAGGCTCGGACCCGAGCAGGGTCCATGTGACTTCACTTGGTAACAGTCTGTAAGGGGACGGTGGTCTCTGCCCGGGGGTGGGGGGAGGGAACACGTACAGCCACAGCACCGGCTCCGTGGACGGCACGGCCCCTCGTGGGCCTGGACCGTGTGCTCTCGTCCCCCCACGCCTGACACCCCCTGACAGTCATGACGCGGTGACACTGGCTGCTGGGCCTCCAGTCAGGAGGGACAAGAGGCTGCACCTGGTGCCAGATCAGACATGCCTTTTCACGGGCAGGGGACATGGGAGATATTAGGACTTTGTGTCTAGAAAACAAACCAAGCGGCTAGAAGGTGATCTGAGCTGTGGACGTGAAACCCACGTGTGAGGTGAGAGCTCCCACTGGACACTGGCTCGGAAGCTTCCGCACAGGGGATGACCACACCAGTGCTTCCCGCCCGACCCCTCCAGGCCTCCCTGGCGGGCACGGCTGGACCTGCGCTCATCAGGCTCCCCGACCCGGAACCTGAAGGTCTGATGCTGGCAGGGCCTGGGGACGCTAGTGGTCACCCCACCAACGCTGCTCGGCTCCTCCTCCCCAGTGACCAGGGGAGGGAAGCCCCGTGGAGTCTGAGGCCCGGCACAGGCAAAGCTTGTTGCACCCCCTCCTCGGGACCCCCGGCCCCGCCCTGCTTCCTCAGCCCACCGTCTGCCCCTCCCAGTGCCCACGTCACACCGACCCACATTCCTGGTGTGGACGTCCATGTACACAAGCTGCTCCGTGTTCTCTTCCCACATGGGACACCCCCATCCCTGCTTCTCCCTAATGACGGCCTGGACCTCGAATGTTCTGGGCAGGAAGAGGGCCGAGGAGGAGGCCGGCCTGTCCCGTCTGCCTCCTGGGGGTCCAGACACAGGGCTCAGGGGCTGCTGGGCCTTGAGGTCTGGACGCTTCCAGGTGTGGGATGAAACTGCCACTGCCCGCTGGAGCTGCTCCTTCCGAGATTCAGGAAACCGGGGGACCCACCGAACGGAGCCCATCCCCAGGCTCTGCTGCAAGTCTGCTCGGATTTGCTCTCCTGATCCTGAAGACAGACCTGCGGGAAACAGGACCTGCGATTCCCATACGGACGGTGTTCCGTAGAATTTCCACTAGACCCCTTTCTACCCTGTTCTGAGCAAATTACTAGTCAGTCCACGCTACCATCACCCCACGAGCAGACCAGGAAGCTGAGGCTCCGAGAGGCCAAGTAATCCAGCCGGAAGCAAGCTGTGGGACCACGGAGTGGGGTCTGCACCCGCCGCCCGCCCAGGGGGACTGCCCACTCCCCACAGCTTCCACACCTGTTCCCTTCGCCCCCCTCCCGGGACCAGCTCACAGAGCCTCCTCTTGGGGGGATTCACTTACCTTCTTCTAACAGGATCCATCTCACTATACTGTTCTGGGATCACCCGGAAGGCTTGTCACTCTGAAGCAGGTTCAGCCTCACATCATTACGGCAGCTTTCCTGGACCACACTCACCACCTGCACGTCTCCCCAGCTCAGACCCAGAAAAGCCCCCTCGGCCCCGAGCCCCATGGCTCTGCCTGGGCTCCCACTCCCTCCTGCCTGGTCCGTCCCTCTCATGTCTCCTGCAGGGTCACCAGGAGCTCCCACCTGCCCCAGGCAGGCTGTCTGCTCTGTCCTGGGGAGACCTCCATGGTGTCAGGTGGAAGACACAAGAGGTACCCGTGGGGCCTCCCTCATGCAGCCCAGTGGCCAGTACCCGCCTACTCACCTCATCACTCTAGATGGACAGGGGTTCAGGGGGTCAGTGGCATCTCCCTGTTCTCATTTCATCCCAGCACCGCCCACAGGGAAGTTGCTAAGCAACTCTGTGCCAGCTGCACAGAGAGGACGCTTATACACACGCCCCCCTCCCAGCACCTGGGGCTCTCATGGTCAGGCCCCTCCCAGGATATGGAGCTCACCTGAGCAGGTACCCAGCAGCCCACGGGGCTCTCATGGTCAGGCCCCTCCCAGGATATGGAGCTCACCTGAGCAGGTACCCAGCAGCCCACGGGGCTCTCATGGTCAGGCCCCTCCCAGGATATGGAGCTCACCTGGGCAGGTACCCAGCAGCCCACGGGGCTCTCATGGTCAGGCCCCTCCCAGGATATGGAGCTCACCTGGGCAGGTACCCAGCAGCCCACGAGACTCTCGTGGTCAGGCCCCTCCCAGGATATGGAGCTCACCTGAGCAGGTACCCAGCAGCCCATGGGGATCTCGTAGTCAGGCCCCTTCCAGGATATGGAGCTCACCTGAGCAGGTACCCAGCAGCCCACGGGGCTCTCATGGTCAGGCCCCTCCCAGGATATGGAGCTCACCTGAGCATGTACCCAGCAGCCCACGGGGCTCTCATGGTCAGGCCCCTCCCAGGATATGGAGCTCACCTGGGCAGGTACCCAGCAGCCCACGGGGCTCTCATGGTCAGGCCCCTCCCAGGATATGGAGCTCACCTGGGCAGGTACCCAGCAGCCCACGAGACTCTCGTGGTCAGGCCCCTCCCAGGATATGGAGCTCACCTGAGCAGGTACCCAGCAGCCCATGGGGCTCTCGTAGTCAGGCCCCTTCCAGGATATGGAGCTCACCTGAGCAGGTACCCAGCAGCCCACGGGGCTCTTGTAGTCAGGCCCCTCCCAGGATATGGAGCTCACCTGAGCAGGTACCCAGCAGCCCACGGGGCTCTCATGGTCAGGCCCCTCCCAGGATATGGAGCTCACCTGAGCAGGTACCCAGCAGCCCACGGGGCTCTTGTAGTCAGGCCCCTCCCAGGATATGGAGCTCACCTGAGCAGGTCCCCAGCAGCCCACGGGGCTCTCATGGTCAGGCCCCTCCCAGGATATGGAGCTCACCTGGGCAGGTACCCAGCAGCCCACGGGGCTCTTGTAGTCAGGCCCCTCCCAGGATATGGAGCTCACCTGAGCAGGTACCCAGCAGCCCACGGGGCTCTCATGGTCAGGCCCCTCCCAGGATATGGAGCTCACCTGAGCAGGTACCCAGCAGCCCACGGGGCTCTTGTAGTCAGGCCCCTCCCAGGATATGGAGCTCACCTGGGCAGGTACGCAGCAGCCCACGGGGCTCTCGTGGGCAGGCCCCTCCCTCGATATGGAGCTCCCGTGGACAGGTACCCCGGCAGGGCTGGGCACACAGGAACCGTGCACATAGCCCTCATTGCAGAGCACCCGCAGCACCCCTGTCACTCAGAGCTGACACAGAGCACCTCAGAGCAGGACCTGAACTAACAAACAGCAGCTCCGATAGGTCTGTGACCCTAGGCTTCACTCTGTGCGGCCTCCCTCCACCTGGTCTTCCAGGGGCTTCCACTGCAGCCGGGGCACCAGGCCTCTGTCTCCACCCACCACCCCTCCTCTCCCTGACTCCTGGGTTCCTCTCATTAGCAGAGGGTCTTCTTGAAGTTGTCTCCCACTCATGGACCAGATAAAATGATTCGAAAACAAGCCAGGGCTGCCGCCCCTTGTCTATCCTGACTCTCGGGACCCTACACCTGTTCCTTGGATCTGGCCGGTGCAGCAAGGCCCATTTTCTGCAACTCTGAGCCCCTGAGGGGCGGGGATTGGCTGACCTGGGCAGCCTGACCCGGCCGGCCAGCCCTCCCCAGGTGTGCCTGTGTTGAGGTCAATATAAACACCCCTCCAGGCAGCAAAAGCCTCTGCAGCTGTGCCTGACGCCATATTCTCTGCCCCGTCAGCAGTCTCGGGGCTGGGCTGGTGGGAGGGAGTAGGGCCCACGGCTCTATGAGTGGCCTGGTGTGACTGGGGCTCTGCTGGACTTTCTGCAGGAGTTGCCGGGCTGCCACCTGCTAAAGAAGAGGATGTGTCACCCATACTTGCTGCTGGAATTTCTCCCCTGGCAGAGGTGAGGAAGGAAAAGAGCAGTGGGGGCCGGGACAGAAGGGGTACCTCAGGCAGGGAGATGGAACGCTTCCAGAAGAGTGCCCGGGGCCAGGACCATCCTGGCTGGCCTGCAGGCACCAAGTCGGCCTGCGTGTTGTCGCTGGTGTGACTCCAAGCCCCTTCCTCTAGGCTTTCAAGTCCTTGCACACATTCCGGTGTTTTACCTGGGAAGGGTGGGAAAAGTTCAGCAGCAGCTGGCCTGGGGCTCAGCTCACATTTACTCACAAACACCTCTTCATGGTTCCCCAGCTTTGCAATGAGGACGCTTCTTGTGTGGGGGCTGCTGGCTGCATGGGAGACAGTTCCCCAGCTGTGACCAACTTCAGAATTGTTTACCACTGGAGCAAGTGTCCTGATAGGGTTTTCCTCTGTATGACCAGTGGGTTCTTAATTAGCAATGTGAACGGTGATATCAGAGGTCCTGAATCAGGATGGAAATACTTATTTTACGCGTGTACAGGCGTAAAAACCTGGGGAGGCCATGTGCAGCCGGCACCCTTAGGGATGGGCTTCCAACTGACCCCTCAGCGTTCTGGTGTCCAGCCACTGCTTTAGGATTTCTGGGTCCCAATGCTGACTCTCAGGGCTCTGCGATCCAGCCTTTGTTGGCCTTTAATGAGACCCGCACTTCCAGGATCCTACAGAGCAGGGTCTGTGTGACTGTTCTGTGGCTTCTGTAACAAATGACCACAAGCTGGATGGTTTAAAACAACAGGAATTCATCCTCCCCCAGTCGTGGAGACCAGACATCTGAGATCAGGGTGTTGCAGGACGGAAGTCTCTCCAAAGGCTCCAGGATAGGGTTCTTCCTGCCTTTTCCAGCTTCCGGGGGCTCCAGGCGTCCCCAGGCTCGTGGCTGCATCCCTCCCGTCTCTGCCTCTGTCTTCACGTGGCTTCTCCTCTGTGTCTGTGCCTCTCCTCTTTTGTCTCTCATAAGGACTCTCTCAGTTGGATTGAGGGCCACCCTAACCCAAGATGACCTCACCTTGAGATCCTTAACTACATATACAAAGACCCTTTTCCCAGATATGGTCCTGTTCACGTGTTCTCGGGGGACACATCTTTTGGGGCCAGCATTCAACCCATTACCTGTGTATAAAATAACCCTCATTTTAGGAGATTACCAAGGTCCCGTATAGACAGGCACAGACAGCAGCCATGTGGGTGGGGGTCTGGGGAGAATGAGGACCCTGGAATCACCTGGAAGGGATGAAGTCCTGGCTGCATTAGGTGAGCTCTTCCACCACGGGGCCCGTGGAAACAGCCGCTCCACTCTGTCCGTGGAAAGGGACCCAGTGCCGAGTCCAGAAGTGGTTACCTTGCAAAGCTGGCTCTTTTGGGATTTCGTCATCAGTAGCATCATGTAACCAGTAACTACGGGCTTGGAGGAGTCACTCTCTGACACATGATGACAGCACTAGTCACTTTAGGCTCATCAAGCCTAGAAAAGGAATGTTTGAAGGAGAAGAGTTTGGGAGATTGCGAAGCTTGGTTGTCAAGGAAACTGAGCAGGTTTGTCAAGGAAACTTCTCCCTTAAACTGAAGGCAGGGCTGGGAGAGCTGAACCCCAGAGATCTTGTAAAGGGGCTGCTCTGAAGCACCATCACCTGAGAGGTGGTCTCAGCGTGAGCTGGGGTTTGAGAAAAGTGTGATGAGATTAAGCCTGACTTTCTGTGACAGCTGGGGAGGGGTTTGTAAAGCACCTTGGCTTTTAAGGCACAAGTTTGTTGCTGGACAAAGTGTCTCCCAAAACTGGGCTGAAGCTCAAGCTGTCTCTTTCCCCTTCTTGTGACAGTCCAGGGCAGGTGGGTGTCAGGTCCCAGGCTCTGTCCCCCTTGTTTCTCCTCCCTGCTTCCAGGTGAGGGCTCCAACCAGCAGGGTGGGGTGACCAGGTGGGCATCATGCCCTCCGTCCTAGGATGCAGGCTGGCCAAGCCCTCACCACCTCCACCCCTTCCCCTTGGTAACACGAGACACTACACCCTAGCTGTAAGGGGTGGGAAGGCTGGGAGGTGCAGGGTAGCTGTGAACAGGAAAAAGGGAAATGGGTCCTGATGGGTAGCTGCGCGGCCCTGCTGTGAGGGTCGCCCAGACGCTAGTGCACAGACTCTGGGTCCTGTGAAGGTTCGATGCTTTGTGGTTCTGGAAATCCTATAGGAGATGGTCCACAGTAGGTGAAGCTAATGCTCTCAGTGGAGGTGGTGAAGCTAAAGATCTGCAGTTCAGACCGAAGGTGCCGATGTACATACAGGACAAAATCATCTCGTGTGAATGGACTTCAGGCACGTTTAACATGAATGCAGTCATGTTAATGCCTAGCACCTTCTATCTTGTGCCTCTCCTCAGGGACCCCCTCCTCAGTTCCTGAGGATCCTGTAACTCCCGTACAGGGGGATGGAGAGTGGGCTCTGTCCAGTCTGAGCCCTGAGTTACCCTGCGTGTGAGTCGGCTCAGGACCGCCGTAACAAATACCACAGACTGGGCCGCTTGAATAACAGACCTATCTCCCAGTCCTGGATGCTGTCTGAGATCAAGGTGTGTGCAGGCTGGCTTCTCCTGAGGCCTCTCTCCTTGGTGCTTAGACAGCCGTCTTCTCCCCAGGTCCTCACGTGGTCTCCCCCTGTGCCTATCTGTGTCCTAATCTCTTCTTGTAGGACACCAATCCTATTGGATTAAGATCCACCCTAGTGACCTCATTTTTACCTTGATCGCCTCTTTAAAAATCCCATCTCCAAATACAGCCACATCCTGGGGTCCTGGGGGTTAGGGATTCAGCATGTGAATTTGGGGGGACGTGGCTGAGCCTATCCCATCCTCCTTAGGAGCCAAGTGTGCCTCGGTCCTTCCTTCCCTCAAGTCACACGAGGTGATGTAGTGGCTCAGGGAGAGGCCACTCATGCAGAGTCTGTGTCCCAGCTGGGGAGCCCTTCTCTGCTCTCTCTGATCAGGCCGTGGCCGTGCCAGTCCCCTCGTGAGGTGAGCAGTTCTGGGGTTTCCTGCCGTGTCGCCTGGCCGGCTGAGGTGCTCATTGTCAGGGAACCCAGGAGCCAGCAGCCTCGTGGGGATGCCGGGGACTTTCAGGGCCTTGGCAGATGTCTCTCCCAGCAGATACCCTAGCGAAAGTGGGGAAACTTTGGGGGGATTACAGGTGGGGGAGAGTCACAGTCTCGTTTATGCTTCAGAAAGACCACGTTGGGGTGGGATGTGAGGTGCACCGTGCGGGCAGGGAGTTTTGTCACGGCCTGGTGGAGGAACCAGGCACAGGATCGGGCTTGGGCCAGGACTGTGGGCGTAGAGGTGAATTAGTGTGGGAACTGGCCACAGACTGCTGTCGAAATCTCGGCTTCCCTGTGCACCGAGGCCAAACAGAAATACGGAGACAGGGATTTTGGAGGAAGAGAGAGATGGCTTTATTCTTCTGCCAGACAACAGGGAAGACACAGCTGGCTAGCGCCTCAAGAACTGGGCACCCCTCCTTGAGAATCAGGGAAGATTTTATACGTGGGGCTCTCGCGGTCCGGGGTATAGGATGAGGATCGAAGTAGTGAAGGTCTTGCATTCCTCCTTTCCTTTGCATTATTTCAAAACAGTCATAGTTGGCATCAGGCTGCCCGGTAATTGGCGTCCGGCAGTCTGGTAATTGCATCCGTTTGCTTCTGGTTTATCGACCGGTGACCTTGTTTCTGAAATGCAAAAACTATAGGGGGTGACTTGTTATGAAGGGCGTATAGAATGTAAGTGCTGGACATAATAAGGTTAGGGAGTGAGAGGCAGGGGATGTAACTCACACAGAGTTAGGGGTAATGGGTGCCAGAGGTAAATTACATAGTGTCAGGGAGTGAGATTAGCTTTGTAAAGTACACATCTAGTTACTACAAATTAGTGACAAAGTAAAACAAGGAGTGATTAACTCTTTCAGGCCAGATTATGTTTCTTCTCTAGCCTATTCACTGTTCCCTTTGTTTTCCTTGTTCTCAGGGGAGGGAAAACTTCATTTCTATTTTTGCTGCGGCAAGACTCTGGAGGAGCAGATGACAGTCAGTGGGACACAAGGAGAGTGGGAGCCTGGGAGACCCCAGTGTTACCGAACGAAACTTGGGGCCGCTTGCCCGAGTGCAGTAAAGCCAGTCTACTGACACCGGGTGTGGTGAAGGGAAGCGCAGCTTTAATTGTAAGAGTGCCAATACAAGGAGGCCAGGTGGCCTGTGCTCTAAAACCCCAAACTCCCTGAAGGATTTCAGCAAAGGAATTTTAAAGGCCAAGTGAAGGAGGGGGGTCGCAGGGTATGCGATCAGCTGGTGCACAATTCTCCGGTTGATGGTGAGGTAACAGGCGGTTAACATTATAAATTCTTAGGCACCAGAAGTTCCGGGGCTACCTGTTCAAGATCATCAGGTAGTTAATTTCTTCCGTTTGGTGGTGGTTTCAGCATCTGTAAAACAACTCAGGAAGTGTGCATCAGATACTGTTATCCAGGTACTTCAGAGAGGAGCTACAGCAGAGGATGTCGGGGAGGGGTCTGTACTGGGAAGGCCCCGTAGGGTCCTGCTCGGTTACACCCGGTGCCTGGGCTCGGCAACCTGGGAAGGTGGGGCTGCTCCTGGGTGTGGGGAGCTGCAGGATCCCAGTCCTCTGAGGGGCCTGTTAGCCCCCAAGGTGAGATGGGGGTGCAGTGACTGGACAGAGGAGTCTGGCCTGCGAGAGGGGTCGAGGCTGGAAATGTCATGGGAATCATCGCAGGGAGGGAGAGGAAAGGCCAATGGGGGCAGGTAGGTCACAGCAGACTACGTGCAGGTGACTGCCGTCCAGTTGGAAGCAACTCAGAGCCAGAAAGGAGTAGCCGTCAGGGGCTCAGCTCCATTCTCTTGTTCCTTTGTAAAACCACTGTGTCAGAGTTTGAGACACTGCCAGTAGATGTCTGGGCCCAGTGCTGCCATGGCTTCATCAAAGGGGCCCAGGGGGAACACAGAACCACTGCAGGCCCCGCCCATGTCCTCAGTGGGAATGAATCCCATCGGGGCTCCTGGGCTCACAGACTTGAGGGAACCTCTGTCCTCAGGACTGGTCTTCCTCCTTCCTCTCACCTGCTGGTCAGAGGCCCAGGCACCCCCAACCTGGCTCCACCCCCAGGGCCTGGATTCTGGGACAGCTTAGGCGTAAGCAAGACCCTCATGTTCCTTTATCTGCCTGGGGGCGAGACTGTCTTAAACGCTGCAATTGACTGATGATAGAGGGCTGAGTGTTTCCAGCAGGTATGGGTGGAAAGATGGGGCGTGAAGTTCCTGTGTCTGCAGGGTCTTCCCAGCGTGAAGATCTGTGTGTTTCCCCGGCCAGTCAACATCCGCCCAGGAAGCCCAGATCCAGCATTACGAGGGCAGAGGCTCTCCCCTTGCTTATCTGTAACTTCCCACTCCCACAGTGAGGAGCCTGGCTCCCACCATCTGCCGTTTATGTATGCATTGCTCCTTTCCAGGTTACACGTGCAGAGGTTTCAGAGTTGTTAGCTACTACACCCTGGAAAGAACTTCGTAAAATAAAGCCCACTGTTTATATAGGGTCCATTTTGCCTTTAATCTACAGATTCCATTCATTTCCAAAGGTAACTTAGGTCAGCACCTTTGATCCCATCCCCTACGGTGAGTTGTTTCCATATATTTCTAATACAGTTAGACTCTGTCACATTATGTATTCCATCCTGCCACACTCCTACATCCCAAATAACTAAATTTGAATAGATTATGATTGGCCCCTTGGGCTACACACATCTGTGGGCTTAGACAAATGCACAGTGACAGGTATCCATCCTAGAGTGTCACATGGAACGCTTCAAACCCCCACCCCATGATCTGCTTATCATCTGTGTAGCTTTGCCTTTCCCAGAGTGTCACCAATGGGGTCATACTGTGTGCAGCCTCCTCAGCCTGGATGCTTTCACGTAGCAGTACATACTGAGGATTTATCCATGTCCTTCCATGGGCTGATGGTGCATTCCTTTCTGCTGAGTAGTATTCCACTGCACGTGTATGGGCGGAAAGACAATTTCCCCTCTACTTTTCTAGGTTCTTGGTTGAGGCCCCCCTGCCCCTGAAATAAAAGACAGGTTACCAGGAGAAAAGCAGAAGTTTAATTACATGTATACCTTCTGAATGCAGGGGGGATAGCAAGGAAAACTGAGTCACTCCCTGAAATGACCAAAACCATCCCCTTAAATACCTCTTCAGCTAAAAACAGAAGAAATATGCTGGGGAAGGGGGGGAGACCACTTATGGCAGGTTATCATGCAAAGCACAGTAAACAAGGGTATGATTGTTTGCACATTTAAGTCAGGACTTCTCCATTGAAAAGAGTTACTTAAGATTTAATTATCCTTCCATTTTTGGTGCAAAGAGGGACATACCCTTATAAATGGAGACTTCTGTATTGTAAATGTCTTTCATAAAACAGCAATCTCAGTTTTCTGAGATACTTTTATTGGATATATTATTTTATTTTTGGCTGCATTGGGTCTTTGTTGCTGCGTGCAGGCTTTTCTCTGGTTGTGGCGAGCAGGGGCTACTTTTCTTTGCAGTGCATGGGCTTCTCATTGTGGCTTTTCTTCTCGCGGAGCACAGGCTCTAGGTGTGCAGGCTTCAGTAGTTGTGGCACACGGGGTCAATATTTGTGGCTCGTGGGCTCTAGAGCGCAGGCTCAGTAGTTGTGGAGCACGGGCTTAGTTGCTCTGGGGCATGTGGGATCTTCCCGGACCAGGGCTCGAACCCGTGTCCCCTGCACTGGCAGGCAGACTCTTAACCACTGAGGCTCCAGGGAAGCCCCCCCCGCCTTTTTTTTTTTAAAGCAGACCAATAATCCTTATGCCAGAGAGACATATTTTGGGGTGGCATTCTACTCACCTTGACGTGGATGTACCCCAATTTGCTTATACATTCATCTTTTGAAGGATATCCAGATTTCTTCAAGTTTTTAGCCATTATGAAAGTGCTGCTGTGCATAATTGCATCCTTGTTTGCATTTGGACATAGATTTTCAAAGCAGTTGCCTGAATACTGGAAGCATGATTGTTGGATCCCAACGTGAGACTTGTTTAGTTTTGGAAAAAACTTCCAAATTGTCTTACAAAGTGGCTGCACATGCATCCCCCCAGCTATGAAGGAGAGCTCCTTTTGTTCCTCACACTCTAGCAATTGGTATTTTCATATTTTTGGAGTTTAGCAGTGCTAAATAGGTATGCTGTGATATCTCATGATTTTAATTTGTAATTCCCTAATAGTATATGATGTTGAGCTTGTTTCTGTATGATTTTTACCATCTGTATATCCTTTTATGGCGGGATGTGTGTTCAAATCATGCTGTTCACATTCATGCTTAGAGGAGCCCTGTCTCCTCAGGACCCACTGGGGCTTTGGCTTCTGGGACACGCGGGTTGCGTCCACGCTGACGGCCGGGCTTCAGGACAAGCTGGGGTCGAGTCCACACTAACAGAAGCCGAGTCTCCTCAGGACCCCCTGAGGCTTCAGCTTTGGGACACTGTGGGGTCCAGTTCATGCTGAGAGGAGCCTGGTCTCCTCAGGACCTGCGGGGAGGTGACACCACTGAGGGAAAAGGTGAGGAAATGTGGGGAGAAGGTTCCTGTGCGTTGCTGACCACTGAGGGTGTCTGTCTTCAGAGGACCCAGGAGAGGAAGGGCTTGATGTGGAAAACTGGGTTTTTGGCCGCTTTTGTGTGTGGTGTAGACAGAGTGCAGTGTTGTTCTTTGGCGAGTGGCGTCCGGTTTTCCCAGCACCGTTCATTGAGGGGACTGTCCTTTCCCTGATGTATGTTCTTGGCTCCTTGCTTGTGAATTAACTGATCACATACCTGTAGGTTGGTTCCTGGGCTCTCTGCTCTGTTCCTTTGGTCTGTGCGCCTGTTTTTGTGCCAATTCCACACTTTTTGGGGAATGTAGCTTCGTAATGAAGTGTGAAGTCAGGGAGCGAGATGCCTCCAGCCCATTCTCCTTCCTCAGGGTGACTTTGGCTCTTCTGGGTCCTTTGTGGTTCCACACACATCTTAAGATTGTTTGCTCTGTTTCTATGGAAAGTGTCTTTGGACTTTTGGTAGGGATTGTGTTGAATGTGTACATTAATTTGGCTAGAATGCATATTTTTTAAAATTAAAAAAAAAAATTTTGGGCCACACCATGTGGCATGCAGGATGCAGGATCTTAGTTCCCCAACCAGGGATCGAACCTGCGCCCCCTGCAGTGGGAGCGCAGAGTCCCAACCCCTGGACGGCCAGGGAAGTCCCACCTTAGAATGCATATTTTCACACTATTCTTTTTACCCATGAGCACGGGGTATCTTTCCATTTATTTTTGTCTGTTCAGTTTCCTTTATCAGTGTCTTCCAGTTTTCATTGTGCAGGTCCTTCACGTCCTTGGTTAAATTTACTCCTAGTTATCTTTTTGGATGCAATTTTAAGTGGGATTTTTTTTTAAATTCTTTTTCTGATGGTTCATTATCAGTGTATAGAATCACAAATGATTTTTGTGCATTGATTTTTCTTTCTTTTGTATCCTGCAGCTTTACTGAATTCATTTTTTAGTTGTAACAGTTTTTTGTTGGTTGAATGTGGAAAACTAGAATTCAGAAATCCCACTGTTTCAACTACATCTAGGTCATCCACAGCATCCAAGACATAGTGGCTCCCAATATAATCTTCCCACGGTGCCTATTGTAGTATGTGGCCTCCTACAAGGGTGATTGGCATCACCACTGTGGGTGAGCTGGATCTGGGTAGAGCTTGGCCTCTATAACAAAGTTTGATGTCTGTATTTCTGGCGTGGTATGACATGGTTGTTTGATAAGCACTTTATTTTCTAGTAAATTTCAAGTGTATAAAAAACTTCAAATAGCAGTATCAAGTTTTTCCACATTCACAAAATACACCAGTTTGTTTTACCCTGTGAGAGTGGGAGGGCCACTCTCCCAGGGAACCAGCACATAACCCCAAAATGGGGAATAATTATGGTTTCCACATTATAATCCTATCCCCAGACCTGCTTCCACTTTCACCAGCTGCCCCAGCTTTGTGGAAACGTATTTTTCCATTCGAATCCAGTTTTCTTTTCTTGGAACCATCACTGGGGCTTTTCCTCACTTTAAAAACCTTGCTGGATTTAAAGTGTGCAAGATGAGCATGATCTGGGTGGTTTTTCTCTATGGCTTCTTTCACTTAGGATGTTTTCAATGTTTATCCACATTGTAACATTGATCATTATTTCATTCATTTTTCCATTGTGATTAAAAACACATAACATTTACCACTTAAACCATTTTTTAAAGCTTTTTTAAAAAATTTATTTTATTTTATTTTTTGGCTGTGTCGGGTGTTTGTTGCTGTGTGCAGGCTTTCTCTAGTTGCGGCGAGCGGGGGCTACTCTTAGTTGCTGTGTGCAGGCTTCTCATTGCGGTGGCTTCTCTTGCGGAGCACGGGCTCTAGAGCGCAGGCTCAGTATTTGTGGCGCACGGGCTTAGTTGCTGCATGGCATGCGGGATCTTCCAGGACCAGGGCTCAAACCCGTGTCCCCTGCATTGGCAGGCAGATTCTTAACCACTGCGCCACGAGGGAAGACCCATTTAAACCATTTTTAAGTGTACAGTGCTATGGCGTTAACTACATTCACATTGTTCTAAAAAATATCCTCACCATCCATCTCCAGAACTTTATTTTCCCCATGTGAAACCATAGTCATTAAACACTAACTCACCTCAACCTCTGGCAACCTTATTCTACTTTGTCTTTGAATTTGACTTATCTGGATACCTCATACTAGTGGAATCATAGAACGTTTGTCCTTTCTGTGTCTGGCTTGTTTCACTTAGCATAATAACTTCAAGGTTCATCACATTGTAGCATGTGTGAGAATTACCTTAGTTTTAAAGGTTGAGTCATATTCCATTGTGTATATACTACACTGTACTTATCCATTCATCTGTTGAAGGATGTGTTGTGTTGCTTCCACCTTTTGGCTATTGTGAATAATGTTGCTATGAATATGGGGTACATATATCTGTTCCAGTCCTTGCTTTCTAATATTTTGGGTGCACACTCTGGAGTGGAATCAAGGGATCATACATTTTCCATGTTTTTGAGGAGCCACCATACAGTTTTCCACAGTGGCTGTATAATTTTACTTTATTCCTTTATATGACAGAATAATGCAGCTTATGTGTCTACCTTATTTTGCTTATCTGTTTACCTGCTGATGGACATTTAAATCTTTTCTACCTTGGGCTACTGTGAACAGTGCTGCTATGAATAATTGGTGAACAAGTTTTTGTTTGAACACCTGTTTTCAATTTTTGGGGAATATGTCTAGGAGTGGAGTTGTTGAACCACATGGTAATTATATTTTATATTTTTGAGTAAATGCTAAAGTTTTGTACATATAGACTGCACCATTGTACATCTCCACAAGTAACTTTTAAGGGTTCTAATTTCTCTACATTGTTGCCAACATTTGTTATTTTTATTTATATATTAAAAAATTTATTTTTATTCTAGTGTGTGTGAAGGGGCATCACATCGTGGCTTTAATTTGCATTTTCATCATGACTACTGATGTTTGACATCTTTTCATTTCCTTGTTGACCATTTGTATGTCTTGCCTGAAGAGCAGTCCATGCAAGCCATTTGTCTGTTTCAAAAATTTTATTGTTTGTCTTTTTGTTGATGAGTTGTAAAAGTCCTGGGTATATTCTAGGTAAAGAGTCTTATCAGATATACAACGTGCCAATATTGTCTTCCATTCTGTGGGCCGTCTTTTTACTTTCTGAATAGCCTCTTTTGATGCACAAAGGTTTGTAATTTTGAGGAAATCCAATTTGTCTATTTTTTCCTTTCATTTCTTATGCTTTACTGTCAAATCTAAGAAACCATTGTTAAATTCATGGTCAAGAAGATTTAATTCCTTGGTTTATTTGAGAGTTCATACAGTCATCCCTTGGCACCCACTAGGCCAGGCTTTAGGTCTTGGGTTGAGTCAGTGTGAGGGTTCAGGGGCCATGGTTTAGGGTTATGGGTCATTGTTGGAGAGTCATGGTAGAGGGTTGTGGTTAAAGGGTCAGGGTCGGGGATTAGAGTTTAGGGGTCAGGGGCGAGGGTCTAGGGGTCTGGGGCTAGGGTTGTTAGGGGGTTAAGGTTAGAAGTTAGGGTTCTTAGGGTAAAGGTTAGAGTTATGTTTAAGCACAATTGGCCCTCATTGCCCTCCCCTCTCCCTCTCTCTGAAGCCTTCAGAATGGATAGGACTTGCCCAGGGTCAGACAGGAGTCAGGGAGCTGAGGTCAATAACTGTTTTTCTGGCCTCCCTTCCCTCAGTCCTGGGCTCTGAGAGAAGAATGAAATGTCTGTTCTTGTCTCGGACTGTTTCTTACCCAACTCAACCTCTGTCAAGGATTGGGGAGGGTGTCAGAAGTCATGCATGGTTTCCTTCTGCCCTCCTACCTGGGAAGGGTGATGCTGACCCTACTCTGCCTGGGCAGCCCCAGTTTCCAGCACAGCCCAGACAGCAGGGCACTCAGTGGACATGTGTGGATTTATACAGGACTGGGTGCAGTGACCTGCCAGCCCCCAGATGTTGCCTTCTTAAGGGCTGGTGGGGCCCTCCTGACACTGGAGGCATCCTTTGTCCCATCTGAGTGGGCATGAATAGATGATCAGGTCTCAGGCAGGACAGCCCTTGACCTCTGACTATCCAGGCAGGCATCTGTGGTCCTCTAGCTCAGTCCAGCCTGGGCACTGCCAGGCCCTCATGTATAGTTACAGAGCTGACCGTGATGCCGGGCAATTCAACAGCTACCTAGGCAGTGTAGACATTCCTTTGAGAAGTTTCAACTACCAACATCCATGTGGTTGAGAAAAAGGCCTCCCCCTCACAGCCTCATAGGCTGCCAAGAGAAGTAATAATCCTCTAAACATTGGAATGTGTCCCTGACACAACAACCATACAGGAGACCATAGCCCTGCAATCCTTTGTCCTTTCAGTCGTTAGAAACTTTTGACATTCATATTCATTAAGAATCAAAGATATGGGAGCACCTGGACCTCACAATGGGAGGTTCACACTGAGACTGAATTGTCTTGGAGAGCCATATGCATCCATGTGGCCTCTGGAAAGCCTGCCAATTATGGGTTCCATGGCATGGAATAATTCTTGAGCCTCCCATTACTTCATTGCACAAGAGTTTCCTTACCACCCTAGCATTTGGTTTCTTCACTTAGTAAATGAGAGAGAAGAAACTGGAAAATGAGCAGTATTGTTTTTCAGGGATGGGCAATTAATATGGCCAGGGAGATGGCATAACTCAAGGGCTCCCACCTCTCAGGGGCAGGAATGAGGTCTGTGTGTCTTCTGAGGGCACATGGGCTGTTTTGGGCCCACCTCTGAGATGTGAGGACCTGATGCCCAAGGAAAGAGACTTGAGTTTACCACCACCAATGATCCTGACTTGTCAGCAAGTGAAAGAACTTCTTGCAGTCTTGGGAGGACAGTAAGAGCACTGGATGAGTAGCTGCAGCCCCTGACCCTGAGTTGAACCCCTTTCTTCCTTTTGTGTCAGATTCTGTGCTGTGCAGTGAGCTGTCATTGACTTAGAATCTGTTGCTTTCTGCCAGCCAGCATCTGTTCTCAGGCCCAAGTGCCTCAGTTTTCCTTTGGGAATTACATCTCACCTGCTTCCAGTCCAAACAGTTGCAGAAGGATGACCCCATGTTCCACCCAGCTTGAAGATGGGTTTACAACCCACATCTAGTCAGTCCCATTTTCCATCTTCTGGTGATGGGTCAAGGATGAGAATGCAACCCAAGCCAGATCAAAGGCATTTAAAACCATGACTTTCTTGGAACCCAAGAAAAGGAGAAACTCTTTCTTGGAAAATGGATGGTGAGTGGTTGTCAGCCTAGAATTGCTGTTGGCCCAAGGGCAATGAGAGAGCCTGTGCCTGTGAATGGGATCCCCCAAAGGCACTGAGCAGGACAAAGTTTTGGAGAGAAGCAAGGTCACACTGAGATAGTGTGAGCCACTGGACCTACCAGGTCCAAAACCATTCTTTAACTTGCCACTTGCAAGTATTAATTTATTTCTACCCTTACAATAAATACTAACTTATTTTACTTCAGTAAGTGTGTCCAGTCATTGGGAAAAGAAAAATTCGTAGTTGATACATCTGAATCAATAATCCCTGATCCTTCCTCAGGTGTCCTCACTGGGTAGGCATGGCTGGGGGAGATGAAAATTCTGGGTGGGAGCAGATATTAGTGGAGCTGCCAAACAGCTCTGCCCCTGTTCCTTCCCTGTCCCGGGAGAGGGAAACCCTGGAACAGTAATAGGATAACCAGTATGGGGAAGAGGTTCCTCAGTGATTAATTGGTCTTTTTGTAATTTCCTTAATTTAGTGTTCATGTTGGTAATGTGTTTTTACAAAGAAATCACCCGTTTCTTCTAGATTTCCAGTTTGTTACAGTAGGTTTCTCTTATTTGACATTTAATTTTTCCTGTCTAATTTTCTACAGAATCATGACAAATAATGAACAAATATTGATACTCTATTATTAACCGAAGTCCCTATTCATGTTCCCTTTGTTATACCTTTCCTTGTTCCAGGATCTCAAAGGACATGGGGTCATCATATCTATTTAGTCTCTTCTGGGCTTTGACAGTTGCTCAGACTCTCCTTGTTTCCATGACCTTGACAGTGTGGAGGAGGACTGGTCAGGTATTTTATAGACTGCCGGGCACTGGGATTTGCTTGGTGTTTTTGTTGTGGTTAGACTTAGCTTTGAAAAAGCAGATCACAGACATGAAGTGCTTCCTCTTCACTGTATGTCAAGAGGACAGTCTCTCAAGGGAACTTCTCACTTATATTCTCAACTTTGGTCACCTAGCTGAGGTAGTGTTTGTCAAGTGTTCCCACAGTGAAGTTAATTTTTTCCCATGTCCATCCTGTGTGTCTTATTTAGGAGGAAGTCATAATGCAGAACCCACACTTGAGGAGAGAGGGGTTAGCTTCACATCCTTGATGGATAGCTGAGTGGCTATATAAATTGTTTAGAAGCTTTCTGCATAGGAGATTTCTTTTTAACACCGTTCATCAAAAACTATGTAATTTATTTTTACCAGTTTGGGCACGTGAATAATTATTGTAAACTTTTGGTTATAATGCAGTGCTACATTATAAGACTGCTTAGTTAATTCTTGCTTTGGCTGTTGAGAGCTTTTTCCATTTGCTCCTGTTTTCATTTTACATAATTTCTCTTTTGTGGGTTTTTAAAATTTTTGGTACTTCTTTACTTTCTGATATTTTAAGATTATCCTGCTTCATATATTTACTGTCTCAGTCCTAGTATCAGCCCTTTCTTCAAAGAGCCCTTGTTCCTTTTATTAGAGAATGGTATTAAAAACGTACATGTGGGAGCTAAATATGCTCAGCTGACAGTGCATGGAAATATATGCAAGTATCCCAGCCTATGCATACACACATAATTATAAAGATTTCCATGTGGAACTATGTGCAGGCTAAAGAGAGTTTATACTGATATCTCCAACCGGATCTGTTATGACATGGATATTGTAACCTTCTCCCTTTGTTTGACTGTAACATCCCACTCCAGTGGTAAGAAACCTGGCTTCCACCATTTGTCATTTATTAAATTCAGTGCTTGTTCCATTCAATTACTGATATAGTAGTTTCAGTAGTATTAGCTACTACCACTCATGGAAAGAACATAGAGTCCACTGTGTATGTATGACACATTTTGTCTTTGGCCTACAGATTCTGTACATTTCCAAAGTTAACTTAGGTCAACCCATTTGTCCCACTACCAACAGTGAGTTTTTTCATACATTTCTGAATCAGATTCTTTGTTACATTCTGTATTCCAGTCTTTGACACTCCCATATCCTAAGCAGCTAAGTTTGAATAGATTGTAATTTACTTGTTGGGTTGTAAAAATCTGTGGGTATAGACAAATGCATAGTGACAGGTATTCACCACTAAAGTATCTTATGGACTATTTCAACCACATATTCTATACATTGTTTACCATGTCAGTTTTGCCTTTTCTAGAATGTCATATAAATGAGGCCATACAGTGTGTAGCACTTCAGACTGGATTCTTTCACTTAGCAATGTAAGTTAGATGTATCTATTTTTTTTTTTGCACGGGTTGATGGTCCATTCCTTTATATCTCTGAATACTATTGCATTGCATGTATATTAGAGGAAAAATAATTTTCCCTCTACCCTTCTATGTTCTTTATTGAGATCTCCCTTGTAATGAAAAAGAGAGGAACTAGAGAAAACAATCAGAAGTTTAATATATACCATGCATACCTCCTGTATACTTGAAAGATACCTAGGAAAACTGAGTCACTCCCTGAATTGGCCCAAGCCGTTACCTTAAATGCTATCTTCTGCTGAGAACAAAAGAAAGATGTTAGGGAACGGAAGAAGCCATTTAAAGGAGGTTATTAGGCAAAGCACAGTAAACAAGGGTATGGTTGTTACACAGATTTACATCCAGGCCTGTTTCATTGACAAGGTTTTTTTTATAAAAAACATTTATTTATTTGGCTGTGCCAGGTCTTAGTTGCGGCCTGTGGAATCTTTAGTTGCGGCATGTGGTCTCTTAGTTGCAGCATGCAGGATCTAGTTCCATGACCAGGAGTTGAACCCTGGCCCCCTGCATTGGGAGCATGGAGCCTTAGCCACTGGACCAGCAGGGAAGTCCCAACAAGCTTTTCTTGATATTTAGTCATCATTCAATTCCTGGTCCAGAGAGGGACAAACCCTTACAAATGGAGATATCCTTAATAAATGTAAATTTACCTCATAAAAGGGCATTTTCTACTTGGCTTTGAAAGATTCTCCTGGGTCTGCTCTTTCTTATTAATCAGTCCAAAATAATCCTTTTGTCAAATGGGCATATTTTGGGGTGGTGTATTCGGCTCTCCTTGACATGTATGTGCCCTAATTTGCTTATGAATTCACCTACAGAAGGACATCCTGATATCTTTAAGTTTTTAGCCATTATGAATAGAGCTGCTGTACATTACTTGATGCTAGTTTGGGTTTGAACACAGTTTTTTAAAGCAGTTGTCTAAATACAAGAGGTACACTTCTTGGATCCTAAGGTGAGACTTTTTAGATTTGGAAAAAATTGCCAAACTGTCTTCCAAAGTTGGTTGTACATGCATTCCACCAGCATCTTGAGTATATTCTTGTATGCTTATTTACTGCCTGTTTATCTTCTTGGGCCAGGTGTGTGTTTCAATCTTTACCAAATTTTAATGGCGTTGGCATAATTTGAGTACAAATCCTTTATCAGATATGTGCTTTGGAAATAGTTTCTTGCAGTTTGTGGTTTGTCTTCTGGTTTTCTGAATAAGGTCACCAGACCCAAAGTCATGTAGATTATCTTTTTTTTTCTAGGATTTTTTATAGTTTGGTAATTTAAATTTGTCTATGGGCAATTTTGAGTGAATTTTGGTTTAAGTTGTAAAGTTTGTGTCTAAATTCATTTCATTACATATGGTTTGTAATTAATTGCTCCTTAACCATCTTTTGAGAAGATACAGTGAGATACTTGGCTCCATTTCAGTTTGGATTTCCAAACTTAGTATATACAGCAGAACTGCCTTCTGGATGAGGCCTCTGGGTTTGTGAGTGCGGCACTCCCGGCACGTCTCTGACGTCCCACAGGGGGCGCCGAACCCACCTGTCTGACCCTGGGGGCACAGGTGCACCCTGCCCACAGACTTTGCTCTGTGACAAGCAGACAGGAGCTTTGTCTCCTGTCAGGGCTTAGGCTTCTGGACCATGAGGCATTGTCCACACTGACAGCAGCTGAGTTTTCTCAGGAACCACTGGTGAGGAGACTCCACAAGAGGAAAAAACGAGCAAGTGTGGAGAATCTTCCTGTGCAGCTGACTGCTGGGTGGGTGGGGTGCTTCTTCAGGGGACTCAGGAGAGAAAGGGTTTAATGTGGAATACTGTGCACTTTTAGTTAGTTTTATATGCAGTGTAGATGGTGACCAGTGTCGTTCTTTGGGGTCTGGTGTCTAGTTTTCCTGGCACTGTTTGTTGATGGCTTTGGATAGAATAAACATTTTAATAATTGTAGTTTTTCTGATGCATGAGCATGGAATATTGTTTTCTATTGTGTCTTCAATTTCTTTATCAGTGTTTTATAGTTTTCTGAGTATAGGTCTTTCATGCCCTTGGTTAAATTTATTCCTAAATAGTTTGTGCTTTTTGATGGAATTGAAAATGGGATTGTTTTCTTAATTTTTCTTGTTGGTGTTCATTATTAGTGTATAGAAACAAAACTGATTTGTGTATATTGATTCCATATTTTGCAACTTCACTGAATTTATTTTTTAACATATTTTTTGAAGTAATGTGAAAAATTGTAATACTAAAATCTCACAGTTTCTACTGCACCCTAGGTAATCCACAGGACCCAAGACATGGTAGCTACTAATATACTCTTCCCACGGTGCCTCTTAATACCATGTGGACTCCTACAAGGGAAATAAATATCACAAATTTGGTTGAACTTGGTCTGGGTAAGTCTTGGCCTCTATAACAAAATTTGATGTCTGTCTTGTCTGATTTTCTGGCATGATGCTGACACGGTTGTCTAGAAAAGTAATTTACTTACCAGTAGTTTAAAATGTACAGAAAAGTTTCAGTAATGGCCAAAAGTACTCACATTTGCCACCTCGCACAAAATGCTCAGTGTGTTTTGCCCAAGGAACCAGCACATAACCCCTAAATGAGGAAATCCTGATGTCTACATTATAATTTAATACTCAGCCCCACTTCAACTTTCACCTGCTGTCCCAACTGTATGAAAATGTCTTTTTCCATCCTGATCCAGTTTTCTTTTTCTGGAACCATTACTGAGTTTCCCCCTCATTTGGACAGCCTTGATGGATATGAAGCAGACAAGATGAGCATGGGATCTAGGTTGCCTTTTCTGTATGGCTTTTTTTCACTAAGAATGTTTTTAATGTTCATTTTTGTAACAAATATCAGCACTACACTTTTTTTCATTGTCATTAAAAATACAAAACATGACCTTAACATTTAATTCTTTTTACGCATACAGTTTTGTGGTATTAACTACCTTCATATAGTTGCACAAACAAGTTAACTAACATGTGTACCTCCTGTGTGCATGGGAGATACCCAGGAAATTGAGTAACACCCTGAAACGGCCCAAGACATCACCTTAAATACCGTCTTCATCTAAAAGGAAAAAAAGGAAGGCTATAGTTGTTTCTGTCTACATTCATTTGATTGTATATGGATTCCAATGGATGTTGTATAACTAGTTGTGGAGAAGTCATGGGATAGTTGGCTTCATTGCAGTTTGAATTTCCAAATTTAGTGCATTCTGCAGGCTTGATACAAGGTTTACAAACTTCATATTGGATCAGGACATCCCATGGTGTAACTGGTATTAATGGTTTGTTCAACAATTAAAGTTCTGTGTGATATGAATTCATCCTGGAGTAATCCAGGTAAGTTTCTGTTATACATTTTTCCCAGGATGAAAGGAAAAGAGAAATAAGGCCTAATTTATAAAAGTGCCTTCAAACTAATTGATACTGAAGTATAGTTGACTTACAATATTGTGTTAATTTCTGCTGTACAGCAAAGTGATTCATACATATATATATACATACATATATACATATTTTTCATATTTTAATACTTTTATACATATATTTTACATACTTTAATACATACTTTTTAACCTGTTCCTTAAAACACTAGTGCTTAGGAAATCTATTGGAGGGAGAAGCAGTCAAGGGTAGCTAAGGGTTAGGGTACGGGTTAGGGTTAGGGTACGCATTAGGGTTAGGGTATTTACTAAACTGATCCCACTCGCTAGATACCACTTAGCACGTAAAGGAATATTATTTGGGGTCCAGCCATGGAGAAGAGTTTACACACTAGGAAAAGATGAGGAACACACCCATTATAAAGAAATCACATTAGGATTCTCTTTTTAACCTGTTCCTAAAAACACTAGTGCTTAGGTAATCTATTGGAGGCAGAAGCAGGCAAGGGTAGCTTAGGGTTAGGGTTAGGGTATGGCTTAGGGATAGGGTTAGGGTTACGGTTAGGGTACAGCTTAGGGTACGGGTTCGGGTACAGTGTACGGTATGGTTTAGGGTTAGGGTTAGGGTTAGTGTTAGGGTGAGGGCTCGGTTTAGGGTACGGGATAGGATTAGGGTACGTGTTAGGGTTAGGGTAGGGGTTAGGGTTAGGGTACGCATTAGGGTTAGGGTAGTTATTAAACCTATCCCACTCTCTAGATACCCCTTAGCAAGTAAAGGAATATTATTTGGGGGTCGAGCCATGGAGAAGAGTTTAGACGCTAGGATAAGATAAGGAACAAACCCATTATAAAGGAATCACATTAGGATTCTCTTCTAAACCTGTTCCTTAAAACACTAGTGCTTAGGAAATCTATTGGAGGCAAAAGCAGTCAAGGGTAGCTTAGGGTTAGGGTAAGGGTTAGGGTTAGGATTAGGGTACGGCTTACGGTATGGGTTCGGGTAGGGGTTGGGGTATGGCATAGGGTATGGGATAGGGTTAGGGTTAGGGTTGGGGTTAGGGTTAGGGCTTGGTTTAGGGTACGGGTTAGGATTAGGGTACGTGTTAGGGTTAGGGTAGGGGTTATGGTTAGGGTAGGCGTTAGGTTTAGAGTAGTTATTAAACCTATCCCACTGCCTAGATGCCCCTTAGCACGTAAAGGAATATTATTAGGGGGTCCAGCCATGGAGAAGAGTTTAGACACTAGGAGAAGATAAGGAATACACACCCATTATAAAGAAATCACATTAGGATTCTTTTTTTAACCTGTTCCTTAAAACATTAGTGCTTAGGAAATCTAATAGAGGCAGAAGCAAACAAGGGTAGCTTAGGGTTAGGGATAGGGTTAGGGTTAGGGTTAGGGTACGGCTTAGGGGACGGGTTCGGGTACGTGTTCCGGTATGGCGTAGGGTATGGGTTAGGGTTAGGGATAGGGCTCAGTTTAGGGTATGGGTTAGGATTAGTGTACGTGTTAGGGTTAGGGTAGGGGTTAGGGTTAGGGTACGCGTTAGGGTTAGGGTAGTTATTAAACCTATCCCACTCTCTAGATACCCCATAGCACGTAAAGGAATATTATTTGGGGGTCCAGCCATGGAGAAGACTTTAGACACTAGGATAAGATAAGGAACACACCCATTATAAAGAAATCACATTAGGATTCTCTTTTTAAGCTGTTCCTTAAAACACTAGTGCTTAGGATATCTATTGGAGGCAAAAGCAGTCAAGGGTAGCTTAGGGTTAGGGTTAGGGTTAGGGTACGGCTTAGGGTACGGGTTCGGGTAGGGGTTCGGGTAGGGCGTAGTGTATGTGTTAGGGTTAGGATTAGGGTTAGGGTTAGGGTACAGCGTACGGTACGGGTTCGAGTACGGGTTCGGGTATGGTGTAGGGTATGGGTTAGGGTTAGGGTTAGGGTTAGTGTTAGGGTTAGGGCTCGGTTTAGGGTACGGGTTAGGATTAGGGTACGTGTTAGGGTTAGGGTAGGGGTTAGGGTTAGGGTACGCGTTAGGGTTAGGGTAGTTATTAAACCTCTCCCACTCTCTAGGTACCCCTTAGTATGCAAAGGAATATTATTTGGGGGTCCAGCCATGGAGAAGAGTTTAGACACTAGGATAAGATAAGGAACACATCCATTATAAAGAAATCACATTAGGATTCTCTTTTTAAGCTGTTCCTTAAAACACTAGTGCTTAGGAAATGTATTGGAGGCAGAAGCAGTCAGGGGTAGCCTAGGGTTAGGGTTAGGCTTAGGGTTAGGGTTAGGGTACGGCTTAGGGTACGGGTTCGAGGAGGGGTTCGGGTATGGCGTAGGGTATGGGTTAGGGTTAGGGTTATGGTTAGTGTTAGGGTTAGGGCTCGGTTTAGGGTACGGGTTAGGATTAGGGTACATGTTAGGGTTAGGGTAGGGGTTAGGGTTAGGGTACGCGTTAGGGTTAGGGTAGTTAAAAAACCTATCCCACTCTCTAGATACCCCTTAGCACGTAAAGGAATATTATTTGGGGGTCCAGCCATGCAGAAGTGTTTAGACACTAAGAAAAGATTAGGAACACACCCATTATAAAGAAATCACATTAGGATTCTCTTTTTAAGCTGTTCCTTAAAACACTAGTGCTTAGAAAATCTATTGGACGCAGAAGCAGTCAAGGGTAGCCTAGGGTTAGGTTACGGCTTAGGGTACGGTTTCCGGGACGGGTTCGGGTTCGGCGTAGGGTATGGGTTAGGGTTAGGGTTAGTGTTAGGGTTAGGGCTCGGTTTAGGGTACGGGTTAGGATTAGGGTACGTGTTAGGGTTAGGGTAGGGGTTAGGGTTAGGGTACGCGTTAGGGTTAGGGTAGTTATTAAACCTATCCCACTCTCTAGATAGCCCTTAGCACGTAAAGGAATATTACCTGGGGGTCCAGCCATGGAGAAGAGTTTAGACACTAGGATAAGATAAGGAACACACCCATTATAAAGAAATCACGTTAGGATTCTCTTTTTATGCTGGTCTTTAAAACACTAGTGCTTAGGAAATCTATTGGAGGCAGAAGCAGTCAAGGGTAGCCTAGGGTTAGGGTTAGGCTTAGGGTTAGGGTTAGGGTAAGGCTTAGGGTATGGGTTCGGGGAGGGGTTAGGGTTAGGGTTAGGGTTAGGGCTAGCGTACGGCTTAGGGTACGGGTTCGAGGAGGGGTTCGGGTATGGCGTAGGGTATGGGTTAAGGTTAGGGTTATGGTTAGTGTTAGGGTTAGGGCTCGGTTTAGGGTACGGGTTAGGATTAGGGTACGTGTTAGGGTTAGGGTAGGGGTTAGGGTTAGGGTACGCGTTAGTGTTAGGGTAGTTATTTAACCTATCCCAATCTCTAGATACCGCTTAGCACGTAAAGGAATATTATTTGGGTGTCCAGCCATGGAGAAGAGTTTAGACACTAGGATAAGATAAGGAACACACCCATTATAAAGAAATCACGTTAGGATTCTCTTTTTAAGCTGTTCCTTAAAACACTAGTGCTTCGGAAATCTATTGGAGGCAGAAGCAGTGAAGGGTAGCCTAGGGTTAGTGGTAGGCTTAGGTTTAGGCTTAGGGTACGGCTGAGGGTACGGGTTCGGGGAGGGGTTCGGGTACGGCGTAGGGTATGGGTTAGGGTTAGGGTTCGGTTTAGTGTTAGGGTTAGGGCTCGGTTTAGGGTACGGGTTAGGGTTAGGGTAGGGGTTAGGGTTAGGGTACGCGTTAGGGTTAGGGTAGTTATTAAACCTATCCCACTCTCTAGATAGCCCTTAGCACGTAAAGGAATATTACCTGGGGGTCCAGCCATGGAGAAGAGTTTAGACACTAGGATAAGATAAGGAACACACCCATTATAAAGAAATCACGTTAGGATTCTCTTTTTAAGCTGGTCTTTAAAACACTAGTGCTTAGGAAATCTATTGGAGGCAGAAGCAGTGAAGGGTAGCCGAGGGTTAGGTTTAGGATTAGGGTTAGGGTTAGGGTACGGCTTAGGGTACAGGTTCGGGGAGGGGTTTGGGTACGGCGTAGGGTATGGGTTAGTGTTAGGGTTAGGGTTAGTTTTAGGTTTAGGGCTCGTTTTAGGGTACGGGTTAGGATTAGGGTACGTGTTAGGGTTAGGGTAGGGGTTAGGGTTAGGGTACGCGTTAGGGTTAGGGTAGTTATTAAACCTATCGCACTCTCTAGACACCCCTTAGCATGTAAAGGAATATTATTTGGGGTTCAGCCATAGAGAAGAGTTTAGACACTAGGATAAGATAAGGAACACGCCCATTATAAAGAAATCACGTTAGGATACTCTTTTTAAGCTGTTCCTTAAAACACTAGTGCTTCGGAAATCTATTGGAGGCAAAAGCAGTCAGGGGTAGTCTAGGGTTAGGGTTAGGCTTCGGGTTAGGGTTAGGGTAGGGCTTAGGGTACGGGTTCGAGGAGGGGTTCGGGTATGGCGTAGGGTATGGGTTAGGGTTAGGGTTCGGTTTATTGTTAGGGTTAGGGCTCGGTTTAGGGTACGGGTTAGGATTAGGGTACGTGTTAGGGTTACGGTAGGGGTTAGGGTTAGGGTACGTGTTAGGGTTAGGGTAGTTATTAAACCTATCCCACTCTCTAGATACCCCTTAGCACGTAAAGGAATATTATTTGGGGGTCCAGCCATGGAGAAGAGTTTAGACACTAGGATAAGATAAGGAACACACCCATTATAAAGAAATCACATTAGGATTCTCTTTTTAAGCTGTTCCTTAAAACACTAGTGCTTAGGAAATCTATTGGAGGCAGAAGCAATCAAGGGTAGCCTAGGGTTAGGGTTAGGCTTAGGTTTAGGCTTAGGGTACGGCTGAGGGTACGGGTTCGAGAAGGGGTTCGGGTACGGCGTAGGGTATGGTTTAGGGTTAGGGTTAGGGTTAGTGTTAGGTTTAGGGCTCGGTTTAGGGTACGGGTTAGGATTAGGGTACGTGTTAGGGTTAGGGTAGGGGTTAGGGTTAGGGTACGCGTTAGGGTTAGGGTAGTTATTAAACCTATCCCACTCTCTAGGTACCCCTTAGTATGCAAAGGAATATTATTTGGGGTTCCAGCCATGGAGAAGAGTTTAGACACTAGGATAAGATAAGGAACACACCCATTATAAAGAAATCACATTAGGATTCTCTTTTTAAGCTGTTCCTTAAAACACTAGTGCTTAGGAAATCTATTGGAGGCAGAAGCAGTCAAGGGTAGCGTAGGGTTAGGGTTAGGCTTAGGGTTAGGGTTAGGGTATGGCTTAGGGTTCTGGTTCGGGGAGGGGTTCGGGTACGGCGTAGGGTATGGGTTTATGGTTAGGGTTAGGGTTAGTATTAGGGTTAGGGCTCGCTTTAGGGTACGGGTTAGGTTTAGGGTATCTGTTAGGGTTAGGGTAGGGGTTAGGGTTAGGGTACGCGTTAGGGTTAGGGTAGTTATTAAACCTATCCCACTCTCTAGATACCCCTTAGCACGTAAAGGAACATTATTTGGGGGTCTAGCCATGGAGAAGAGTTTAGACACTAGGATAAGATAAGGAACACACCCATTGTAAAGAAATCACATTAGGATTCTCTTTTTAAGCTGTTCCTTAAAACACTAGTGCTTAGGAAATCTATTGGAGGCAGAAGAAGTCAAGGGTAGCCTAGGGTTAGGCTTAGGGTTAGTGTACGGCTTAGGGTACGGGTTCGGGGAGGGGTTCGGGTACAGCGTAGGGTATGGGTTAGGGTTAGGGTTAGGGTTAGTGTTAGGGTTAGGGCTCGGTTTAGGGTACGGGTTAGGTTTAGGGTACGTGTTAGGGTTAGGTTAGGGTTAGGATACGCGTTAGGGTTAGGGTAGTTATTAAACCTATCCCACTCTCTAGATACCCCTTAGCACGTAAAGGAATATTATTTGGGGGTCCAGCCATGGAGAAGAGTTTAGACACTAGGACAATTAAGGAACACACCCATTATAAAGAAATCACATTAGGATTCTCTTTTTAAGTTGTTCCTTAAAACAATAGTGCTTAGGAAATCTATTGGAGGCAGAAGGAGTCAGGGGTAGCCTAGGGTTAGGGTTAGGCTTAGAGTTAGGGTTAGGGTACAGCTTAGGGTTCGGGTTCGAGGAGGGGTTCGGGTACGGCGTAGGGTATGGGTTAGGGTTAGGGTTAGGGTTAGTGTTAGGGTTAGGGCTCGGTTTAGGGTACGGGTTAGGATTAGGGTACGTGTTAGGGTTAGGGTAGGGGTTAGGAATAGGGTACGCGTTAGGGTTACGGTAGTTATTAAACCTATCCCACTCTCTAGATACCCCTTAGCACGTAAAGGAATATTATTTGGGGGTCCAGCCATGGAGAAGAGTTTAGACACTAGGATAGGATAAGGAACACACCCATTATAAAGAAATCACATTAGGATTCTCTTTTTAAGCTGTTCCTTAAAACACTAGTGCTTAGGAAATCTTTTGGAGGCAGAAGAAGTCAAGGGTAGCCTAGGGTTAGGCTTAGGGTTACGGTACGGCTTAGGGTACGGGTTCGGGGAGGGGTTTGGGTACGGCGTAGGGAAAGGGTTAGGGTTAGGGTTAGTGTTAGGGTTAGGGCTCGGTTTAGGGTACGGGTTAGGATTAGGGTACGTGTTATGGTTAGGGTAGGGGTTAGGGTTAGGGTACGCGTTAGGGTTAGGGTAGTTATTAAACCTATCCCACTCTCTAGATACCCCTTAGCACGTAAAGGAATATTATTTGGGGGTCCAGCCATTGAGAAGAGTTTAGACAGTAGGATAAGTTAAGGAACACACCCATTATAAGGAAATCACATTAGGATTCTCTTTTTAAGCTGTTCCTTAAAACACTAGTGCTTAGGAAATCTATTGGAGGCAGAAGGCGTCAGGGGTAGCCTAGTGTTAGGGTTAGGCTTAGAGTTAGGGTTAGGGTACGGGTTCGAGGAGGGGTTCGGGTATGGCGTAGGGTATGGGTTAGGCTTATGGTTAGATTTAGTGTTAGGGTTAGGGCTCCGTTTAGGGTACGGGTTAGGATTAGGGTACGTGTTAGGGTTAGGGTAGGGGTTAGGGTTAGGGTACGCGTTAGGGTTAGGGTAGTTATTAAACCTATCCCACTCTCTAGATACCCCTTAGCACGTAAAGGAATATTATTTGGGGGTCCAGCCATGGAGAAGAGTTTAGACACTAGTTTAAGATAAGGAACACACCCATTATAAATAAATCACATTAGGATTCTCTTTTTAAGCTGTTCCTTAAAACACTAGTGCTTAGGAAATCTATTGGAGGCAGAAGCAGTCAAGGGTAGCCTAGGGTTAGGGTTAGGCTTAGGGTTAGGGTTAGGGTACGGCTTAGGGTAAGGGTTCGGTGAGGGGTTCGGGTATGGCGTACGGTTGGGTTAGGGTTAGGGTTAGGGTTAGGGCTCGCTTTAGGGTACGGGTTAGGATTAGGGTATCTGTTAGGGTTAGGGTAGGGGTTAGGGTTAGGGTTAGGGTTAGGGTTAGGGTACGGCTTAGGGTTCGGGTTCGGAGAGGGGTTCGGATACGGCGTAGGGCATGGGTTAGGGTTAGTGTTTGGCTTAGTGTTAGGGTTAGGGCTCGGTTTAGGGTACGGGTTAGGATTAGGGTACGTGTTAGGGTTAGGGTAGGGGTTAGGGTTAGGGTACGCGTTAGGGTTAGGGTAGTTATTAAACCTATCCCACTCTCTAGATACCCCTTAGCACGTAAAGGAATATTATTTAGGGGTCCATCCATGGAGAAGAGTTTAGACACTAGGATAAGATAAGGAACACACCCATTATAAAGAAATCACGTTAGGATTCTCTTTTTAAGCTGTTCATTAAAACACTAGTGCTTAGGAAATCTATTGGAGGCAGAAGCACTCAAGGGTAGCCTAGGGTTAGGGTTACGCTTAGGTTTAGGTTTAGGGTACGGCTTAGGGTACGGGTTCGGGAAGGGGTTCGGGTACGGCATAGGGTATAGGTTAGGGATAGGGTTAGGGTTAGTGTTAGGGTTAGGGCTCGGTTTAGGGTACGGGTTAGGATTAGGGTACGTGTTAGGTTTAGGGTAGGGGTTAGGGTTAGGCTTAGGGTTAGGGTTAGGGTACGGCTTAGGGTACGGGTTCGAGGAGGGGTTCGGGTATGGCGTACGGTTGGGTTAGGGTTAGGGTTAGGGTTAGGGCTCGCTTTAGGGTTAGGGTTAGGGTTAGGGTTAGGGTACGGCTTATGGTACGGGTTCGGGGAGGGGTTCGGGTACGGCGCAGGGTATGGGTTAGGGTTAGGGTTCGCGTTAGTGTTAGGGTTAGGGCTCGGTTTAGGGTACGGGTTAGGATTAGGGTACGTGTTAGGGGTAGGGTAGGGGTTAGGGTTAGGGTACGCGTTAGGGTTAGGGTAGTTATTAAACCTATCCCACTCTCTAGGTACCCCTTAGTATGCAAAGGAATATTATTTGGGGGTCCAGCCATGGAGAAGAGTTTAGACACTAGGATAAGATAAGGAACACACCCATTATAAAGAAATCACATTAGGATTCTCTTTTTAAGCTGTTCCTTAAAACACTAGTGCTTAGGAAATCTATTGGAGGCAGAAGCAGTCAGGGGTAGCCTAGGGTTAGGGTTAGGCTTAGGGTTAGGGTTAGGGTACGGCTTAGGGTACGGGTTCGAGGAGGGGTTCGGGTATGGCGTAGGGTATGGGTTAGGGTTAGGGTTATGGTTAGTGTTAGGGTTAGGGCTCGGTTTACGTTATGGGTTAGGATTATGGTACGTGTTAGGGTTAGGGTAGGGGTTAGGGTTAGGGTACGCGTTAGGGTTAGGGTAGTTAAAAAACCTATCCCACTCTCTAGATACCCCTTAGCACGTAAAGGAATATTATTTGGGTGTCCAGCCATGGAGAAGTGTTTAGACACTAGGAAAAGATTAGGAACACACCCATTATAAAGAAATCACATTAGGATTCTCTTTTTAAGCTGTTCCTTAAAACACTAGTGCTTAGAAAATCTATTGGAGGCAAAAGCAGTCAAGGGTGGGTTAGGGTTAGGCTTAGGGTTAGGGTTAGGGTTAGGGTACGGCTTAGGATACGGGTTCGGGGAGGGGTTTGGGTACGGCGTAGGGTATGGGTTAGTGTTAGGGTAATGGTTAGTGTTAGGGTTAGGGCTCGGTTTAGGGTACGGGTTAGGATTAGGGTACGTGTTAGGGTTAGGGTAGGGGTTAGGGTTAGGGTACGCGTTAGGGTTAGGGTAGTTATTAAACCTATCCCACTCTCTAGACACCTCTTAGCATGTAAAGGAATATTATTTGGGGGTCCAGCCATAGAGAAGAGTTTAGACACTAGGATAAGATAAGGAACACACCCATTATAAAGAAATCACGTTAGGATTCTCTTTTTAAGCTGTTCCTTAAAACACTAGTGCTTAGGAAATCTATTGGAGGCAAAAGCAGTCAGGGGTAGCCTAGGGTTAGGGTTAGACTTAGGGTTAGGGTTAGGGTAGGGATTAGGGTACGGGTTCGAGGAGGGGTTCGGGTATGGCGTACGGTATGGGTTAGGGTTAGTGTTCGGGTTAGTGTTAGGGTTAGGGCTCGGTTTAGGGTACGGGTTAGGATTAGGGTACGTGTTAGGTTTAGGGTAGGGGTTAGGGTTAGGGTTCGTGTTAGGGTTAGGGTAGTTATTAAACCTATCCCACTCTCTAGACACCCCTTAGCACGTAAAGGAATATTATTTGGGGGTCCAGCCATGGAGAAGAGTTTAGACACTAGGATAAGATAAGGAACACACCCATTATAAAGAAATCACGTTAGGATTCTCTTTTTAAGCTGTTCCTTAAAACACTAGTGCTTAGAAAATCTATTGGTGGCAGAAGCAGTCAAGGGTAGTCTCGGGTTAGGGTTAGGCTTAGGGTTAGGGTTAGGGTATGGCTTAGCGTACGGGTTCGGGGAGGGGTTCGGGTACGGCGTAGGGTATGGGTTAGGGTTAGGGTTCGGGTTAGTGTTAGGGTTAGGGCTCGGTTTAGGTTACGGGTTAGGATTAGGGTACGTGTTAGGGGTAGGGTAGGGGTTAGGGTTAGGGTACGCATTAGGGTTAGGGTAGTTAATAAACCTATCCCACTCTCTAGATATCTCTTAGCACGTAAAGGAATATTATTTGGGGGTCCAGCAATGGAAAAGAGTTTAGACACTAGGATAAGATAAGGAACACACCCATTATAAAGAAATCACATTAGGATTCTCTTTTTAAGCTGTTCCTTAAAACACTAGTGCTTAGGAAATCTATTGGAGGCAGAAGCAGTCAAGGGTAGCCTAGGGTTAGGGTTAGGCTTAGGTTTAGGCTTAGGGTACAGCTGAGGGTACGGGTTCGGTGACGGGTTCGGGTATGGCGTAGGGTATGGGTTAGGGTTAGGGTTAGGGTTAGTGTTAGGGTTAGGGCTCGGTTTAGGGTACGGGTTAGGATTAGGGTACTTGTTAGGGTTAGGGTAGGGGTTAGGGTTAGGGTACGCGTTAGGGTTAGGGTAGTTATTAAACCTCTCCCACTCTCTAGGTACCCCTTAGTATGCAAAGGAATATTATTTGGGGGTCCAGCCATGGAGAAGAGTTTAGACACTAGGATAAGATAAGGAACACATCCATTATAAAGAAATCACATTAGGATTCTCTTTTTAAGCTGTTCCTTAAAACACTAGTGCTTAGGAAATGTATTGGAGGCAGAAGCAGTCAGGGGTAGCCTAGGGTTAGGGTTAGGCTTAGGGTTAGGGTTAGGGTACGGCTTAGGGTACGGGTTCGAGGAGGGGTTCGGGTATGGCGTAGGGTATGGGTTAGGGTTAGGGTTATGGTTAGTGTTAGGGTTAGGGCTCGGTTTAGGGTACGGGTTAGGATTAGGGTACGTGTTAGGGTTAGGGTAGGGGTTAGGGTTAGGGTACGCGTTAGGGTTAGGGTAGTTAAAAAACCTATCCCACTCTCTAGATACCCCTTAGCACGTAAAGGAATATTATTTGGGGGTCCAGCCATGCAGAAGTGTTTAGACACTAAGAAAAGATTAGGAACACACCCATTATAAAGAAATCACATTAGGATTCTCTTTTTAAGCTGTTCCTTAAAACACTAGTGCTTAGAAAATCTATTGGACGCAGAAGCAGTCAAGGGTAGCCTAGGGTTAAGTTACGGCTTAGGGTACGGGTTCCGGGACGGGTTCGGGTTCGGCGTAGGGTATGGGTTAGGGTTAGGGTTAGTGTTAGGGTTAGGGCTCGGTTTAGGGTACGGGTTAGGATTAGGGTACGTGTTAGGGTTAGGGTAGGGGTTAGGGTTAGGGTACGCGTTAGGGTTAGGGTAGTTAATAAACCTATCCCACTCTCTAGATACCCCTTAGCACGTAAAGGAATATTATTTGGGGGTCCAGCCATGGAGAAGAGTTTAGACACTAGGATAAGATAAGGAACACACCCATTATAAAGAAATCACGTTAGGATTCTCTTTTTATGCTGGTCTTTAAAACACTAGTGCTTAGGAAATCTATTGGAGGCAGAAGCAGTCAAGGGTAGCCTAGGGTTAGGGTTAGGCTTAGGGTTAAGGTTAGGGTAAGGCTTAGGGTACGGGTTCGGGGAGGGGTTAGGCTTAGGGTTAAGGTTAGGGTAAGGCTTAGGGTACGGGTTCGGGGAGGGGTTAGGGTTAGGGTTAGGGTTAGGGCTAGCGTACGGCTTAGGGTACGGGTTCGAGGAGGGTTTCGGGTATGGCGTAGGGTATGGGTTAAGGTTAGGGTTATGGTTAGTGTTAGGGTTAGGGCTCGGTTTAGGGTACGGGTTAGGATTAGGGTACGTGTTAGGGTTAGGGTAGGGGTTAGGGTTAGGGTACGCGTTAGTGTTAGGGTAGTTATTTAACCTATCCCACTCTCTAGATACCGCTTAGTACGTAAAGGAATATTATTTGGGGGTCCAGCCATGGAGAAGAGTTTAGACACTAGGATAAGATAAGGAACACACCCATTATAAAGAAATCACGTTAGGATTGTCTTTTTAAGCTGTTCCTTAAAACACTAGTGCTTCGGAAATCTATTGGAGGCAGAAGCAGTCAAGGGTAGCCTAGGGTTAGTGTTAGGCTTAGGTTTAGGCTTAGGGTACGGCTGAGGGTACGGGTTCGGGGAGGGGTTCGGGTACGGCGTAGGGTATGGGTTAGGGTTAGGGTTCGGTTTAGTGTTAGGGTTAGGGCTCGGTTTAGGGTACGGGTTAGGATTAGGGTACGTGTTAGGGTTAGGGTAGGGGTTAGGGTTAGGGTACGCGTTAGGGTTAGGGTAGTTATTAAACCTATCCCACTCTCTAGATAGCCCTTAGCACGTAAAGGAATATTACCTGGGGGTCCAGCCATGGAGAAGAGTTTAGACACTAGGATAAGATAAGGAACACACCCATTATAAAGAAATCACGTTAGGATTCTCTTTTTAAGCTGGTCTTTAAAACACTAGTGCTTAGGAAATCTATTGGAGGCAGAAGCAGTGAAGGGTAGCCGAGGGTTAGGTTTAGGCTTAGGGTTAGGGTTAGGGTACGGCTTAGGGTACGGGTTCGGGGAGGGGTTTGGGTACGGCGTAGGGTATGGGTTAGTGTTAGGGTTAGGGTTAGTTTTAGGTTTAGGGCTCGTTTTAGGGTACGGGTTAGGATTAGGGTACGTGTTAGGGTTAGGGTAGGGGTTAGGGTTAGGGTACGCGTTAGGGTTAGGGTAGTTATTAAACGTATCGCACTCTCTAGACACCCCTTAGCATGTAAAGGAATATTATTTGGGGTTCAGCCATAGAGAAGAGTTTAGACACTAGGATAAGATAAGGAACACACCCATTATAAAGAAATCACGTTAGGATTCTCTTTTTAAGCTGTTCCTTAAAACACTAGTGCTTAGGAAATCTATTGGAGGCAAAAGCAGTCAGGGGTAGTCTAGGGTTAGGGTTAGGCTTCGGGTTAGGGTTAGGGTAGGGCTTAGGGTACGGGTTCGAGGAGGGGTTCGGGTATGGCGTAGGGTATGGGTTAGGGTTAGGGTTCGCGTTAGTGTTAGGGTTAGGGCTCGGTTTAGGGTACGGGTTAGGATTAGGGTACGTGTTAGGGTTAGGGTAGGGGTTAGGGTTAGGGTACGCGCTAGGGTTAGGGTAGTTATTAAACCTATGTCACTCTCTAGATAGCCCTTAGCACGTAAAGGAATATTACCTGGGGGTCCAGCCATGGAGAAGAGTTTAGACACTAGGATAAGATAAGGAACACACCCATTATAAAGAAATCACATTAGGATTCTCTTTTTAAGCTGGTCTTTAAAACACTAGTGCTTAGGAAATCTATTGGAGGCAGAAGCAGTGAAGGGTAGCCGAGGGTTAGGTTTAGGCTTAGGGTTAGGGTTAGGGTACGGCTTAGGGTACGGGTTCGGGGAGGGGTTTGGGTACGGCGTAGGGTATGGGTTAGTGTTAGGGTTAGGGTTAGTTTTAGGTTTAGGGCTCGGTTTAGGGTACGGGTTAGGATTAGGGTACGTGTTAGGGTTAGGGTAGGGGTTAGGGTTAGCGTACGCGCTAGGGTTAGGGTAGTTATTAAACCTATGTCACTCTCTACATACCCCTTAGCACGTAAAGGAATATTATTTGGGGGTCCAGCCATGGAGAAGAGTTTAGACACTAGGATAAGATAAGAAACACACCCATTATAAAGAAATCACATTAGGATTCTCTTTTTAAGCTGTTCCTTAAAACACTAGTGCTTCGGAAATCTATTGGAGGCAGAAGCAGTCAAGGGTAGCCTAGGGTTAGTGTTAGGCTTAGGTTTAGGCTTAGGGTACGGCTGAGGGTACGGGTTCGGGGAGGGGTTCGGGTACGGCGTAGGGTATGGGTTAGGGTTAGGGTTCGGTTTAGTGTTAGGGTTAGGGCTCGGTTTAGGGTACGGGTTAGGATTAGGGTACGTGTTAGGGTTAGGGTAGGGGTTAGGGTTAGGGTACGCGTTAGGGTTAAGGTAGTTATTAAACCTATCCCACTCTCTAGATAGCCCTTAGCACGTAAAGGAATATTACCTGGGGGTCCAGCCATGGAGAAGAGTTTAGACACTAGGATAAGATAAGGAACACACCCATTATAAAGAAATCACGTTAGGATTCTCTTTTTAAGCTGGTCTTTAAAACACTAGTGCTTAGGAAATCTATTGGAGGCAGAAGCAGTGAAGGGTAGCCGAGGGTTAGGTTTAGGCTTAGGGTTAGGGTTAGGGTACGGCTTAGGGTACGGGTTCGGGGAGGGGTTTGGGTATGGCGTAGGGTATGGGTTAGTGTTAGGGTTAGGGTTAGTTTTAGGTTTAGGGCTCGTTTTAGGGTACGGGTTAGGATTAGGGTACGTGTCAGGGTTAGGGTAGGGGTTAGGGTTAGGGTACGCGTTAGGGTTAGGTTAGTTATTAAACCTATCGCACTCTCTAGACACCCCTTAGCATGTAAAGGAATATTATTTGGGGTTCAGCCATAGAGAAGAGTTTAGACACTAGGATAAGATAAGGAACACACCCATTATAAAGAAATCACGTTAGGATTCTCTTTTTAAGCTGTTCCTTAAAACACTAGTGCTTAGGAAATCTATTGGAGGCAAAAGCAGTCAGGGGTAGTCTAGGGTTAGGGTTAGGCTTCGGGTTAGGGTTAGGGTAGGGCTTAGGGTACGGGTTCGAGGAGGGGTTCGGGTATGGCGTAGGGTATGGGTTAGGTTTAGGGTTCGCGTTAGTGTTAGGGTTAGGGCTCGGTTTAGGGTACGGGTTAGGATTAGGGTACGTGTTAGGGTTACGGTAGGGGTTAGGGTTAGGGTACGCGTTAGGGTTAGGGTAGTTATTAAACCTATCCCACCCTCTAGATACCCCTTAGCACGTAAAGGAATATTATTTGGGGGTCCAGCCATGGAGAAGAGTTTAGACACTAGGATAAGATAAGGAACACACCCATTATAAAGAAATCACATTAGGATTCTCTTTTTAAGCTGTTCCTTAAAACACTAGTGCTTAGGAAATCTATTGGAGGCAGAAGCAATCAAGGGTATTCTAGGGTTAGGGTTAGGCTTAGGTTTAGGCTTAGGGTACGGCTGAGGGTACGGGTTCGAGGAGGGGTTCGGGTACGGCGTAGGGTATGGGTTAGGGTTAGGGTTAGGGTTAGTGTTAGGGTTAGGGCTCGGTTTAGGGTACGGGTTAGGATTAGGGTACGTGTTAGGGTTAGGGTAGGGGTTAGGGTTAGGGTACGCATTAGGGTTAGGGTAGTTATTAAACCTATCCCACTCTCTAGGTACCCCTTAGTATGCAAAGGAATATTATTTGGGGTTCCAGCCATGGAGAAGAGTTTAGACACTAGGATAAGATAAGGAACACACCCATTATAAAGAAATCACATTAGGATTCTCTTTTTAAGCTGTTCCTTAAAACACTAGTGCTTAGGAAATCTATTGGAGGCAGAAGCAGTCAAGGGTAGCCTAGGGTTAGGGTTAGGCTTAGGGTTAGGGTTAGGGTACGGCTTAGGGTTCGGGTTCGGGGAGGGGTTCGGGTACGGCGTAGGGTATAGGTTAGGGTTAGGGTTCGGGTTAGTGTTAGGGTTAGGGCTCGGTTTAGGGTACGGGTTAGGATTAGGGTACGTGTTAGGGTTAGGGTAGGGGTTAGGGTTAGGGTACGCGCTAGGGTTAGGGTAGTTATTAAACCTATGTCACTCTCTAGATACCCCTTAGCACGTAAAGGAATATTATTTGGGGGTCCAGCCATGGAGAAGAGTTTAGACACTAGGATAAGATAAGAAACACACCCATTATAAAGAAATCACATTAGGATTCTCTTTTTAAGCTGTTCCTTAAAACACTAGTGCTTCGGAAATCTATTGGAGGCAGAAGCAGTCAAGGGTAGCCTAGGGTTAGTGTTAGGCTTAGGTTTAGGCTTAGGGTACGGCTGAGGGTACGGGTTCGGGGAGGGGTTCGGGTACGGCGTAGGGTATGGGTTAGGGTTAGGGTTCGGTTTAGTGTTAGGGTTAGGGCTCGGTTTAGGGTACGGGTTAGGATTAGGGTACGTGTTAGGGTTAGGGTAGGGGTTAGGGTTAGGGTACGCGTTAGGGTTAAGGTAGTTATTAAACCTATCCCACTCTCTAGATAGCCCTTAGCACGTAAAGGAATATTACCTGGTGGTCCAGCCATGGAGAAGAGTTTAGACACTAGGATAAGATAAGGAACACACCCATTATAAAGAAATCACGTTAGGATTCTCTTTTTAAGCTGGTCTTTAAAACACTAGTGCTTAGGAAATCTATTGGAGGCAGAAGCAGTGAAGGGTAGCCGAGGGTTAGGTTTAGGCTTAGGGTTAGGGTTAGGGTACGGCTTAGGGTATGGGTTCGGGGAGGGGTTTGGGTATGGCGTAGGGTATGGGTTAGTGTTAGGGTTAGGGTTAGTTTTAGGTTTAGGGCTCGTTTTAGGGTACGGGTTAGGATTAGGGTATGTGTCAGGGTTAGGGTAGGGGTTAGGGTTAGGGTACGCGTTAGGGTTAGGTTAGTTATTAAACCTATCGCACTCTCTAGACACCCCTTAGCATGTAAAGGAATATTATTTGGGGTTCAGCCATATCGAAGAGTTTAGACACTAGGATAAGATAAGGAACACACCCATTATAAAGAAATCACGTTAGGATTCTCTTTTTAAGCTGTTCCTTAAAACACTAGTGCTTAGGAAATCTATTGGAGGCAAAAGCAGTCAGGGGTAGTCTAGGGTTAGGGTTAGGCTTCGGGTTAGGGTTAGGGTAGGGCTTAGGGTACGGGTTCGAGGAGGGGTTCGGGTATGGCGTAGGGTATGGGTTAGGGTTAGGGTTCGCGTTAGTGTTAGGGTTAGGGCTCGGTTTAGGGTACGGGTTAGGATTAGGGTACGTGTTAGGGTTACGGTAGGGGTTAGGGTTAGGGTACGCGTTAGGGTTAGGGTAGTTATTAAACCTATCCCACCCTCTAGATACCCCTTAGCACGTAAAGGAATATTATTTGGGGGTCCAGCCATGGAGAAGAGTTTAGACACTAGGATAAGATAAGGAACACACCCATTATAAAGAAATCACATTAGGATTCTCTTTTTAAGCTGTTCCTTAAAACACTAGTGCTTCGGAAATCTATTGGAGGCAGAAGCAGTCAAGGGTAGCCTAGGGTTAGTGTTAGGCTTAGGTTTAGGCTTAGGGTACGGCTGAGGGTACGGGTTCGGGGAGGGGTTCGGGCACGGCGTAGGGTATGGGTTAGGGTTAGGGTTCGGTTTAGTGTTAGGGTTAGGGCTCGGTTTAGGGTACGGGTTAGGATTAGGGTACGTGTTAGGGTTAGGGTAGGGGTTAGGGTTAGGTTACGCGTTAGGGTTAGGGTAGTTATTAAACCTATCCCACTCTCTAGATAGCCCTTAGCACGTAAAGGAATATTACCTGGGGGTCCAGCCATGGAGAAGAGTTTAGACACTAGGATAAGATAAGGAACACACCCATTATAAAGAAATCACGTTAGGATTCTCTTTTTAAGCTGGTCTTTAAAACACTAGTGCTTAGGAAATCTATTGGAGGCAGAAGCAGTGAAGGGTAGCCGAGGGTTAGGTTTAGGCTTAGGGTTAGGGTTAGGGTACGGCTTAGGGTACGGGTTCGGGGAGGGGTTTGGGTATGGCGTAGGGTATGGGTTAGTGTTAGGGTTAGGGTTAGTTTTAGGTTTAGGGCTCGTTTTAGGGTACGGGTTAGGATTAGGGTACGTGTCAGGGTTAGGGTAGGGGTTAGGGTTAGGGTACGCGTTAGGGTTAGGTTAGTTATTAAACCTATCGCACTCTCTAGACACCCCTTAGCATGTAAAGGAATATTATTTGGGGTTCAGCCATAGAGAAGAGTTTAGACACTAGGATAAGATAAGGAACACACCCATTATAAAGAAATCACGTTAGGATTCTCTTTTTAAGCTGTTCCTTAAAACACTAGTGCTTAGGAAATCTATTGGAGGCAAAAGCAGTCAGGGGTAGTCTAGGGTTAGGGTTAGGCTTCGGGTTAGGGTTAGGGTAGGGCTTAGGGTACGGGTTCGAGGAGGGGTTCGGGTATGGCGTAGGGTATGGGTTAGGGTTAGGGTTCGCGTTAGTGTTAGGGTTAGGGCTCGGTTTAGGGTACGGGTTAGGATTAGGGTACGTGTTAGGGTTACGGTAGGGGTTAGGGTTAGGGTACGCGTTAGGGTTAGGGTAGTTATTAAACCTATCCCACCCTCTAGATACCCCTTAGCACGTAAAGGAATATTATTTGGGGGTCCAGCCATGGAGAAGAGTTTAGACACTAGGATAAGATAAGGAACACACCCATTATAAAGAAATCACATTAGGATTCTCTTTTTAAGCTGTTCCTTAAAACACTAGTGCTTAGGAAATCTATTGGAGGCAGAAGCAATCAAGGGTATTCTAGGGTTAGGGTTAGGCTTAGGTTTAGGCTTAGGGTACGGCTGAGGGTACGGATTCGAGGAGGGGTTCGGGTACGGCGTAGGGTATGGGTTAGGGTTAGGGTTAGGGTTAGTGTTAGGGTTAGGGCTCGGTTTAGGGTACGGGTTAGGATTAGGGTACGTGTTAGGGTTAGGGTAGGGGTTAGGGTTAGGGTACGCGTTAGGGTTAGGGTAGTTATTAAACCTATCCCACTCTCTAGGTACCCCTTAGTATGCAAAGGAATATTATTTGGGGTTCCAGCCATGGAGAAGAGTTTAGACACTAGGATAAGATAAGGAACACACCCATTATAAAGAAATCACATTAGGATTCTCTTTTTAAGCTGTTCCTTAAAACACTAGTGCTTAGGAAATCTATTGGAGGCAGAAGCAGTCAAGGGTAGCCTAGGGTTAGGCTTAGGGTTAGGGTTAGGGTTAGGGTACGGCTTAGGGTTCGGGTTCGGGGAGGGGTTCGGGTACGGCGTAGGGTATAGGTTAGGGTTAGGGTTCGGGTTAGTGTTAGGGTTAGGGCTCGGTTTAGGGTACGGGTTAGGATTAGGGTACGTGTTAGGGTTAGGGTAGGGGTTAGGGTTAGGGTACGTGCTAGGGTTAGGGTAGTTATTAAACCTATGTCACTCTCTAGATACCCCTTAGCACGTAAAGGAATATTATTTGGGGGTCCAGCCATGGAGAAGAGTTTAGACACTAGGATAAGATAAGAAACACACCCATTATAAAGAAATCACATTAGGATTCTCTTTTTAAGCTGTTCCTTAAAACACTAGTGCTTCGGAAATCTATTGGAGGCAGAAGCAGTCAAGGGTAGCCTAGGGTTAGTGTTAGGCTTAGGTTTAGGCTTAGGGTACGGCTGAGGGTACGGGTTCGGGGAGGGGCTCGGGTACGGCGTAGGGTATGGGTTAGGGTTAGGGTTCGGTTTAGTGTTAGGGTTAGGGCTCGGTTTAGGGTACGGGTTAGGATTAGGGTACGTGTTAGGGTTAGGGTAGGGGTTAGGGTTAGGGTACGCGTTAGGGTTAAGGTAGTTATTAAACCTATCCCACTCTCTAGATAGCCCTTAGCACGTAAAGGAATATTACCTGGGGGTCCAGCCATGGAGAAGAGTTTAGACACTAGGATAAGATAAGGAACACACCCATTATAAAGAAATCACGTTAGGATTCTCTTTTTAAGCTGGTCTTTAAAACACTAGTGCTTAGGAAATCTATTGGAGGCAGAAGCAGTGAAGGGTAGCCGAGGGTTAGGTTTAGGCTTAGGGTTAGGGTTAGGGTACGGCTTAGGGTATGGGTTCGGGGAGGGGTTTGGGTATGGCGTAGGGTATGGGTTAGTGTTAGGGTTAGGGTTAGTTTTAGGTTTAGGGCTCGGTTTAGGGTACGGGTTAGGATTAGGGTACGTGTTAGGGTTAGGGTAGGGGTTAGGGTTAGCGTATGCGCTAGGGTTAGGGTAGTTATTAAACCTATGTCACTCTCTACATACCCCTTAGCACGTAAAGGAATATTATTTGGGGGTCCAGCCATGGAGAAGAGTTTAGACACTAGGATAAGATAAGAAACACACCCATTATAAAGAAATCACATTAGGATTCTCTTTTTAAGCTGTTCCTTAAAACACTAGTGCTTCGGAAATCTATTGGAGGCAGAAGCAGTCAAGGGTAGCCTAGGGTTAGTGTTAGGCTTAGGTTTAGGCTTAGGGTACGGCTGAGGGTACGGGTTCGGGGAGGGGTTCGGGTACGGCGTAGGGTATGGGTTAGGGTTAGGGTTCGGTTTAGTGTTAGGGTTAGGGCTCGGTTTAGGGTACGGGTTAGGATTAGGGTACGTGTTAGGGTTAGGGTAGGGGTTAGGGTTAGGGTACGCGTTAGGGTTAGGGTAGTTATTAAACCTATCCCACTCTCTAGATAGCCCTTAGCACGTAAAGGAATATTACCTGGGGGTCCAGCCATGGAGAAGAGTTTAGACACTAGGATAAGATAAGGAACACACCCATTATAAAGAAATCACGTTAGGATTCTCTTTTTAAGCTGGTCTTTAAAACACTAGTGCTTAGGAAATCTATTGGAGGCAGAAGCAGTGAAGGGTAGCCGAGGGTTAGGTTTAGGCTTAGGGTTAGGGTTAGGGTACGGCTTAGGGTACGGGTTCGGGGAGGGGTTTGGGTATGGCGTAGGGTATGGGTTAGTGTTAGGGTTAGGGTTAGTTTTAGGTTTAGGGCTCGTTTTAGGGTACGGGTTAGGATTAGGGTACGTGTCAGGGTTAGGGTAGGGGTTAGGGTTAGGGTACGCGTTAGGGTTAGGTTAGTTATTAAACCTATCGCACTCTCTAGACACCCCTTAGCATGTAAAGGAATATTATTTGGGGTTCAGCCATAGAGAAGAGTTTAGACACTAGGATAAGATAAGGAACACACCCATTATAAAGAAATCACGTTAGGATTCTCTTTTTAAGCTGTTCCTTAAAACACTAGTGCTTAGGAAATCTATTGGAGGCAAAAGCAGTCAGGGGTAGTCTAGGGTTAGGGTTAGGCTTCGGGTTAGGGTTAGGGTAGGGCTTAGGGTACGGGTTCGAGGAGGGGTTCGGGTATGGCGTAGGGTATGGGTTAGGGTTAGGGTTCGCGTTAGTGTTAGGGTTAGGGCTCGGTTTAGGGTACGGGTTAGGATTAGGGTACGTGTTAGGGTTACGGTAGGGGTTAGGGTTAGGGTACGCGTTAGGGTTAGGGTAGTTATTAAACCTATCCCACCCTCTAGATACCCCTTAGCACGTAAAGGAATATTATTTGGGGGTCCAGCCATGGAGAAGAGTTTAGACACTAGGATAAGATAAGGAACACACCCATTATAAAGAAATCACATTAGGATTCTCTTTTTAAGCTGTTCCTTAAAACACTAGTGCTTAGGAAATCTATTGGAGGCAGAAGCAATCAAGGGTATTCTAGGGTTAGGGTTAGGCTTAGGTTTAGGCTTAGGGTACGGCTGAGGGTACGGGTTCGAGGAGGGGTTCGGGTACGGCGTAGGGTATGGGTTAGGGTTAGGGTTAGGGTTAGTGTTAGGGTTAGGGCTCGGTTTAGGGTACGGGTTAGGATTAGGGTACGTGTTAGGGTTAGGGTAGGGGTTAGGGTTAGGGTACGCGTTAGGGTTAGGGTAGTTATTAAACCTATCCCACTCTCTAGGTACCCCTTAGTATGCAAAGGAATATTATTTGGGGTTCCAGCCATGGAGAAGAGTTTAGACACTAGGATAAGATAAGGAACACACCCATTATAAAGAAATCACATTAGGATTCTCTTTTTAAGCTGTTCCTTAAAACACTAGTGCTTAGGAAATCTATTGGAGGCAGAAGCAGTCAAGGGTAGCCTAGGGTTAGGGTTAGGCTTAGGGTTAGGGTTAGGGTACGGCTTAGGGTTCGGGTTCGGGGAGGGGTTCGGGTACGGCGTAGGGTATAGGTTAGGGTTAGGGTTCGGGTTAGTGTTAGGGTTAGGGCTCGGTTTAGGGTACGGGTTAGGATTAGGGTACGTGTTAGGGTTAGGGTAGGGGTTAGGGTTAGGGTACGCGCTAGGGTTAGGGTAGTTATTAAACCTATGTCACTCTCTAGATACCCCTTAGCACGTAAAGGAATATTATTTGGGGGTCCAGCCATGGAGAAGAGTTTAGACACTAGGATAAGATAAGAAACACACCCATTATAAAGAAATCACATTAGGATTCTCTTTTTAAGCTGTTCCTTAAAACACTAGTGCTTCGGAAATCTATTGGAGGCAGAAGCAGTCAAGGGTAGCCTAGGGTTAGTGTTAGGCTTAGGTTTAGGCTTAGGGTACGGCTGAGGGTACGGGTTCGGGGAGGGGCTCGGGTACGGCGTAGGGTATGGGTTAGGGTTAGGGTTCGGTTTAGTGTTAGGGTTAGGGCTCGGTTTAGGGTACGGGTTAGGATTAGGGTACGTGTTAGGGTTAGGGTAGGGGTTAGGGTTAGGGTACGCGTTAGGGTTAAGGTAGTTATTAAACCTATCCCACTCTCTAGATAGCCCTTAGCACGTAAAGGAATATTACCTGGGGGTCCAGCCATGGAGAAGAGTTTAGACACTAGGATAAGATAAGGAACACACCCATTATAAAGAAATCACGTTAGGATTCTCTTTTTAAGCTGGTCTTTAAAACACTAGTGCTTAGGAAATCTATTGGAGGCAGAAGCAGTGAAGGGTAGCCGAGGGTTAGGTTTAGGCTTAGGGTTAGGGTTAGGGTACGGCTTAGGGTATGGGTTCGGGGAGGGGTTTGGGTATGGCGTAGGGTATGGGTTAGTGTTAGGGTTAGGGTTAGTTTTAGGTTTAGGGCTCGGTTTAGGGTACGGGTTAGGATTAGGGTACGTGTTAGGGTTAGGGTAGGGGTTAGGGTTAGCGTACGCGCTAGGGTTAGGGTAGTTATTAAACCTATGTCACTCTCTACATACCCCTTAGCACGTAAAGGAATATTATTTGGGGGTCCAGCCATGGAGAAGAGTTTAGACACTAGGATAAGATAAGAAACACACCCATTATAAAGAAATCACATTAGGATTCTCTTTTTAAGCTGTTCCTTAAAACACTAGTGCTTCGGAAATCTATTGGAGGCAGAAGCAGTCAAGGGTAGCCTAGGGTTAGTGTTAGGCTTCGGGTTAGGGTTAGGGTAGGGCTTAGGGTACGGGTTCGAGGAGGGGTTCGGGTATGGCGTACGGTATGGGTTAGGGTTAGGGTTCGCGTTAGTGTTAGGGTTAGGGCTCGGTTTAGGGTACGGGTTAGGATTAGGGTACGTGTTAGGGTTACGGTAGGGGTTAGGGTTAGGGTACGCGTTAGGGTTAGGGTAGTTATTAAACCTATCCCACCCTCTAGATACCCCTTAGCACGTAAAGGAATATTATTTGGGGGTCCAGCCATGGAGAAGAGTTTAGACACTAGGATAAGATAAGGAACACACCCATTATAAAGAAATCACATTAGGATTCTCTTTTTAAGCTGTTCCTTAAAACACTAGTGCTTAGGAAATCTATTGGAGGCAGAAGCAGTCAAGGGTAGCCTAGGGTTAGGGTTAGGCTTAGGGTTAGGCTTAGGGTACGGCTTAGGGTTCGGGTTCGGGGAGGGGTTCGGGTACGGCGTAGGGTATAGGTTAGGGTTAGGGTTCGGGTTAGTGTTAGGGTTAGGGCTCGGTTTAGGGTACGGGTTAGGATTAGGGTACGTGTTAGGGTTAGGGTAGGGGTTAGGGTTAGGGTACGCGCTAGGGTTAGGGTAGTTATTAAACCTATGTCACTCTCTAGATACCCCTTAGCACGTAAAGGAATATTATTTGGGGGTCCAGCCATGGAGAAGAGTTTAGACACTAGGATAAGATAAGAAACACACCCATTATAAAGAAATCACATTAGGATTCTCTTTTTAAGCTGTTCCTTAAAACACTAGTGCTTCGGAAATCTATTGGAGGCAGAAGCAGTCAAGGGTAGCCTAGGGTTAGTGTTAGGCTTAGGTTTAGGCTTAGGGTACGGCTGAGGGTACGGGTTCGGGGAGGGGTTCGGGTACGGCGTAGGGTATGGGTTAGGGTTAGGGTTCGGTTTAGTGTTAGGGTTAGGGCTCGGTTTAGGGTACGGGTTAGGATTAGGGTACGTGTTAGGGTTAGGGTAGGGATTAGGGTTAGGGTACGCGTTAGGGTTAGGGTAGTTATTAAACCTATCCCACTCTCTAGATAGCCCTTAGCACGTAAAGGAATATTACCTGGGGGTCCAGCCATGGAGAAGAGTTTAGACACTAGGATAAGATAAGGAACACACCCATTATAAAGAAATCACGTTAGGATTCTCTTTTTAAGCTGGTCTTTAAAACACTAGTGCTTAGGAAATCTATTGGAGGCAGAAGCAGTGAAGGGTAGCCGAGGGTTAGGTTTAGGCTTAGGGTTAGGGTTAGGGTACGGCTTAGGGTACGGGTTCGGGGAGGGGTTTGGGTATGGCGTAGGGTATGGGTTAGTGTTAGGGTTAGGGTTAGTTTTAGGTTTAGGGCTCGTTTTAGGGTACGGGTTAGGATTAGGGTACGTGTCAGGGTTAGGGTAGGGGTTAGGGTTAGAGTACGCGTTAGGGTTAGGTTAGTTATTAAACCTATCGCACTCTCTAGACACCCCTTAGCATGTAAAGGAATATTATTTGGGGTTCAGCCATAGAGAAGAGTTTAGACACTAGGATAAGATAAGGAACACACCCATTATAAAGAAATCACGTTAGGATTCTCTTTTTAAGCTGTTCCTTAAAACACTAGTGCTTAGGAAATCTATTGGAGGCAAAAGCAGTCAGGGGTAGTCTAGGGTTAGGGTTAGGCTTCGGGTTAGGGTTAGGGTAGGGCTTAGGGTACGGGTTCGAGGAGGGGTTCGGGTATGGCGTAGGGTATGGGTTAGGGTTAGGGTTCGCGTTAGTGTTAGGGTTAGGGCTCGGTTTAGGGTACGGGTTAGGATTAGGGTACGTGTTAGGGTTACGGTAGGGGTTAGGGTTAGGTTACGCGTTAGGGTTAGGGTAGTTATTAAACCTATCCCACCCTCTAGATACCCCTTAGCACGTAAAGGAATATTATTTGGGGGTCCAGCCATGGAGAAGAGTTTAGACACTAGGATAAGATAAGGAACACACCCATTATAAAGAAATCACACTAGGATTCTCTTTTTAAGCTGTTCCTTAAAACACTAGTGCTTAGGAAATCTATTGGAGGCAGAAGCAATCAAGGGTATTCTAGGGTTAGGGTTAGGCTTAGGTTTAGGCTTAGGGTACGGCTGAGGGTACGGGTTCGAGGAGGGGTTCGGGTACGGCGTAGGGTATGGGTTAGGGTTAGGGTTAGGGTTAGTGTTAGGGTTAGGGCTCGGTTTAGGGTACGGGTTAGGATTAGGGTACGTGTTAGGGTTAGGGTAGGGGTTAGGGTTAGGGTACGCGTTAGGGTTAGGGTAGTTATTAAACCTATCCCACTCTCTAGGTACCCCTTAGTATGCAAAGGAATATTATTTGGGGTTCCAGCCATGGAGAAGAGTTTAGACACTAGGATAAGATAAGGAACACACCCATTATAAAGAAATCACATTAGGATTCTCTTTTTAAGCTGTTCCTTAAAACACTAGTGCTTAGGAAATCTATTGGAGGCAGAAGCAGTCAAGGGTAGCCTAGGGTTAGGGTTAGGCTTAGGGTTAGGGTTAGGGTACGGCTTAGGGTTCGGGTTCGGGGTGGGGTTCGGGTACGGCGTAGGGTATAGGTTAGGGTTAGGGTTCGGGTTAGTGTTAGGGTTAGGGCTCGGTTTAGGGTACGGGTTAGGATTAGGGTACGTGTTAGGGTTAGGGTAGGGGTTAGGGTTAGGGTACGCGCTAGGTTTAGGGTAGTTATTAAACCTATGTCACTCTCTAGATACCCCTTAGCACGTAAAGGAATATTATTTGGGGGTCCAGCCATGGAGAAGAGTTTAGACACTAGGATAAGATAAGAAACACACCCATTATAAAGAAATCACATTAGGATTCTCTTTTTAAGCTGTTCCTTAAAACACTAGTGCTTAGGAAATCTATTGGAGGCAGAAGCAATCAAGGGTATTCTAGGGTTAGGGTTAGGCTTAGGTTTAGGCTTAGGGTACGGCTGAGGGTACGGGTTCGAGGAGGGGTTCGGGTACGGCGTAGGGTATGGGTTAGGGTTAGGGTTAGTGTTAGGGTTAGGGCTCGGTTTAGGGTACGGGTTAGGATTAGGGTACGTGTTAGGGTTAGGGTAGGGGTTAGGGTTAGGGTACGCGTTAGGGTTAGGGTAGTTATTAAACCTATCCCACTCTCTAGATAGCCCTTAGCACGTAAAGGAATATTACCTGGGGGTCCAGCCATGGAGAAGAGTTTAGACACTAGGATAAGATAAGGAACACACCCATTATAAAGAAATCACGTTAGGATTCTCTTTTTAAGCTGGTCTTTAAAACACTAGTGCTTAGGAAATCTATTGGAGGCAGAAGCAGTGAAGGGTAGCCGAGGGTTAGGTTTAGGCTTAGGGTTAGGGTTAGGGTACGGCTTAGGGTACGGGTTCGGGGAGGGGTTTGGGTATGGCGTAGGGTATGGGTTAGTGTTAGGGTTAGGGTTAGTTTTAGGTTTAGGGCTCGTTTTAGGGTACGGGTTAGGATTAGGGTACGTGTTAGGGTTAGGGTAGGGGTTAGGGTTAGGGTACGCGTTAGGGTTAGGGTAGTTATTAAACCTATCGCACTTTCTAGACACCCCTTAGCATGTAAAGGAATATTATTTGGGGTTCAGCCATAGAGAAGAGTTTAGACACTAGGATAAGATAAGGAACACACCCATTATAAAGAAATCACGTTAGGATTCTCTTTTTAAGCTGTTCCTTAAAACACTAGTGCTTAGGAAATCTATTGGAGGCAAAAGCAGTCAGGGGTAGTCTAGGGTTAGGGTTAGGCTTCGGGTTAGGGTTAGGGTAGGGCTTAGGGTACGGGTTCGAGGAGGGGTTCGGGTATGGCGTAGGGTATGGGTTAGGGTTAGGGTTCGCGTTAGTGTTAGGGTTAGGGCTCGGTTTAGGGTACGGGTTAGGATTAGGGTACGTGTTAGGGTTAGGGTAGGGGTTAGGGTTAGGGTACGCGCTAGGGTTAGGGTAGTTATTAAACCTATGTCACTCTCTAGATACCCCTTAGCACGTAAAGGAATATTACCTGGGGGTCCAGCCATGGAGAAGAGTTTAGACACTAGGATAAGATAAGGAACACACCCATTATAAAGAAATCACATTAGGATTCTCTTTTTAAGCTGTTCCTTAAAACACTAGTGCTTAGGAAATCTATTGGAGGCAGAAGCAATCAAGGGTATTCTAGGGTTAGGGTTAGGCTTAGGTTTAGGCTTAGGGTACGGCTGAGGGTACGGGTTCGAGGAGGGGTTCGGGTACGGCGTAGGGTATGGGTTAGGGTTAGGGTTAGGGTTAGTGTTAGGGTTAGGGCTCGGTTTAGGGTACGGGTTAGGATTAGGGTACGTGTTAGGGTTAGGGTAGGGGTTAGGGTTAGGGTACGCGTTAGGGTTAGGGTAGTTATTAAACCTATCCCACTCTCTAGGTACCCCTTAGTATGCAAAGGAATATTATTTGGGGTTCCAGCCATGGAGAAGAGTTTAGACACTAGGATAAGATAAGGAACACACCCATTATAAAGAAATCACATTAGGATTCTCTTTTTAAGCTGTTCCTTAAAACACTAGTGCTTAGGAAATCTATTGGAGGCAGAAGCAGTCAAGGGTAGCCTAGGGTTAGGGTTAGGCTTAGGGTTAGGCTTAGGGTACGGCTTAGGGTTCGGGTTCGGGGTGGGGTTCGGGTACGGCGTAGGGTATAGGTTAGGGTTAGGGTTCGGGTTAGTGTTAGGGTTAGGGCTCGGTTTAGGGTACGGGTTAGGATTAGGGTACGTGTTAGGGTTAGGGTAGGGGTTAGGGTTAGGGTACGCGCTAGGTTTAGGGTAGTTATTAAACCTATGTCACTCTCTAGATACCCCTTAGCACGTAAAGGAATATTATTTGGGGGTCCAGCCATGGAGAAGAGTTTAGACACTAGGATAAGATAAGAAACACACCCATTATAAAGAAATCACATTAGGATTCTCTTTTTAAGCTGTTCCTTAAAACACTAGTGCTTCGGAAATCTATTGGAGGCAGAAGCAGTCAAGGGTAGCCTAGGGTTAGTGTTAGGCTTAGGTTTAGGCTTAGGGTACGGCTGAGGGTACGGGTTCGGGGAGGGGTTCGGGTACGGCGTAGGGTATGGGTTAGGGTTAGGGTTCGGTTTAGTGTTAGGGTTAGGGCTCGGTTTAGGGTACGGGTTAGGATTAGGGTACGTGTTAGGGTTAGGGTAGGGGTTAGGGTTAGGGTACGCGTTAGGGTTAGGGTAGTTATTAAACCTATCCCACTCTCTAGATAGCCCTTAGCACGTAAAGGAATATTACCTGGGGGTCCAGCCATGGAGAAGAGTTTAGACACTAGGATAAGATAAGGAACACACCCATTATAAAGAAATCACGTTAGGATTCTCTTTTTAAGCTGGTCTTTAAAACACTAGTCCTTAGGAAATCTATTGGAGGCAGAAGCAGTGAAGGGTAGCCGAGGGTTAGGTTTAGGCTTAGGGTTAGGGTTAGGGTACGGCTTAGGGTACGGGTTCGGGGAGGGGTTTGGGTATGGCGTAGGGTATGGGTTAGTGTTAGGGTTAGGGTTAGTTTTAGGTTTAGGGCTCGTTTTAGGCTACGGGTTAGGATTAGGGTACGTGTCAGGGTTAGGGTAGGGGTTAGGGTTAGGGTACGCGTTAGGGTTAGGTTAGTTATTAAACCTATCGCACTCTCTAGACACCCCTTAGCATGTAAAGGAATATTATTTGGGGTTCAGCCATATCGAAGAGTTTAGACACTAGGATAAGATAAGGAACACACCCATTATAAAGAAATCACGTTAGGATTCTCTTTTTAAGCTGTTCCTTAAAACACTAGTGCTTAGGAAATCTATTGGAGGCAAAAGCAGTCAGGGGTAGTCTAGGGTTAGGGTTAGGCTTCGGGTTAGGGTTAGGGTAGGGCTTAGGGTACGGGTTCGAGGAGGGGTTCGGGTATGGCGTAGGGTATGGGTTAGGGTTAGGGTTCGCGTTAGTGTTAGGGTTAGGGCTCGGTTTAGGGTACGGGTTAGGATTAGGGTACGTGTTAGGGTTACGGTAGGGGTTAGGGTTAGGGTACGCGTTAGGGTTAGGGTAGTTATTAAACCTATCCCACCCTCTAGATACCCCTTAGCACGTAAAGGAATATTATTTGGGGGTCCAGCCATGGAGAAGAGTTTAGACACTAGGATAAGATAAGGAACACACCCATTATAAAGAAATCACATTAGGATTCTCTTTTTAAGCTGTTCCTTAAAACACTAGTGCTTAGGAAATCTATTGGAGGCAGAAGCAATCAAGGGTATTCTAGGGTTAGGGTTAGGCTTAGGTTTAGGCTTAGGGTACGGCTGAGGGTACGGGTTCGAGGAGGGGTTCGGGTACGGCGTAGGGTATGGGTTAGGGTTAGGGTTAGTGTTAGGGTTAGGGCTCGGTTTAGGGTACGGGTTAGGATTAGGGTACGTGTTAGGGTTAGGGTAGGGGTTAGGGTTAGGGTACGCGTTAGAGTTAGGGTAGTTATTAAACCTATCCCACTCTCTAGGTACCCCTTAGTATGCAAAGGAATATTATTTGGGGTTCCAGCCATGGAGAAGAGTTTAGACACTAGGATAAGATAAGGAACACACCCATTATAAAGAAATCACATTAGGATTCTCTTTTTAAGCTGTTCCTTAAAACACTAGTGCTTAGGAAATCTATTGGAGGCAGAAGCAGTCAAGGGTAGCCTAGGGTTAGGGTTAGGCTTAGGGTTAGGGTTAGGGTACGGCTTAGGGTTCGGGTTCGGGGAGGGGTTCGGGTACGGCGTAGGGTATAGGTTAGGGTTAGGGTTCGGGTTAGTGTTAGGGTTAGGGCTCGGTTTAGGGTACGGGTTAGGATTAGGGTACGTGTTAGGGTTAGGGTAGGGGTTAGGGTTAGGGTACGCGCTAGGGTTAGGGTAGTTATTAAACCTATGTCACTCTCTAGATACCCCTTAGCACGTAAAGGAATATTATTTGGGGGTCCAGCCATGGAGAAGAGTTTAGACACTAGGATAAGATAAGAAACACACCCATTATAAAGAAATCACATTAGGATTCTCTTTTTAAGCTGTTCCTTAAAACACTAGTGCTTCGGAAATCTATTGGAGGCAGAAGCAGTCAAGGGTAGCCTAGGGTTAGTGTTAGGCTTAGGTTTAGGCTTAGGGTACGGCTGAGGGTACGGGTTCGGGGAGGGGTTCGGGTACGGCGTAGGGTATGGGTTAGGGTTAGGGTTCGGTTTAGTGTTAGGGTTAGGGCTCGGTTTAGGGTACGGGTTAGGATTAGGGTACGTGTTAGGGTTAGGGTAGGGGTTAGGGTTAGGGTACGCGTTAGGGTTAGGGTAGTTATTAAACCTATCCCACTCTCTAGATAGCCCTTAGCACGTAAAGGAATATTACCTGGGGGTCCAGCCATGGAGAAGAGTTTAGACACTAGGATAAGATAAGGAACACACCCATTATAAAGAAATCACGTTAGGATTCTCTTTTTAAGCTGGTCTTTAAAACACTAGTGCTTAGGAAATCTATTGGAGGCAGAAGCAGTGAAGGGTAGCCGAGGGTTAGGTTTAGGCTTAGGGTTAGGGTTAGGGTACGGCTTAGGGTACGGGTTCGGGGAGGGGTTTGGGTATGGCGTAGGGTATGGGTTAGTGTTAGGGTTAGGGTTAGTTTTAGGTTTAGGGCTCGTTTTAGGGTACGGGTTAGGATTAGGGTACGTGTTAGGGTTAGGGTAGGGGTTAGGGTTAGGGTACGCGTTAGGGTTAGGGTAGTTATTAAACCTATCGCACTCTCTAGACACCCCTTAGCATGTAAAGGAATATTATTTGGGGTTCAGCCATAGAGAAGAGTTTAGACACTAGGATAAGATAAGGAACACACCCATTATAAAGAAATCACGTTAGGATTCTCTTTTTAAGCTGTTCCTTAAAACACTAGTGCTTAGGAAATCTATTGGAGGCAAAAGCAGTCAGGGGTAGTCTAGGGTTAGGGTTAGGCTTCGGGTTAGGGTTAGGGTAGGGCTTAGGGTACGGGTTCGAGGAGGGGTTCGGGTATGGCGTAGGGTATGGGTTAGGGTTAGGGTTCGCGTTAGTGTTAGGGTTAGGGCTCGGTTTAGGGTACGGGTTAGGATTAGGGTACGTGTTAGGGTTAGGGTAGGGGTTAGGGTTAGGGTACGCGCTAGGGTTAGGGTAGTTATTAAACCTATGTCACTCTCTAGGTACCCCTTAGCACGTAAAGGAATATTATTTGGGGGTCCAGCCATGGAGAAGAGTTTAGACACTAGGATAAGATAAGGAACACACCCATTATAAAGAAATCACATTAGGATTCTCTTTTTAAGCTGTTCCTTAAAACACTAGTGCTTAGGAAATCTATTGGAGGCAGAAGCAATCAAGGGTATTCTAGGGTTAGGGTTAGGCTTAGGTTTAGGCTTAGGGTACGGCTGAGGGTACGGGTTCGAGGAGGGGTTCGGGTACGGCGTAGGGTATGGGTTAGGGTTAGGGTTAGGGTTAGTGTTAGGGTTAGGGCTCGGTTTAGGGTACGGGTTAGGATTAGGGTACGTGTTAGGGTTAGGGTAGGGGTTAGGGTTAGGGTACGCGTTAGGGTTAGGGTAGTTATTAAACCTATCCCACTCTCTAGGTACCCCTTAGTATGCAAAGGAATATTATTTGGGGTTCCAGCCATGGAGAAGAGTTTAGACACTAGGATAAGATAAGGAACACACCCATTATAAAGAAATCACATTAGGATTCTCTTTTTAAGCTGTTCCTTAAAACACTAGTGCTTAGGAAATCTATTGGAGGCAGAAGCAGTCAAGGGTAGCCTAGGGTTAGGGTTAGGCTTAGGGTTAGGGTTAGGGTACGGCTTAGGGTTCGGGTTCGGGGAGGGGTTCGGGTACGGCGTAGGGTATAGGTTAGGGTTAGGGTTCGGGTTAGTGTTAGGGTTAGGGCTCGGTTTAGGGTACGGGTTAGGATTAGGGTACGTGTTAGGGTTAGGGTAGGGGTTAGGGTTAGGGTACGCGCTAGGGTTAGGGTAGTTATTAAACCTATGTCACTCTCTAGATACCCCTTAGCACGTAAAGGAATATTATTTGGGGGTCCAGCCATGGAGAAGAGTTTAGACATTGGATAAGATAAGAAACACACCCATTATAAAGAAATCACATTAGGATTCTCTTTTTAAGCTGTTCCTTAAAACACTAGTGCTTCGGAAATCTATTGGAGGCAGAAGCAGTCAGGGGTAGCCTAGGGTTAGTGTTAGGCTTAGGTTTAGGCTTAGGGTACGGCTGAGGGTACGGGTTCGGGGAGGGGTTTGGGTACGGCGTAGGGTATGGGTTAGGGTTAGGGTTCGGTTTAGTGTTAGGGTTAGGGCTCGGTTTAGGGTACGGGTTAGGATTAGGGTACGTGTTAGGGTTAGGGTAGGGGTTAGGGTTAGGGTACGCGTTAGGGTTAGGGTAGTTATTAAACCTATCCCACTCTCTAGATAGCCCTTAGCACGTAAAGGAATATTACCTGGGGGTCCAGCCATGGAGAAGAGTTTAGACACTAGGATAAGATAAGGAACACACCCATTATAAAGAAATCACGTTAGGATTCTCTTTTTAAGCTGGTCTTTAAAACACTAGTGCTTAGGAAATCTATTGGAGGCAGAAGCAGTGAAGGGTAGCCGAGGGTTAGGTTTAGGCTTAGGGTTAGGGTTAGGGTACGGCTTAGGGTACGGGTTCGGGGAGGGGTTTGGGTATGGCGTAGGGTATGGGTTAGTGTTAGGGTTAGGGTTAGTTTTAGGTTTAGGGCTCGTTTTAGGGTACGGGTTAGGATTAGGGTACGTGTTAGGGTTAGGGTAGGGGTTAGGGTTAGGGTACGCGTTAGGGTTAGGGTAGTTATTAAACCTATCGCACTCTCTAGACACCCCTTAGCATGTAAAGGAATATTATTTGGGGTTAAGCCATAGAGAAGAGTTTAGACACTAGGATAAGATAAGGAACACACCCATTATAAAGAAATCACGTTAGGATTCTCTTTTTAAGCTGTTCCTTAAAACACTAGTGCTTAGGAAATCTATTGGAGGCAAAAGCAGTCAGGGGTAGTCTAGGGTTAGGGTTAGGCTTCGGGTTAGGGTTAGGGTAGGGCTTAGGGTACGGGTTCGAGGAGGGGTTCGGGTATGGCGTAGGGTATGGGTTAGGGTTAGGGTTCGCGTTAGTGTTAGGGTTAGGGCTCGGTTTAGGGTACGGGTTAGGATTAGGGTACGTGTTAGGGTTACGGTAGGGGTTAGGGTTAGGGTACGCGTTAGGGTTAGGGTAGTTATTAAACCTATCCCACCCTCTAGATACCCCTTAGCACGTAAAGGAATATTATTTGGGGGTCCAGCCATGGAGAAGAGTTTAGACACTAGGATAAGATAAGGAACACACCCATTATAAAGAAATCAGATTAGGATTCTCTTTTTAAGCTGTTCCTTAAAACACTAGTGCTTAGGAAATCTATTGGAGGCAGAAGCAATCAAGGGTATTCTAGGGTTAGGGTTAGGCTTAGGTTTAGGCTTAGGGTACGGCTGAGGGTACGGGTTCGAGGAGGGGTTCGGGTACGGCGTAGGGTATGGGTTAGGGTTAGGGTTAGGGTTAGTGTTAGGGTTAGGGCTCGGTTTAGGGTACGGGTTAGGATTAGGGTACGTGTTAGGGTTAGGGTAGGGGTTAGGGTTAGGGTACGCGTTAGGGTTAGGGTAGTTATTAAACCTATCCCACTCTCTAGGTACCCCTTAGTATGCAAAGGAATATTATTTGGGGTTCCAGCCATGGAGAAGAGTTTAGACACTAGGATAAGATAAGGAACACACCCATTATAAAGAAATCACATTAGGACTCTCTTTTTAAGCTGTTCCTTAAAACACTAGTGCTTCGGAAATCTATTGGAGGCAGAAGCAGTCAAGAGTAGCCTAGGGTTAGTGTTAGGCTTAGGTTTAGGCTTAGGGTACGGCTGAGGGTACGGGTTCGGGGAGGGGTTCGGGTACGGCGTAGGGTATGGGTTAGGGTTAGGGTTCGGTTTAGTGTTAGGGTTAGGGCTCGGTTTAGGGTACGGGTTAGGATTAGGGTACGTGTTAGGGTTAGGGTAGGGGTTAGGGTTAGGGTACGCGTTAGGGTTAGGGTAGTTATTAAACCTATCCCACTCTCTAGATAGCCCTTAGCACGTAAAGGAATATTACCTGGGGGTCCAGCCATGGAGAAGAGTTTAGACACTAGGATAAGATAAGGAACACACCCATTATAAAGAAATCACGTTAGGATTCTCTTTTTAAGCTGGTCTTTAAAACACTAGTGCTTAGGAAATCTATTGGAGGCAGAAGCAGTGAAGGGTAGCCGAGGGTTAGGTTTAGGCTTAGGGTTAGGGATAGGGTACGGCTTAGGGTACGGGTTCGGGGAGGGGTTTGGGTATGGCGTAGGGTATGGGTTAGTGTTAGGGTTAGGGTTAGTTTTAGGTTTAGGGCTCGTTTTAGGGTACGGGTTAGGATTAGGGTACGTGTTAGGGTTATGGTAGGGGTTAGGGTTAGGGTACGCGTTAGGGTTAGGGTAGTTATTAAACCTATCCCACTCTCTAGATACCCCTTAGCACGTAAAGGAATATTATTTGGGGGTCCAGCCATGGAGAAGAGTTTAGACACTAGGACAATTAAGGAACACACCCATTATAAAGAAATCACATTAGGATTCTCTTTTTAAGTTGTTCCTTAAAACAATAGTGCTTAGGAAATCTATTGGAGGCAGAAGGAGTCAGGGGTAGCCTAGGGTTAGGGTTAGGCTTAGAGTTAGGGTTAGGGTACAGCTTAGGGTTCGGGTTCGAGGAGGGGTTCGGGTACGGCGTAGGGTATGGGTTAGGGTTAGGGTTAGGGTTAGTGTTAGGGTTAGGGCTCGGTTTAGGGTACGGGTTAGGATTAGGGTACGTGTTAGGGTTAGGGAAGGGGTTAGGAATAGGGTACGCGTTAGGGTTACGGTAGTTATTAAACCTATCCCACTCTCTAGATACCCCTTAGCACGTAAAGGAATATTATTTGGGGGTCCAGCCATGGAGAAGAGTTTAGACACTAGGATAGGATAAGGAACACACCCATTATAAAGAAATCACATTAGGATTCTCTTTTTAAGCTGTTCCTTAAAACACTAGTGCTTAGGAAATCTTTTGGAGGCAGAAGAAGTCAAGGGTAGCCTAGGGTTAGGCTTAGGGTTACGGTACGGCTTAGGGTACGGGTTCGGGGAGGGGTTTGGGTACGGCGTAGGGAATGGGTTAGGGTTAGGGTTAGGGTTAGTGTTAGGGTTAGGGCTCGGTTTAGGGTACGGGTTAGGATTAGGGTACGTGTTATGGTTAGGGTAGGGGTTAGGGTTAGGGTACGCGTTAGGGTTAGGGTAGTTATTAAACCTATCCCACTCTCTAGATACCCCTTAGCACGTAAAGGAATATTATTTGGGGGTCCAGCCATTGAGAAGAGTTTAGACAGTAGGATAAGTTAAGGAACACACCCATTATAAGGAAATCACATTAGGATTCTCTTTTTAAGCTGTTCCTTAAAACACTAGTGCTTAGGAAATCTATTGGAGGCAGAAGGCGTCAGGGGTAGCCTAGTGTTAGGGTTAGGCTTAGAGTTAGGGTTAGGGTACGGGTTCGAGGAGGGGTTCGGGTATGGCGTAGGGTATGGGTTAGGCTTAGGGTTAGATTTAGTGTTAGGGTTAGGGCTCCGTTTAGGGTACGGGTTAGGATTAGGGTACGTGTTAGGGTTAGGGTAGGGGTTAGGGTTAGGGTACGCGTTAGGGTTAGGGTAGTTATTAAACCTATCCCACTCTCTAGATACCCCTTAGCACGTAAAGGAATATTATTTGGGGGTCCAGCCATGGAGAAGAGTTTAGACACTAGTTTAAGATAAGGAACACACCCATTATAAATAAATCACATTAGGATTCTCTTTTTAAGCTGTTCCTTAAAACACTAGTGCTTAGGAAATCTATTGGAGGCAGAAGCAGTCAAGGGTAGCCTAGGGTTAGGGTTAGGCTTAGGGTTAGGGTTAGGGTACGGCTTAGGGTAAGGGTTCGGTGAGGGGTTCGGGTATGGCGTACGGTTGGGTTAGGGTTAGGGTTAGGGTTAGGGCTCGCTTTAGGGTACGGGTTAGGATTAGGGTATCTGTTAGGGTTAGGGTAGGGGTTAGGGTTAGGGTTAGGGTTAGGGTTAGGGTACGGCTTAGGGTTCGGGTTCGGAGAGGGGTTCGGATACGGCGTAGGGCATGGGTTAGGGTTAGTGTTTGGCTTAGTGTTACGGTTAGGGCTCGGTTTAGGGTACGGGTTAGGATTAGGGTACGTGTTAGGGTTAGGGTAGGGGTTAGGGTTAGGGTACGCGTTAGGGTTAGGGTAGTTATTAAACCTATCCCACTCTCTAGATACCCCTTAGCACGTAAAGGAATATTATTTAGGGGTCCATCCATGGAGAAGAGTTTAGACACTAGGATAAGATAAGGAACACACCCATTATAAAGAAATCACGTTAGGATTCTCTTTTTAAGCTGTTCATTAAAACACTAGTGCTTAGGAAATCTATTGGAGGCAGAAGCACTCAAGGGTAGCCTAGGGTTAGGGTTACGCTTAGGTTTAGGTTTAGGGTACGGCTTAGGGTACGGGTTCGGGGAGGGGTTCGGGTACGGCATAGGGTATAGGTTAGGGATAGGGTTAGGGTTAGTGTTAGGGTTAGGGCTCGGTTTAGGGTACGGGTTAGGATTAGGGTACGTGTTAGGTTTAGGGTAGGGGTTAGGGTTAGGCTTAGGGTTAGGGTTAGGGTACGGCTTAGGGTACGGGTTCGAGGAGGGGTTCGGGTATGGCGTACGGTTGGGTTAGGGTTAGGGTTAGGGTTAGGGCTCGCTTTAGGGTTAGGGTTAGGGTTAGGGTACGGCTTATGGTACGGGTTCGGGGAGGGGTTCGGGTACGGCGCAGGGTATGGGTTAGGGTTCGGGTTAGTGTTAGGGTTAGGGCTCGGTTTAGGGTACGGGTTAGGATTAGGGTACGTGTTAGGGGTAGGGTAGGGGTTAGGGTTAGGGTACGCGTTAGGGTTAGGGTAGTTATTAAACCTATCCCACTCTCTAGGTACCCCTTAGTATGCAAAGGAATATTATTTGGGGGTCCAGCCATGGAGAAGAGTTTAGACACTAGGATAAGATAAGGAACACACCCATTATAAAGAAATCACATTAGGATTCTCTTTTTAAGCTGTTCCTTAAAACACTAGTGCTTAGGAAATCTATTGGAGGCAGAAGCAGTCAGGGGTAGCCTAGGGTTAGGGTTAGGCTTAGGGTTAGGGTTAGGGTACGGCTTAGGGTACGGGTTCGAGGAGGGGTTCGGGTATGGCGTAGGGTATGGGTTAGGGTTAGGGTTATGGTTAGTGTTAGGGTTAGGGCTCGGTTTACGTTATGGGTTAGGATTATGGTACGTGTTAGGGTTAGGGTAGGGGTTAGGGTTAGGGTACGCGTTAGGGTTAGGGTAGTTAATAAACCTATCCCACTCTCTAGATATCTCTTAGCACGTAAAGGAATATTATTTGGGGGTCCAGCAATGGAAAAGAGTTTAGACACTAGGATAAGATAAGGAACACACCCATTATAAAGAAATCACATTAGGATTCTCTTTTTAAGCTGTTCCTTAAAACACTAGTGCTTAGGAAATCTATTGGAGGCAGAAGCAGTCAAGGGTAGCCTAGGGTTAGGGTTAGGCTTAGGTTTAGGCTTAGGGTACAGCTGAGGGTACGGGTTCGGTGACGGGTTCGGGTATGGCGTAGGGTATGGGTTAGGGTTAGGGTTAGGGTTAGTGTTAGGGTTAGGGCTCGGTTTAGGGTACGGGTTAGGATTAGGGTACTTGTTAGGGTTAGGGTAGGGGTTAGGGTTAGGGTACGCGTTAGGGTTAGGGTAGTTATTAAACCTCTCCCACTCTCTAGGTACCCCTTAGTATGCAAAGGAATATTATTTGGGGGTCCAGCCATGGACAAGAGTTTAGACACTAGGATAAGATAAGGAACACATCCATTATAAAGAAATCACATTAGGATTCTCTTTTTAAGCTGTTCCTTAAAACACTAGTGCTTAGGAAATGTATTGGAGGCAGAAGCAGTCAGGGGTAGCCTAGGGTTAGGGTTAGGCTTAAGGTTAGGGTTAGGGTACGGCTTAGGGTACGGGTTCGAGGAGGGGTTCGGGTATGGCGTAGGGTATGGGTTAGGGTTAGGGTTATGGTTAGTGTTAGGGTTAGGGCTCGGTTTAGGGTACGGGTTAGGATTAGGGTACGTGTTAGGGTTAGGGTAGGGGTTAGGGTTAGGGTACGCGTTAGGGTTAGGGTAGTTAAAAAACCTATCCCACTCTCTAGATACCCCTTAGCACGTAAAGGAATATTATTTGGGGGTCCAGCCATGCAGAAGTGTTTAGACACTAAGAAAAGATTAGGAACACACCCATTATAAAGAAATCACATTAGGATTCTCTTTTTAAGCTGTTCCTTAAAACACTAGTGCTTAGAAAATCTATTGGACGCAGAAGCAGTCAAGGGTAGCCCAGGGTTAAGTTACGGCTTAGGGTACGGGTTCCGGGACGGGTTCGGGTTCGGCGTAGGGTATGGGTTAGGGTTAGGGTTAGTGTTAGGGTTAGGGCTCGGTTTAGGGTACGGGTTAGGATTAGGGTACGTGTTAGGGTTAGGGTAGGGGTTAGGGTTAGGGTACGCGTTAGGGTTAGGGTAGTTATTAAACCTATCCCACTCTCTAGATAGCCCTTAGCACGTAAAGGAATATTACCTGGGGGTCCAGCCATGGAGAAGAGTTTAGACACTAGGATAAGATAAGGAACACACCCATTATAAAGAAATCACGTTAGGATTCTCTTTTTAAGCTGGTCTTTAAAACACTAGTGCTTAGGAAATCTATTGGAGGCAGAAGCAGTGAAGGGTAGCCGAGGGTTAGGTTTAGGCTTAGGGTTAGGGATAGGGTACGGCTTAGGGTACGGGTTCGGGGAGGGGTTTGGGTATGGCGTAGGGTATGGGTTAGTGTTAGGGTTAGGGTTAGTTTTAGGTTTAGGGCTCGTTTTAGGGTACGGGTTAGGATTAGGGTACGTGTTAGGGTTAGGGTAGGGGTTAGGGTTAGGGTACGCGTTAGGGTTAGGGTAGTTATTAAACCTATCCCACTCTCTAGATACCCCTTAGCACGTAAAGGAATATTATTTGGGGGTCCAGCCATGGAGAAGAGTTTAGACACTAGGACAATTAAGGAACACACCCATTATAAAGAAATCACATTAGGATTCTCTTTTTAAGTTGTTCCTTAAAACAATAGTGCTTAGGAAATCTATTGGAGGCAGAAGGAGTCAGGGGTAGCCTAGGGTTAGGGTTAGGCTTAGAGTTAGGGTTAGGGTACAGCTTAGGGTTCGGGTTCGAGGAGGGGTTCGGGTACGGCGTAGGGTATGGGTTAGGGTTAGGGTTAGGGTTAGTGTTAGGGTTAGGGCTCGGTTTAGGGTACGGGTTAGGATTAGGGTACGTGTTAGGGTTAGGGAAGGGGTTAGGAATAGGGTACGCGTTAGGGTTACGGTAGTTATTAAACCTATCCCACTCTCTAGATACCCCTTAGCACGTAAAGGAATATTATTTGGGGGTCCAGCCATGGAGGAGAGTTTAGACACTAGGATAGGATAAGGAACACACCCATTATAAAGAAATCACATTAGGATTCTCTTTTTAAGCTGTTCCTTAAAACACTAGTGCTTAGGAAATCTTTTGGAGGCAGAAGAAGTCAAGGGTAGCCTAGGGTTAGGCTTAGGGTTACGGTACGGCTTAGGGTACGGGTTCGGGGAGGGGTTTGGGTACGGCGTAGGGAATGGGTTAGGGTTAGGGTTAGGGTTAGTGTTAGGATTAGGGCTCGGTTTAGGGTACGGGTTAGGATTAGGGTACGTGTTATGGTTAGGGTAGGGGTTAGGGTTAGGGTACGCGTTAGGGTTAGGGTAGTTATTAAACCTATCCCACTCTCTAGATACCCCTTAGTACGTAAAGGAATATTATTTGGGGGTCCAGCCATTGAGAAGAGTTTAGACAGTAGGATAAGTTAAGGAACACACCCATTATAAGGAAATCACATTAGGATTCTCTTTTTAAGCTGTTCCTTAAAACACTAGTGCTTAGGAAATCTATTGGAGGCAGAAGGCGTCAGGGGTAGCCTAGTGTTAGGGTTAGGCTTAGAGTTAGGGTTAGGGTACGGGTTCGAGGAGGGGTTCGGGTATGGCGTAGGGTATGGGTTAGGCTTAGGGTTAGATTTAGTGTTAGGGTTAGGGCTCCGTTTAGGGTACGGGTTAGGATTAGGGTACGTGTTAGGGTTAGGGTAGGGGTTAGGGTTAGGGTACGCGTTAGGGTTAGGGTAGTTATTAAACCTATCCCACTCTCTAGATACCCCTTAGCACGTAAAGGAATATTATTTGGGGGTCCAGCCATGGAGAAGAGTTTAGACACTAGTTTAAGATAAGGAACACACCCATTATAAATAAATCACATTAGGATTCTCTTTTTAAGCTGTTCCTTAAAACACTAGTGCTTAGGAAATCTATTGGAGGCAGAAGCAGTCAAGGGTAGCCTAGGGTTAGGGTTAGGCTTAGGGTTAGGGTTAGGGTACGGCTTAGGGTAAGGGTTCGGTGAGGGGTTCGGGTATGGCGTACGGTTGGGTTAGGGTTAGGGTTAGGGTTAGGGCTCGCTTTAGGGTACGGGTTAGGATTAGGGTATCTGTTAGGGTTAGGGTAGGGGTTAGGGTTAGGGTTAGGGTTAGGGTTAGGGTACGGCTTAGGGTTCGGGTTCGGAGAGGGGTTCGGATACGGCGTAGGGCATGGGTTAGGGTTAGTGTTTGGCTTAGTGTTAGGGTTAGGGCTCGGTTTAGGGTACGGGTTAGGATTAGGGTACGTGTTAGGGTTAGGGTAGGGGTTAGGGTTAGGGTACGCGTTAGGGTTAGGGTAGTTATTAAACCTATCCCACTCTCTAGATACCCCTTAGCACGTAAAGGAATATTATTTAGGGGTCCATCCATGGAGAAGAGTTTAGACACTAGGATAAGATAAGGAACACACCCATTATAAAGAAATCACGTTAGGATTCTCTTTTTAAGCTGTTCATTAAAACACTAGTGCTTAGGAAATCTATTGGAGGCAGAAGCACTCAAGGGTAGCCTAGGGTTAGGGTTACGCTTAGGTTTAGGTTTAGGGTACGGCTTAGGGTACGGGTTCGGGGAGGGGTTCGGGTACGGCATAGGGTATAGGTTAGGGATAGGGTTAGGGTTAGTGTTAGGGTTAGGGCTCGGTTTAGGGTACGGGTTAGGATTAGGGTACGTGTTAGGTTTAGGGTAGGGGTTAGGGTTAGGCTTAGGGTTAGGGTTAGGGTACGGCTTAGGGTACGGGTTCGAGGAGGGGTTCGGGTATGGCGTACGGTTGGGTTAGGGTTAGGGTTAGGGTTAGGGCTCGCTTTAGGGTTAGGGTTAGGGTTAGGGTACGGCTTATGGTACGGGTTCGGGGAGGGGTTCGGGTACGGCGCAGGGTATGGGTTAGGGTTAGGGTTCGGGTTAGTGTTAGGGTTAGGGCTCGGTTTAGGGTACGGGTTAGGATTAGGGTACGTGTTAGGGGTACGGTAGGGGTTAGGGTTAGGGTACGCGTTAGGGTTAGGGTAGTTATTAAACCTATCCCACTCTCTAGGTACCCCTTAGTATGCAAAGGAATATTATTTGGGGGTCCAGCCATGGAGAAGAGTTTAGACACTAGGATAAGATAAGGAACACACCCATTATAAAGAAATCACATTAGGATTCTCTTTTTAAGCTGTTCCTTAAAACACTAGTGCTTAGGAAATCTATTGGAGGCAGAAGCAGTCAGGGGTAGCCTAGGGTTAGGGTTAGGCTTAGGGTTAGGGTTAGGGTACGGCTTAGGGTACGGGTTCGAGGAGGGGTTCGGGTATGGCGTAGGGTATGGGTTAGGGTTAGGGTTATGGTTAGTGTTAGGGTTAGGGCTCGGTTTACGTTATGGGTTAGGATTATGGTACGTGTTAGGGTTAGGGTAGGGGTTAGGGTTAGGGTACGCGTTAGGGTTAGGGTAGTTAAAAAACCTATCCCACTCTCTAGATACCCCTTAGCACGTAAAGGAATATTATTTGGGTGTCCAGCCATGGAGAAGTGTTTAGACACTAGGAAAAGATTAGGAACACACCCATTATAAAGAAATCACATTAGGATTCTCTTTTTAAGCTGTTCCTTAAAACACTAGTGCTTAGAAAATCTATTGGAGGCAAAAGCAGTCAAGGGTGGGTTAGGGTTAGGCTTAGGGTTAGGGTTAGGGTTAGGGTACGGCTTAGGATACGGGTTCGGGGAGGGGTTTGGGTACGGCGTAGGGTATGGGTTAGTGTTAGGGTAATGGTTAGTGTTAGGGTTAGGGCTCGGTTTAGGGTACGGGTTAGGATTAGGGTACGTGTTAGGGTTAGGGTAGGGGTTAGGGTTAGGGTACGCGTTAGGGTTAGGGTAGTTATTAAACCTATCCCACTCTCTAGACACCTCTTAGCATGTAAAGGAATATTATTTGGGGGTCCAGCCATAGAGAAGAGTTTAGACACTAGGATAAGATAAGGAACACACCCATTATAAAGAAATCACGTTAGGATTCTCTTTTTAAGCTGTTCCTTAAAACACTAGTGCTTAGGAAATCTATTGGAGGCAAAAGCAGTCAGGGGTAGCCTAGGGTTAGGGTTAGACTTAGGGTTAGGGTTAGGGTAGGGATTAGGGTACGGGTTCGAGGAGGGGTTCGGGTATGGCGTACGGTATGGGTTAGGGTTAGGGTTCGGGTTAGTGTTAGGGTTAGGGCTCGGTTTAGGGTACGGGTTAGGATTAGGGTACGTGTTAGGTTTAGGGTAGGGGTTAGGGTTAGGGTTCGTGTTAGGGTTAGGGTAGTTATTAAACCTATCCCACTCTCTAGACACCCCTTAGCACGTAAAGGAATATTATTTGGGGGTCCAGCCATGGAGAAGAGTTTAGACACTAGGATAAGATAAGGAACACACCCATTATAAAGAAATCACGTTAGGATTCTCTTTTTAAGCTGTTCCTTAAAACACTAGTGCTTAGAAAATCTATTGGTGGCAGAAGCAGTCAAGGGTAGTCTCGGGTTAGGGTTAGGCTTAGGGTTAGGGTTAGGGTATGGCTTAGCGTACGGGTTCGGGGAGGGGTTCGGGTACGGCGTAGGGTATGGGTTAGGGTTAGGGTTCGGGTTAGTGTTAGGGTTAGGGCTCGGTTTAGGTTACGGGTTAGGATTAGGGTACGTGTTAGGGGTAGGGTAGGGGTTAGGGTTAGGGTACGCGTTAGGGTTAGGGTAGTTAATAAACCTATCCCACTCTCTAGATATCTCTTAGCACGTAAAGGAATATTATTTGGGGGTCCAGCAATGGAAAAGAGTTTAGACACTAGGATAAGATAAGGAACACACCCATTATAAAGAAATCACATTAGGATTCTCTTTTTAAGCTGTTCCTTAAAACACTAGTGCTTAGGAAATCTATTGGAGGCAGAAGCAGTCAAGGGTAGCCTAGGGTTAGGGTTAGGCTTAGGTTTAGGCTTAGGGTACAGCTGAGGGTACGGGTTCGGTGACGGGTTCGGGTATGGCGTAGGGTATGGGTTAGGGTTAGGGTTAGGGTTAGTGTTAGGGTTAGGGCTCGGTTTAGGGTACGGGTTAGGATTAGGGTACTTGTTAGGGTTAGGGTAGGGGTTAGGGTTAGGGTACGCGTTAGGGTTAGGGTAGTTATTAAACCTCTCCCACTCTCTAGGTACCCCTTAGTATGCAAAGGAATATTATTTGGGGGTCCAGCCATGGAGAAGAGTTTAGACACTAGGATAAGATAAGGAACACGTCCATTATAAAGAAATCACATTAGGATTCTCTTTTTAAGCTGTTCCTTAAAACACTAGTGCTTAGGAAATGTATTGGAGGCAGAAGCAGTCAGGGGTAGCCTAGGGTTAGGGTTAGGCTTAGGGTTAGGGTTAGGGTACGGCTTAGGGTACGGGTTCGAGGAGGGGTTCGGGTATGGCGTAGGGTATGGGTTAGGGTTAGGGTTATGGTTAGTGTTAGGGTTAGGGCTCGGTTTAGGGTACGGGTTAGGATTAGGGTACGTGTTAGGGTTAGGGTAGGGGTTAGGGTTAGGGTACGCGTTAGGGTTAGGGTAGTTAAAAAACCTATCCCACTCTCTAGATACCCCTTAGCACGTAAAGGAATATTATTTGGGGGTCCAGCCATGCAGAAGTGTTTAGACACTAAGAAAAGATTAGGAACACACCCATTATAAAGAAATCACATTAGGATTCTCTTTTTAAGCTGTTCCTTAAAACACTAGTGCTTAGAAAATCTATTGGACGCAGAAGCAGTCAAGGGTAGCCTAGGGTTAAGTTACGGCTTAGGGTACGGGTTCCGGGACGGGTTCGGGTTCGGCGTAGGGTATGGGTTAGGGTTAGGGTTAGTGTTAGGGTTAGGGCTCGGTTTAGGGTACGGGTTAGGATTAGGGTACGTGTTAGGGTTAGGGTAGGGGTTAGGGTTAGGGTACGCGTTAGGGTTAGGGTAGTTAATAAACCTATCCCACTCTCTAGATACCCCTTAGCACGTAAAGGAATATTATTTGGGGGTCCAGCCATGGAGAAGAGTTTAGACACTAGGATAAGATAAGGAACACACCCATTATAAAGAAATCACGTTAGGATTCTCTTTTTATGCTGGTCTTTAAAACACTAGTGCTTAGGAAATCTATTGGAGGCAGAAGCAGTCAAGGGTAGCCTAGGGTTAGGGTTAGGCTTAGGGTTAGGGTTAGGGTAAGGCTTAGGGTACGGGTTCGGGGAGGGGTTAGGGTTAGGGTTAGGGTTAGGGCTAGCGTACGGCTTAGGGTACGGGTTCGAGGAGGGGTTCGGGTATGGCGTAGGGTATGGGTTAAGGTTAGGGTTATGGTTAGTGTTAGGGTTAGGGTTCGGTTTAGGGTACGGGTTAGGATTAGGGTACGTGTTAGGGTTAGGGTAGGGGTTAGGGTTAGGGTACGCGTTAGTGTTAGCGTAGTTATTTAACCTATCCCACTCTCTAGATACCGCTTAGTACGTAAGGAATATTATTTGGGGGTCCAGCCATGGAGAAGAGTTTAGACACTAGGATAAGATAAGGAACACACCCATTATAAAGAAATCACGTTAGGATTGTCTTTTTAAGCTGTTCCTTAAAACACTAGTGCTTCGGAAATCTATTGGAGGCAGAAGCAGTCAAGGGTAGCCTAGGGTTAGTGTTAGGCTTAGGTTTAGGCTTAGGGTACGGCTGAGGGTACGGGTTCGGGGAGGGGTTCGGGTACGGCGTAGGGTATGGGTTAGGGTTAGGGTTCGGTTTAGTGTTAGGGTTAGGGCTCGGTTTAGGGTACGGATTAGGATTAGGGTACGTGTTAGGGTTAGGGTAGGGGTTAGGGTTAGGGTACGCGTTAGGGTTAGGGTAGTTATTAAACCTATCCCACTCTCTAGATAGCCCTTAGCACGTAAAGGAATATTACCTGGGTGTCCAGCCATGGAGAAGAGTTTAGACACTAGGATAAGATAAGGAACACACCCATTATAAAGAAATCACGTTAGGATTCTCTTTTTAAGCTGGTCTTTAAAACACTAGTGCTTAGGAAATCTATTGGAGGCAGAAGCAGTGAAGGGTAGCCGAGGGTTAGGTTTAGGCTTAGGGTTAGGGTTAGGGTACGGTTTAGGGTACGGGTTTGGGGAGGGGTTTGGGTACGGCGTAGGGTATGGGTTAGTGTTAGGGTTAGGGTTAGTTTTAGGTTTAGGGCTCGTTTTAGGGTACGGGTTAGGATTAGGGTACGTGTTAGGGTTAGGGTAGGGGTTAGGGTTAGGGTACGCGTTAGGGTTAGGGTAGTTATTAAACGTATCGCACTCTGTAGACACCCCTTAGCATGTAAAGGAATATTATTTGGGGTTCAGCCATAGAGAAGAGTTTAGACACTAGGATAAGATAAGGAACACACCCATTATAAAGAAATCACGTTAGGATTCTCTTTTTAAGCTGTTCCTTAAAACACTAGTGCTTAGGAAATCTATTGGAGGCAAAAGCACTCAGGGGTAGTCTAGGGTTAGGGTTAGGCTTCGGGTTAGGGTTAGGGTAGGGCTTAGGGTACGGGTTCGAGGAGGGGTTCGGGTATGGCGTAGGGTATGGGTTAGGGTTAGGGTTCGCCTTAGTGTTAGGGTTAGGGCTCGGTTTAGGGTACGGGTTAGGATTAGGGTACGTGTTAGGGTTAGGGTAGGGGTTAGGGTTAGGGTACGCGCTAGGGTTAGGGTAGTTATTAAACCTATGTCACTCTCTAGATAGCCCTTAGCACGTAAAGGAATATTACCTGGGGGTCCAGCCATGGAGAAGAGTTTAGACACTAGGATAAGATAAGGAACACACCCATTATAAAGAAATCACATTAGGATTCTCTTTTTAAGCTGGTCTTTAAAACACTAGTGCTTAGGAAATCTATTGGAGGCAGAAGCAGTGAAGGGTAGCCGAGGGTTAGGTTTAGGCTTAGGGTTAGGGTTAGGGTACGGCTTAGGGTACGGGTTCGGGGAGGGGTTTGGGTACGGCGTAGGGTATGGGTTAGTGTTAGGGTTAGGGTTAGTTTTAGGTTTAGGGCTCGGTTTAGGGTACGGGTTAGGATTAGGGTACGTGTTAGGGTTAGGGTAGGGGTTAGGGTTAGGGTACGCGCTAGGGTTAGGGTAGTTATTAAACCTATGTCACTCTCTACATACCCCTTAGCACGTAAAGGAATATTATTTGGGGGTCCAGCCATGGAGAAGAGTTTAGACACTAGGATAAGATAAGAAACACACCCATTATAAAGAAATCACATTAGGATTCTCTTTTTAAGCTGTTCCTTAAAACACTAGTGCTTCGGAAATCTATTGGAGGCAGAAGCAGTCAAGGGTAGCCTAGGGTTAGTGTTAGGCTTAGGTTTAGGCTTAGGGTTCGGCTGAGGGTACGGGTTCGGGGAGGGGTTCGGGTACGGCGTAGGGTATGGGTTAGGGTTAGGGTTCGGTTTAGTGTTAGGGTTAGGGCTCGGTTTAGGGTACGGGTTAGGATTAGGGTACGTGTTAGGGTTAGGGTAGGGGTTAGGGTTAGGGTACGCGTTAGGGTTAGGGTAGTTATTAAACCTATCCCACTCTCTAGATAGCCCTTAGCACGTAAAGGAATATTACCTGGGGGTCCAGCCATGGAGAAGAGTTTAGACACTAGGATAAGATAAGGAACACACCCATTATAAAGAAATCACGTTAGGATTCTCTTTTTAAGCTGGTCTTTAAAACACTAGTGCTTAGGAAATCTATTGGAGGCAGAAGCAGTGAAGGGTAGCCGAGGGTTAGGTTTAGGCTTAGGGTTAGGGTTAGGGTACGGCTTAGGGTACGGGTTCGGGGAGGGGTTTGGGTATGGCGTAGGGTATGGGTTAGTGTTAGGGTTAGGGTTAGTTTTAGGGTTAGGGCTCGTTTTAGGGTACGGGTTAGGATTAGGGTACGTGTCAGGGTTAGGGTAGGGGTTAGGGTTAGGGTACGCGTTAGGGTTAGGTTAGTTATTAAACCTATCGCACTCTCTAGACACCCCTTAGCATGTAAAGGAATATTATTTGGGGTTCAGCCATATCGAAGAGTTTAGACACTAGGATAAGATAAGGAACACACCCATTATAAAGAAATCACGTTAGGATTCTCTTTTTAAGCTGTTCCTTAAAACACTAGTGCTTAGGAAATCTATTGGAGGGAAAAGCAGTCAGGGGTAGTCTAGGGTTAGGGTTAGGCTTCGGGTTAGGGTTAGGGTAGGGCTTAGGGTACGGGTTCGAGGAGGGGTTCGGGTATGGCGTAGGGTATGGGTTAGGGTTAGGGTTCGCGTTAGTGTTAGGGTTAGGGCTCGGTTTAGGGTACGGGTTAGGATTAGGGTACGTGTTAGGGTTACGGTAGGGGTTAGGGTTAGGGTACGCGTTAGGGTTAGGGTAGTTATTAAACCTATCCCACCCTCTAGATACCCCTTAGCACGTAAAGGAATATTATTTGGGGGTCCAGCCATGGAGAAGAGTTTAGACACTAGGATAAGATAAGGAACACACCCATTATAAAGAAATCACATTAGGATTCTCTTTTTAAGCTGTTCCTTAAAACACTAGTGCTTAGGAAATCTATTGGAGGCAGAAGCAATCAAGGGTATTCTAGGGTTAGGGTTAGGCTTAGGTTTAGGCTTAGGGTACGGCTGAGGGTACGGGTTCGGGGAGGGGTTCGGGTACGGCGTAGGGTATGGGTTAGGGTTAGGGTTCGGTTTAGTGTTAGGGTTAGGGCTCGGTTTAGGGTACGGGTTAGGATTAGGGTACGTGTTAGGGTTAGGGTAGGGGTTAGGGTTAGGGTACGCGTTAGGGTTAGGGTAGTTATTAAACCTATCCCACTCTCTAGGTACCCCTTAGTATGCAAAGGAATATTATTTGGGGTTCCAGCCATGGAGAAGAGTTTAGACACTAGGATAAGATAAGGAACACACCCATTATAAAGAAATCACATTAGGATTCTCTTTTTAAGCTGTTCCTTAAAACACTAGTGCTTAGGAAATCTATTGGAGGCAGAAGCAGTCAAGGGTAGCCTAGGGTTAGGGTTAGGCTTAGGGTTAGGGTTAGGGTACGGCTTAGGGTTCGGGTTCGGGGAGGGGTTCGGGTACGGCGTAGGGTATAGGTTAGGGTTAGGGTTCGGGTTAGTGTTAGGGTTAGGGCTCGGTTTAGGGTACGGGTTAGGATTAGGGTACGTGTTAGGGTTAGGGTAGGGGTTAGGGTTAGGGTACGCGCTAGGGTTAGGGTAGTTATTAAACCTATGTCACTCTCTAGATACCCCTTAGCACGTAAAGGAATATTATTTGGGGGTCCAGCCATGGAGAAGAGTTTAGACACTAGGATAAGATAAGAAACACACCCATTATAAAGAAATCACATTAGGATTCTCTTTTTAAGCTGTTCCTTAAAACACTAGTGCTTCGGAAATCTATTGGAGGCAGAAGCAGTCAAGGGTAGCCTAGGGTTAGTGTTAGGCTTAGGTTTAGGCTTAGGGTACGGCTGAGGGTACGGGTTCGGGGAGGGGTTCGGGTACGGCGTAGGGTATGGGTTAGGGTTAGGGTTCGGTTTAGTGTTAGGGTTAGGGCTCGGTTTAGGGTACGGGTTAGGATTAGGGTACGTGTTAGGGTTAGGGTAGGGGTTAGGGTTAGGGTACGCGTTAGGGTTAAGGTAGTTATTAAACCTATCCCACTCTCTAGATAGCCCTTAGCACGTAAAGGAATATTACCTGGGGGTCCAGCCATGGAGAAGAGTTTAGACACTAGGATAAGATAAGGAACACACCCATTATAAAGAAATCACGTTAGGATTCTCTTTTTAAGCTGGTCTTTAAAACACTAGTGCTTAGGAAATCTATTGGAGGCAGAAGCAGTGAAGGGTAGCCGAGGGTTAGGTTTAGGCTTAGGGTTAGGGTTAGGGTACGGCTTAGGGTACGGGTTCGGGGAGGGGTTTGGGTATGGCGTAGGGTATGGGTTAGTGTTAGGGTTAGGGTTAGTTTTAGGTTTAGGGCTCGTTTTAGGGTACGGGTTAGGATTAGGGTACGTGTCAGGGTTAGGGTAGGGGTTAGGGTTAGGGTACGCGTTAGGGTTAGGTTAGTTATTAAACCTATCGCACTCTCTAGACACCCCTTAGCATGTAAAGGAATATTATTTGGGGTTCAGCCATAGAGAAGAGTTTAGACACTAGGATAAGATAAGGAACACACCCATTATAAAGAAATCACGTTAGGATTCTCTTTTTAAGCTGTTCCTTAAAACACTAGTGCTTAGGAAATCTATTGGAGGCAAAAGCAGTCAGGGGTAGTCTAGGGTTAGGGTTAGGCTTCGGGTTAGGGTTAGGGTAGGGCTTAGGGTACGGGTTCGAGGAGGGGTTCGGGTATGGCGTAGGGTATGGGTTAGGGTTAGGGTTCGCGTTAGTGTTAGGGTTAGGGCTCGGTTTAGGGTACGGGTTAGGATTAGGGTACGTGTTAGGGTTACGGTAGGGGTTAGGGTTAGGGTACGCGTTAGGGTTAGGGTAGTTATTAAACCTATCCCACCCTCTAGATACCCCTTAGCACGTAAAGGAATATTATTTGGGGGTCCAGCCATGGAGAAGAGTTTAGACACTAGGATAAGATAAGGAACACACCCATTATAAAGAAATCACATTAGGATTCTCTTTTTAAGCTGTTCCTTAAAACACTAGTGCTTAGGAAATCTATTGGAGGCAGAAGCAATCAAGGGTATTCTAGGGTTAGGGTTAGGCTTAGGTTTAGGCTTAGGGTACGGCTGAGGGTACGGGTTCGAGGAGGGGTTCGGGTACGGCGTAGGGTATGGGTTAGGGTTAGGGTTAAGGTTAGTGTTAGGGTTAGGGCTCGGTTTAGGGTACGGGTTAGGATTAGGGTACGTGTTAGGGTTAGGGTAGGGGTTAGGGTTAGGGTACGCGTTAGGGTTAGGGTAGTTATTAAACCTATCCCACTCTCTAGGTACCCCTTAGTATGCAAAGGAATATTATTTGGGGTTCCAGCCATGGAGAAGAGTTTAGACACTAGGATAAGATAAGGAACACACCCATTATAAAGAAATCACATTAGGATTCTCTTTTTAAGCTGTTCCTTAAAACACTAGTGCTTAGGAAATCTATTGGAGGCAGAAGCAGTCAAGGGTAGCCTAGGGTTAGGGTTAGGCTTAGGGTTAGGGTTAGGGTACGGCTTAGGGTTCGGGTTCGGGGAGGGGTTCGGGTACGGCGTAGGGTATAGGTTAGGGTTAGGGTTCGGGTTAGTGTTAGGGTTAGGGCTCGGTTTAGGGTACGGGTTAGGATTAGGGTACGTGTTAGGGTTAGGGTAGGGGTTAGGGTTAGGGTACGCGCTAGGGTTAGGGTAGTTATTAAACCTATGTCACTCTCTAGATACCCCTTAGCACGTAAAGGAATATTATTTGGGGGTCCAGCCATGGAGAAGAGTTTAGACACTAGGATAAGATAAGAAACACACCCATTATAAAGAAATCACATTAGGATTCTCTTTTTAAGCTGTTCCTTAAAACACTAGTGCTTCGGAAATCTATTGGAGGCAGAAGCAGTCAAGGGTAGCCTAGGGTTAGTGTTAGGCTTAAGTTTAGGCTTAGGGTACGGCTGAGGGTACGGGTTCGGGGAGGGGTTCGGGTACGGCGTAGGGTATGGGTTAGGGTTAGGGTTCGGTTTAGTGTTAGGGTTAGGGCTCGGTTTAGGGTACGGGTTAGGATTAGGGTACGTGTTAGGGTTAGGGTAGGGGTTAGGGTTAGGGTACGCGTTAGGGTTAAGGTAGTTATTAAACCTATCCCACTCTCTAGATAGCCCTTAGCACGTAAAGGAATATTACCTGGGGGTCCAGCCATGGAGAAGAGTTTAGACACTAGGATAAGATAAGGAACACACCCATTATAAAGAAATCACGTTAGGATTCTCTTTTTAAGCTGGTCTTTAAAACACTAGTGCTTAGGAAATCTATTGGAGGCAGAAGCAGTGAAGGGTAGCCGAGGGTTAGGTTTAGGCTTAGGGTTAGGGTTAGGGTACGGCTTAGGGTACGGGTTCGGGGTGGGGTTTGGGTATGGCGTAGGGTATGGGTTAGTGTTAGGGTTAGGGTTAGTTTTAGGTTTAGGGCTCGTTTTAGGGTACGGGTTAGGATTAGGGTACGTGTCAGGGTTAGGGTAGGGGTTAGGGTTAGGGTACGCGTTAGGGTTAGGTTAGTTATTAAACCTATCGCACTCTCTAGACACCCCTTAGCATGTAAAGGAATATTATTTGGGGTTCAGCCATATCGAAGAGTTTAGACACTAGGATAAGATAAGGAACACACCCATTATAAAGAAATCACGTTAGGATTCTCTTTTTAAGCTGTTCCTTAAAACACTAGTGCTTAGGAAATCTATTGGAGGCAAAAGCAGTCAGGGGTAGTCTAGGGTTAGGGTTAGGCTTCGGGTTAGGGTTAGGGTAGGGCTTAGGGTACGGGTTCGAGGAGGGGTTCGGGTATGGCGTAGGGTATGGGTTAGGGTTAGGGTTCGCGTTAGTGTTAGGGTTAGGGCTCGGTTTAGGGTACGGGTTAGGATTAGGGTACGTGTTAGGGTTACGGTAGGGGTTAGGGTTAGGGTACGCGTTAGGGTTAGGGTAGTTATTAAACCTATCCCACCCTCTAGATACCCCTTAGCACGTAAAGGAATATTATTTGGGGGTCCAGCCATGGAGAAGAGTTTAGACACTAGGATAAGATAAGGAACACACCCATTATAAAGAAATCACATTAGGATTCTCTTTTTAAGCTGTTCCTTAAAACACTAGTGCTTAGGAAATCTATTGGAGGCAGAAGCAATCAAGGGTATTCTAGGGTTAGGGTTAGGCTTAGGTTTAGGCTTAGGGTACGGCTGAGGGTACGGGTTCGAGGAGGGGTTCGGGTACGGCGTAGGGTATGGGTTAGGGTTAGGGTTAGGGTTAGTGTTAGGGTTAGGGCTCGGTTTAGGGTACGGGTTAGGATTAGGGTACGTGTTAGGGTTAGGGTAGGGGTTAGGGTTAGGGTACGCGTTAGGGTTAGGGTAGTTATTAAACCTATCCCACTCTCTAGGTACCCCTTAGTATGCAAAGGAATATTATTTGGGGGTCCAGCCATGGAGAAGAGTTTAGACACTAGGATAAGATAAGGAACACACCCATTATAAAGAAATCAGATTAGGATTCTCTTTTTAAGCTGTTCCTTAAAACACTAGTGCTTCGGAAATCTATTGGAGGCAGAAGCAGTCAAGGGTAGCCTAGGGTTAGTGTTAGGCTTAGGTTTAGGCTTAGGGTACGGCTGAGGGTACGGGTTCGGGGAGGGGTTCGGGTACGGCGTAGGGTATGGGTTAGGGTTAGGGTTCGGTTTAGTGTTAGGGTTAGGGCTCGGTTTAGGGTACGGGTTAGGATTAGGGTACGTGTTAGGGTTAGGGTAGGGGTTAGGGTTAGGGTACGCGTTAGGGTTAGGGTAGTTATTAAACCTATCCCACTCTCTAGATAGCCCTTAGCACGTAAAGGAATATTACCTGGGGGTCCTGCCATGGAGAAGAGTTTAGACACTAGGATAAGATAAGGAACACACCCATTATAAAGAAATCACGTTAGGATTCTCTTTTTAAGCTGGTCTTTAAAACACTAGTGCTTAGGAAATCTATTGGAGGCAGAAGCAGTGAAGGGTAGCCGAGGGTTAGGTTTAGGCTTAGGGTTAGGGTTAGGGTACGGCTTAGGGTACGGGTTCGGGGAGGGGTTTGGGTATGGCGTAGGGTATGGGTTAGTGTTAGGGTTAGGGTTAGTTTTAGGTTTAGGGCTCGTTTTAGGGTACGGGTTAGGATTAGGGTACGTGTTAGGGTTAGGGTAGGGGTTAGGGTTAGGGTACGCATTAGGGTTAGGGTAGTTATTAAACCTATCGCACTCTCTAGACACCCCTTAGCATGTAAAGGAATATTATTTGGGGTTCAGCCATAGAGAAGAGTTTAGACACTAGGATAAGATAAGGAACACACCCATTATAAAGAAATCACGTTAGGATTCTCTTTTTAAGCTGTTCCTTAAAACACTAGTGCTTAGGAAATCTATTGGAGGCAAAAGCAGTCAGGGGTAGTCTAGGGTTAGGGTTAGGCTACGGGTTAGGGTTAGGGTAGGGCTTAGGGTACGGGTTCGAGGAGGGGTTCGGGTATGGCGTAGGGTATGGGTTAGGGTTAGGGTTCGCGTTAGTGTTAGGGTTAGGGCTCGGTTTAGGGTACGGGTTAGGATTAGGGTACGTGTTAGGGTTACGGTAGGGGTTAGGGTTAGGGTACGCGTTAGGGTTAGGGTAGTTATTAAACCCATCCCACTCTCTAGGTACCCCTTAGTATGCAAAGGAATATTATTTGGGGTTCCAGCCATGGAGAAGTGTTTAGACACTAGGATAAGATAAGGAACACACCCATTATAAAGAAATCACATTAGGATTCTCTTTTTAAGCTGTTCCTTAAAACACTAGTGCTTCGGAAATCTATTGGAGGCAGAAGCAGTCAAGGGTAGCCTAGGGTTAGTGTTAGGCTTAGGTTTAGGCTTAGGGTACGGCTGAGGGTACGGGTTCGGGGAGGGGTTCGGGTACGGCGTAGGGTATGGGTTAGGGTTAGGGTTCGGTTTAGTGTTAGGGTTAGGGCTCGGTTTAGGGTACGGGTTAGGATTAGGGGACGTGTTAGGGTTAGGGTAGGGGTTAGGGTTAGGGTACGCGTTAGGGTTAGGGTAGTTATTAAACCTATCCCACTCTCTAGATAGCCCTTAGCACGTAAAGGAATATTACCTGGGGGTCCAGCCATGGAGAAGAGTTTAGACACTAGGATAAGATAAGGAACACACCCATTATAAAGAAATCACGTTAGGATTCTCTTTTTAAGCTGGTCTTTAAAACACTAGTGCTTAGGAAATCTATTGGAGGCAGAGGCAGTGAAGGGTAGCCGAGGGTTAGGTTTAGGCTTAGGGTTAGGGTTAGGGTACGGCTTAGGGTACGGGTTCGGGGAGGGGTTTGGGTATGGCATAGGGTATGGGTTAGTGTTAGGGTTAGGGTTAGTTTTAGGTTTAGGGCTCGTTTTAGGGTACGGGTTAGGATTAGGGTACGTGTTAGGGTTAGGGTAGGGGTTAGGGTTAGGGTACGCGTTAGGGTTAGGGTAGTTATTAAACCTATCGCACTCTCTAGACACCCCTTAGCATGTAAAGGAATATTATTTGGGGTTCAGCCATAGAGAAGAGTTTAGACACTAGGATAAGATAAGGAACACACCCAGTATAAAGAAATCACGTTAGGATTCTCTTTTTAAGCTGTTCCTTAAAACACTAGTGCTTAGGAAATCTATTGGAGGCAAAAGCAGTCAGGGGTAGTCTAGGGTTAGGGTTAGGCTTCGGGTTAGGGTTAGGGTAGGGCTTAGGGTACGGGTTCGAGGAGGGGTTCGGGTATGGCGTAGGGTATGGGTTAGGGTTAGGGTTCGCGTTAGTGTTAGGGTTAGGGCTCGGTTTAGGGTACGGGTTAGGATTAGGGTACGTGTTAGGGTTAGGGTAGGGGTTAGGGTTAGGGTACGCGCTAGGGTTAGGGTAGTTATTAAACCTATGTCACTCTCTAGATACCCCTTAGCACGTAAAGGAATATTATTTGGGGGTCCAGCCATGGAGAAGAGTTTAGACACTAGGATAAGATAAGGAACACACCCATTATAAAGAAATCACATTAGGATTCTCTTTTTAAGCTGTTCCTTAAAACACTAGTGCTTAGGAAATCTATTGGAGGCAGAAGCAATCAAGGGTATTCTAGGGTTAGGGTTAGGCTTAGGTTTAGGCTTAGGGTACGGCTGAGGGTACGGGTTCGAGGAGGGGTTCGGGTACGGCGTAGGGTATGGGTTAGGGTTAGGGTTAGGGTTAGTGTTAGGGTTAGGGCTCGGTTTAGGGTACGGGTTAGGATTAGGGTATGTGTTAGGGTTAGGGTAGGGGTTAGGGTTAGGGTACGCGTTAGGGTTAGGGTAGTTATTAAACCTATCCCACTCTCTAGGTACCCCTTAGTATGCAAAGGAATATTATTTGGGGTTCCAGCCATGGAGAAGAGTTTAGACACTAGGATAAGATAAGGAACACACCCATTATAAAGAAATCACATTAGGATTCTCTTTTTAAGCTGTTCCTTAAAACACTAGTGCTTCGGAAATCTATTGGAGGCAGAAGCAGTCAAGGGTAGCCTAGGGTTAGTGTTAGGCTTAGGTTTAGGCTTAGGGTACGGCTGAGGGTACGGGTTCGGGGAGGGGTTCGGGTACGGCGTAGGGTATGGGTTAGGGTTAGGGTTCGGTTTAGTGTTAGGGTTAGGGCTCGGTTTAGGGTACGGGTTAGGATTAGGGTACGTGTTAGGGTTAGGGTAGGGGTTAGGGTTAGGGTACGCGTTAGGGTTAGGGTAGTTATTAAACCTATCCCACTCTCTAGATAGCCCTTAGCACGTAAAGGAATATTACCTGGGGGTCCAGCCATGGAGAAGAGTTTAGACACTAGGATAAGATAAGGAACACACCCATTATAAAGAAATCACGTTAGGATTCTCTTTTTAAGCTGGTCTTTAAAACACTAGTGCTTAGGAAATCTATTGGAGGCAGAAGCAGTGAAGGGTAGCCGAGGGTTAGGTTTAGGCTTAGGGTTAGGGTTAGGGTACGGCTTAGGGTACGGGTTCGGGGAGGGGTTTGGGTATGGCGTAGGGTATGGGTTAGTGTTAGGGTTAGGGTTAGTTTTAGGTTTAGGGCTCGTTTTAGGGTACGGGTTAGGATTAGGGTACGTGTTAGGGTTAGGGTAGGGGTTAGGGTTAGGGTACGCGTTAGGGTTAGGGTAGTTATTAAACCTATCGCACTCTCTAGACACCCCTTAGCATGTAAAGGAATATTATTTGGGGTTCAGCCATAGAGAAAAATTTAGACACTAGGATAAGATAAGGAACACACCCATTATAAAGAAATCACGTTAGGATTCTCTTTTTAAGCTGTTCCTTAAAACACTAGTGCTTAGGAAATCTATTGGAGGCAAAAGCAGTCAGGGGTAGTCTAGGGTTAGGGTTAGGCTTCGGGTTAGGGTTAGGGTAGGGCTTAGGGTACGGGTTCGAGGAGGGGTTCGGGTATGGCGTAGGGTATGGGTTAGGGTTAGGGTTCGCATTAGTGTTAGGGTTAGGGCTCGGTTTAGGGTACGGGTTAGGATTAGGGTACGTGTTAGGGTTACGGTAGGGGTTAGGGTTAGGGTACGCGTTAGGGTTAGGGTAGTTATTAAACCTATCCCACCCTCTAGATACCCCTTAGCACGTAAAGGAATATTATTTGGGGGTCCAGCCATGGAGAAGAGTTTAGACACTAGGATAAGATAAGGAACACACCCATTATAAAGAAATCACATTAGGATTCTCTTTTTAAGCTGTTCCTTAAAACACTAGTGCTTAGGAAATCTATTGGAGGCAGAAGCAATCAAGGGTATTCTAGGGTTAGGGTTAGGCTTAGGTTTAGGCTTAGGGTACGGCTGAGGGTACGGGTTCGAGGAGGGGTTCGGGTACGGCGTAGGGTATGGGTTAGGGTTAGGGTTAGGGTTAGTGTTAGGGTTAGGGCTCGGTTTAGGGTACGGGTTAGGATTAGGGTACGTGTTAGGGTTAGGGTAGGGGTTAGGGTTAGGGTACGCGTTAGGGTTAGGGTAGTTATTAAACCTATCCCACTCTCTAGATAGCCCTTAGCACGTAAAGGAATATTACCTGGGGGTCCAGCCATGGAGAAGAGTTTAGACACTAGGATAAGATAAGGAACACACCCATTATAAAGAAATCACGTTAGGATTCTCTTTTTAAGCTGGTCTTTAAAACACTAGTGCTTAGGAAATCTATTGGAGGCAGAAGCAGTGAAGGGTAGCCGAGGGTTAGGTTTAGGCTTAGGGTTAGGGTTAGGGTACGGCTTAGGGTACGGGTTCGGGGAGGGGTTTGGGTATGGCGTAGGGTATGGGTTAGTGTTAGGGTTAGGGTTAGTTTTAGGTTTAGGGCTCGTTTTAGGGTACGGGTTAGGATTAGGGTACGTGTTAGGGTTAGGGTAGGGGTTAGGGTTAGGGTACGCGTTAGGGTTAGGGTAGTTATTAAACCTATCGCACTCTCTAGACACCCCTTAACATGTAAAGGAATATTATTTGGGGTTCAGCCATAGAGAAGAGTTTAGACACTAGGATAAGATAAGGAACACACCCATTATAAAGAAATCACGTTAGGATTCTCTTTTTAAGCTGTTCCTTAAAACACTAGTGCTTAGGAAATCTATTGGAGGCAAAAGCAGTCAGGGGTAGTCTAGGGTTAGGGTTAGGCTACGGGTTAGGGTTAGGGTAGGGCTTAGGGTACGGGTTCGAGGAGGGGTTCGGGTATGGCGTAGGGTATGGGTTAGGGTTAGGGTTCGCGTTAGTGTTAGGGTTAGGGCTCGGTTTAGGGTACGGGTTAGGATTAGGGTACGTGTTAGGGTTACGGTAGGGGTTAGGGTTAGGGTACGCGTTAGGGTTAGGGTAGTTATTAAACCCATCCCACTCTCTAGGTACCCCTTAGTATGCAAAGGAATATTATTTGGGGTTCCAGCCATGGAGAAGTGTTTAGACACTAGGATAAGATAAGGAACACACCCATTATAAAGAAATCACATTAGGATTCTCTTTTTAAGCTGTTCCTTAAAACACTAGTGCTTCGGAAATCTATTGGAGGCAGAAGCAGTCAAGGGTAGCCTAGGGTTAGTGTTAGGCTTAGGTTTAGGCTTAGGGTACGGCTGAGGGTACGGGTTCGGGGAGGGGTTCGGGTACGGCGTAGGGTATGGGTTAGGGTTAGGGTTCGGTTTAGTGTTAGGGTTAGGGCTCGGTTTAGGGTACGGGTTAGGATTAGGGGACGTGTTAGGGTTAGGGTAGGGGTTAGGGTTAGGGTACGCGTTAGGGTTAGGGTAGTTATTAAACCTATCCCACTCTCTAGATAGCCCTTAGCACGTAAAGGAATATTACCTGGGGGTCCAGCCATGGAGAAGAGTTTAGACACTAGGATAAGATAAGGAACACACCCATTATAAAGAAATCACGTTAGGATTCTCTTTTTAAGCTGGTCTTTAAAACACTAGTGCTTAGGAAATCTATTGGAGGCAGAGGCAGTGAAGGGTAGCCGAGGGTTAGGTTTAGGCTTAGGGTTAGGGTTAGGGTACGGCTTAGGGTACGGGTTCGGGGAGGGGTTTGGGTATGGCATAGGGTATGGGTTAGTGTTAGGGTTAGGGTTAGTTTTAGGTTTAGGGCTCGTTTTAGGGTACGGGTTAGGATTAGGGTACGTGTTAGGGTTAGGGTAGGGGTTAGCGTTAGGGTACGCGTTAGGGTTAGGGTAGTTATTAAACCTATCGCACTCTCTAGACACCCCTTAGCATGTAAAGGAATATTATTTGGGGTTCAGCCATAGAGAAGAGTTTAGACACTAGGATAAGATAAGGAACACACCCAGTATAAAGAAATCACGTTAGGATTCTCTTTTTAAGCTGTTCCTTAAAACACTAGTGCTTAGGAAATCTATTGGAGGCAAAAGCAGTCAGGGGTAGTCTAGGGTTAGGGTTAGGCTTCGGGTTAGGGTTAGGGTAGGGCTTAGGGTACGGGTTCGAGGAGGGGTTCGGGTATGGCGTAGGGTATGGGTTAGGGTTAGGGTTCGCGTTAGTGTTAGGGTTAGGGCTCGGTTTAGGGTACGGGTTAGGATTAGGGTACGTGTTAGGGTTAGGGTAGGGGTTAGGGTTAGGGTACGCGCTAGGGTTAGGGTAGTTATTAAACCTATGTCACTCTCTAGATACCCCTTAGCACGTAAAGGAATATTATTTGGGGGTCCAGCCATGGAGAAGAGTTTAGACACTAGGATAAGATAAGGAACACACCCATTATAAAGAAATCACATTAGGATTCTCTTTTTAAGCTGTTCCTTAAAACACTAGTGCTTAGGAAATCTATTGGAGGCAGAAGCAATCAAGGGTATTCTAGGGTTAGGGTTAGGCTTAGGTTTAGGCTTAGGGTACGGCTGAGGGTACGGGTTCGAGGAGGGGTTCGGGTACGGCGTAGGGTATGGGTTAGGGTTAGGGTTAGGGTTAGTGTTAGGGTTAGGGCTCGGTTTAGGGTACGGGTTAGGATTAGGGTATGTGTTAGGGTTAGGGTAGGGGTTAGGGTTAGGGTACGCGTTAGGGTTAGGGTAGTTATTAAACCTATCCCACTCTCTAGGTACCCCTTAGTATGCAAAGGAATATTATTTGGGGTTCCAGCCATGGAGAAGAGTTTAGACACTAGGATAAGATAAGGAACACACCCATTATAAAGAAATCACATTAGGATTCTCTTTTTAAGCTGTTCCTTAAAACACTAGTGCTTCGGAAATCTATTGGAGGCAGAAGCAGTCAAGGGTAGCCTAGGGTTAGTGTTAGGCTTAGGTTTAGGCTTAGGGTACGGCTGAGGGTACGGGTTCGGGGAGGGGTTCGGGTACGGCGTAGGGTATGGGTTAGGGTTAGGGTTCGGTTTAGTGTTAGGGTTAGGGCTCGGTTTAGGGTACGGGTTAGGATTAGGGTACGTGTTAGGGTTAGGGTAGGGGTTAGGGTTAGGGTACGCGTTAGGGTTAGGGTAGTTATTAAACCTATCCCACTCTCTAGATAGCCCTTAGCACGTAAAGGAATATTACCTGGGGGTCCAGCCATGGAGAAGAGTTTAGACACTAGGATAAGATAAGGAACACACCCATTATAAAGAAATCACGTTAGGATTCTCTTTTTAAGCTGGTCTTTAAAACACTAGTGCTTAGGAAATCTATTGGAGGCAGAAGCAGTGAAGGGTAGCCGAGGGTTAGGTTTAGGCTTAGGGTTAGGGTTAGGGTACGGCTTAGGGTACGGGTTCGGGGAGGGGTTTGGGTATGGCGTAGGGTATGGGTTAGTGTTAGGGTTAGGGTTAGTTTTAGGTTTAGGGCTCGTTTTAGGGTACGGGTTAGGATTAGGGTACGTGTTAGGGTTAGGGTAGGGGTTAGGGTTAGGGTACGCGTTAGGGTTAGGGTAGTTATTAAACCTATCGCACTCTCTAGACACCCCTTAGCATGTAAAGGAATATTATTTGGGGTTCAGCCATAGAGAAAAATTTAGACACTAGGATAAGATAAGGAACACACCCATTATAAAGAAATCACGTTAGGATTCTCTTTTTAAGCTGTTCCTTAAAACACTAGTGCTTAGGAAATCTATTGGAGGCAAAAGCAGTCAGGGGTAGTCTAGGGTTAGGGTTAGGCTTCGGGTTAGGGTTAGGGTAGGGCTTAGGGTACGGGTTCGAGGAGGGGTTCGGGTATGGCGTAGGGTATGGGTTAGGGTTAGGGTTCGCATTAGTGTTAGGGTTAGGGCTCGGTTTAGGGTACGGGTTAGGATTAGGGTACGTGTTAGGGTTACGGTAGGGGTTAGGGTTAGGGTACGCGTTAGGGTTAGGGTAGTTATTAAACCTATCCCACCCTCTAGATACCCCTTAGCACGTAAAGGAATATTATTTGGGGGTCCAGCCATGGAGAAGAGTTTAGACACTAGGATAAGATAAGGAACACACCCATTATAAAGAAATCACATTAGGATTCTCTTTTTAAGCTGTTCCTTAAAACACTAGTGCTTAGGAAATCTATTGGAGGCAGAAGCAATCAAGGGTATTCTAGGGTTAGGGTTAGGCTTAGGTTTAGGCTTAGGGTACGGCTGAGGGTACGGGTTCGAGGAGGGGTTCGGGTACGGCGTAGGGTATGGGTTAGGGTTAGGGTTAGGGTTAGTGTTAGGGTTAGGGCTCGGTTTAGGGTACGGGTTAGGATTAGGGTACGTGTTAGGGTTAGGGTAGGGGTTAGGGTTAGGGTACGCGTTAGGGTTAGGGTAGTTATTAAACCTATCCCACTCTCTAGGTACCCCTTAGTATGCAAAGGAATATTATTTGGGGTTCCAGCCATGGAGAAGAGTTTAGACACTAGGATAAGATAAGGAACACACCCATTATAAAGAAATCACATTAGGATTCTCTTTTTAAGCTGTTCCTTAAAACACTAGTGCTTCGGAAATCTATTGGAGGCAGAAGCAGTCAAGGGTAGCCTAGGGTTAGTGTTAGGCTTAGGTTTAGGCTTAGGGTACGGCTGAGGGTACGGGTTCGGGGAGGGGTTCGGGTACGGCGTAGGGTATGGGTTAGGGTTAGGGTTCGGTTTAGTGTTAGGGTTAGGGCTCGGTTTAGGGTACGGGTTAGGATTAGGGTACGTGTTAGGGTTAGGGTAGGGGTTAGGGTTAGGGTACGCGTTAGGGTTAGGGTAGTTATTAAACCTATCCCACTCTCTAGATAGCCCTTAGCACGTAAAGGAATATTACCTGGGGGTCCAGCCATGGAGAAGAGTTTAGACACTAGGATAAGATAAGGAACACACCCATTATAAAGAAATCACGTTAGGATTCTCTTTTTAAGCTGGTCTTTAAAACACTAGTGCTTAGGAAATCTATTGGAGGCAGAAGCAGTGAAGGGTAGCCGAGGGTTAGGTTTAGGCTTAGGGTTAGGTTTAGGGTACGGCTTAGGGTACGGGTTCGGGGAGGGGTTTGGGTATGGCGTAGGGTATGGGTTAGTGTTAGGGTTAGGGTTAGTTTTAGGTTTAGGGCTCGTTTTAGGGTACGGGTTAGGATTAGGGTACGTGTTAGGGTTAGGGTAGGGGTTAGGGTTAGGGTACGCGTTAGGGTTAGGGTAGTTATTAAACCTATCGCACTCTCTAGACACCCCTTAGCATGTAAAGGAATATTATTTGGGGTTCAGCCATAGAGAAGAGTTTAGACACTAGGATAAGATAAGGAACACACCCATTATAAAGAAATCACGTTAGGATTCTCTTTTTAAGCTGTTCCTTAAAACACTAGTGCTTAGGAAATCTATTGGAGGCAAAAGCAGTCAGGGGTAGTCTAGGGTTAGGGTTAGGCTTCGGGTTAGGGTTAGGGTAGGGCTTAGGGTACGGGTTCGAGGAGGGGTTCGGGTATGGCGTAGGGTATGGGTTAGGGTTAGGGTTCGCGTTAGTGTTAGGGTTAGGGCTCGGTTTAGGGTACGGGTTAGGATTAGGGTACGTGTTAGGGTTACGGTAGGGGTTAGGGTTAGGGTACGCGTTAGGGTTAGGGTAGTTATTAAACCTATCCCACCCTCTAGATACCCCTTAGCACGTAAAGGAATATTATTTGGGGGTCCAGCCATGGAGAAGAGTTTAGACACTAGGATAAGATAAGGAACACACCCATTATAAAGAAATCACATTAGGATTCTCTTTTTAAGCTGTTCCTTAAAACACTAGTGCTTAGGAAATCTATTGGAGGCAGAAGCAATCAAGGGTATTCTAGGGTTAGGGTTAGGCTTAGGTTTAGGCTTAGGTTACGGCTGAGGGTACGGGTTCGAGGAGGGGTTCGGGTACGGCGTAGGGTATGGATTAGGGTTAGGGTTAGGGTTAGTGTTAGGGTTAGGGCTCGGTTTAGGGTACGGGTTAGGATTAGGGTACGTGTTAGTGTTAGGGTAGGGGTTAGGGTTAGGGTACGCGTTAGGGTTAGGGTAGTTATTAAACCTATCCCACTCTCTAGGTACCCCTTAGTATGCAAAGGAATATTATTTGGGGTTCCAGCCATGGAGAAGAGTTTAGACACTAGGATAAGATAAGGAACACACCCATTATAAAGAAATCACATTAGGATTCTCTTTTTAAGCTGTTCCTTAAAACACTAGTGCTTAGGAAATCTATTGGAGGCAGAAGCAGTCAAGGGTAGCCTAGGGTTAGGGTTAGGCTTAGGGTTAGGGTTAGGGTACGGCTTAGGGTTCGGGTTCGGGGAGGGGTTCGGGTACGGCGTAGGGTATAGGTTAGGGTTAGGGTTCGGGTTAGTGTTAGGGTTAGGGCTCGGTTTAGGGTACGGGTTAGGATTAGGGTACGTGTTAGGGTTAGGGTAGGGGTTAGGGTTAGGGTACGCGCTAGGGTTAGGGTAGTTATTAAACCTATGTCACTCTCTAGATACCCCTTAGCACGTAAAGGAATATTATTTGGGGGTCCAGCCATGGAGAAGAGTTTAGACACTAGGATAAGATAAGAAACACACCCATTATAAAGAAATCACATTAGGATTCTCTTTTTAAGCTGTTCCTTAAAACACTAGTGCTTCGGAAATCTATTGGAGGCAGAAGCAGTCAAGGGTAGCCTAGGGTTAGTGTTAGGCTTAGGTTTAGGCTTAGGGTACGGCTGAGGGTACGGGTTCGGGGAGGGGTTCGGGTACGGCGTAGGGTATGGGTTAGGGTTAGGGTTCGGTTTAGTGTTAGGGTTAGGGCTCGGTTTAGGGTACGGGTTAGGATTAGGGTACGTGTTAGGGTTAGGGTAGGGGTTAGGGTTAGGGTACGCGTTAGGGTTAGGGTAGTTATTAAACCTATCCCACTCTCTAGATAGCCCTTAGAACGTAAAGGAATATTACCTGGGGGTCCAGCCATGGAGAAGAGTTTAGACACTAGGATAAGATAAGGAACACACCCATTATAAAGAAATCACGTTAGGATTCTCTTTTTAAGCTGGTCTTTAAAACACTAGTGCTTAGGAAATCTATTGGAGGCAGAAGCAGTGAAGGGTAGCCGAGGGTTAGGTTTAGGCTTAGGGTTAGGGTTAGGGTACGGCTTAGGGTACGGGTTCGGGGAGGGGTTTGGGTATGGCGTAGGGTATGGGTTAGTGTTAGGGTTAGGGTTAGTTTTAGGTTTAGGGCTCGTTTTAGGGTACGGGTTAGGATTAGGGTACGTGTTAGGGTTAGGGTAGGGGTTAGGGTTAGGGTACGCGTTAGGGTTAGGGTAGTTATTAAACCTATCGCACTCTCTAGACACCCCTTAGCATGTAAAGGAATATTATTTGGGGTTCAGCCATAGAGAAGAGTTTAGACACTAGGATAAGATAAGGAACACACCCATTATAAAGAAATCACGTTAGGATTCTCTTTTTAAGCTGTTCCTTAAAACACTAGTGCTTAGGAAATCTATTGGAGGCAAAAGCAGTCAGGGGTAGTCTAGGGTTAGGGTTAGGCTTCGGGTTAGGGTTAGGGTAGGGCTTAGGGTACGGGTTCGAGGAGGGGTTCGGGTATGGCGTAGGGTATGGGTTAGGGTTAGGGTTCGCGTTAGTGTTAGGGTTAGGGCTCGGTTTAGGGTACGGGTTAGGATTAGGGTACGTGTTAGGGTTACGGTAGGGGTTAGGGTTAGGGTACGCGTTAGGGTTAGGGTAGTTATTAAACCTATCCCACCCTCTAGATACCCCTTAGCACGTAAAGGAATATTATTTGGGGGTCCAGCCATGGAGAAGAGTTTAGACACTAGGATAAGATAAGGAACACACCCATTATAAAGAAATCACATTAGGATTCTCTTTTTAAGCTGTTCCTTAAAACACTAGTGCTTAGGAAATCTATTGGAGGCAGAAGCAATCAAGGGTATTCTAGGGTTAGGGTTAGGCTTAGGTTTAGGCTTAGGGTACGGCTGAGGGTACGGGTTCGAGGAGGGGTTCGGGTACGGCGTAGGGTATGGGTTAGGGTTAGGGTTAGGGTTAGTGTTAGGGTTAGGGCTCGGTTTAGGGTACGGGTTAGGATTAGGGTACGTGTTAGGGTTAGGGTAGGGGTTAGGGTTAGGGTACGCGTTAGGGTTAGGGTAGTTATTAAACCTATCCCACTCTCTAGGTACCCCTTAGGATGCAAAGGAATATTATTTGGGGTTCCAGCCATGGAGAAGAGTTTAGACACTAGGATAAGATAAGGAACACACCCATTATAAAGAAATCACATTAGGATTTTCTTTTTAAGCTGTTCCTTAAAACACTAGTGCTTAGGAAATCTATTGGAGGCAGAAGCAGTCAAGGGTAGCCTAGGGTTAGGGTTAGGCTTAGGGTTAGGGTTAGGGTACGGCTTAGGGTTCGGGTTCGGGGAGGGGTTCGGGTACGGCGTAGGGTATAGGTTAGGGTTAGGGTTCGGGTTAGTGTTAGGGTTAGGGCTCGGTTTAGGGTACGGGTTAGGATTAGGGTACGTGTTAGGGTTAGGGTAGGGGTTAGGGTTAGGGTACGCGTTAGGGTTAGGGTAGTTATTAAACCTATCCCACTCTCTAGGTACCCCTTAGTATGCAAAGGAATATTATTTGCGGTTCCAGCCATGGAGAAGAGTTTAGACACTAGGATAAGATAAGGAACACACCCATTATAAAGAAATCACATTAGGATTCTCTTTTTAAGCTGTTCCTTAAAACACTAGTGCTTCGGAAATCTATTGGAGGCAGAAGCAGTCAAGGGTAGCCTAGGGTTAGTGTTAGGCTTAGGTTTAGGCTTAGGGTACGGCTGAGGGTACGGGTTCGGGGAGGGGTTCGGGTACGGCGTAGGGTATGGGTTAGGGTTAGGGTTCGGTTTAGTGTTAGGGTTAGGGCTCGGTTTAGGGTACGGGTTAGGATTAGGGTACGTGTTAGGGTTAGGGTAGGGGTTAGGGTTAGGGTACGCGTTAGGGTTAGGGTAGTTATTAAACCTATCCCACTCTCTAGATAGCCCTTAGCACGTAAAGGAATATTACCTGGGGGTCCAGCCATGGAGAAGAGTTTAGACACTAGGATAAGATAAGGAACACACCCATTATAAAGAAATCACGTTAGGATTCTCTTTTTAAGCTGGTCTTTAAAACACTAGTGCTTAGGAAATCTATTGGAGGCAGAAGCAGTGAAGGGTAGCCGAGGGTTAGATTTAGGCTTAGGGTTAGGGTTAGGGTACGGCTTAGGGTACGGGTTCGGGGAGGGCTTTGGGTATGGCGTAGGGTATGGGTTAGTGTTAGGGTTAGGGTTAGTTTTAGGTTTAGGGCTCGTTTTAGGGTACGGGTTAGGATTAGGGTACGTGTTAGGGTTAGGGTAGGGGTTAGGGTTAGGGTACGCGTTAGGGTTAGGGTAGTTATTAAACCTATCGCACTCTCTAGACACCCCTTAGCATGTAAAGGAATATTATTTGGGGTTCAGCCATAGAGAAGAGTTTAGACACTAGGATAAGATAAGGAACACACCCATTATAAAGAAATCACGTTAGGATTCTCTTTTTAAGCTGTTCCTTAAAACACTAGTGCTTAGGAAATCTATTGGAGGCAAAAGCAGTCAGGGGTAGTCTAGGGTTAGGGTTAGGCTTCGGGTTAGGGTTAGGGTAGGGCTTAGGGTACGGGTTCGAGGAGGGGTTCGGGTATGGCGTAGGGTATGGGTTAGGGTTAGGGTTCGCGTTAGTGTTAGGGTTAGGGCTCGGTTTAGGGTACGGGTTAGGATTAGGGTACGTGTTAGGGTTACGGTAGGGGTTAGGGTTAGGGTACGCGTTAGGGTTAGGGTAGTTATTAAACCTATCCCACCCTCTAGATACCCCTTAGCACGTAAAGGAATATTATTTGGGGGTCCAGCCATGGAGAAGAGTTTAGACACTAGGATAAGATAAGGAACACACCCATTATAAAGAAATCACATTAGGATTCTCTTTTTAAGCTGTTCCTTAAAACACTAGTGCTTAGGAAATCTATTGGAGGCAGAAGCAATCAAGGGTATTCTAGGGTTAGGGTTAGGCTTAGGTTTAGGCTTAGGTTACGGCTGAGGGTACGGGTTCGAGGAGGGGTTCGGGTACGGCGTAGGGTATGGATTAGGGTTAGGGTTAGGGTTAGTGTTAGGGTTAGGGCTCGGTTTAGGGTACGGGTTAGGATTAGGGTACGTGTTAGTGTTAGGGTAGGGGTTAGGGTTAGGGTACGCGTTAGGGTTAGGGTAGTTATTAAACCTATCCCACTCTCTAGGTACCCCTTAGTATGCAAAGGAATATTATTTGGGGTTCCAGCCATGGAGAAGAGTTTAGACACTAGGATAAGATAAGGAACACACCCATTATAAAGAAATCACATTAGGATTCTCTTTTTAAGCTGTTCCTTAAAACACTAGTGCTTAGGAAATCTATTGGAGGCAGAAGCAGTCAAGGGTAGCCTAGGGTTAGGGTTAGGCTTAGGGTTAGGGTTAGGGTACGGCTTAGGGTTCGGGTTCGGGGAGGGGTTCGGGTACGGCGTAGGGTATAGGTTAGGGTTAGGGTTCGGGTTAGTGTTAGGGTTAGGGCTCGGTTTAGGGTACGGGTTAGGATTAGGGTACGTGTTAGGGTTAGGGTAGGGGTTAGGGTTAGGGTACGCGCTAGGGTTAGGGTAGTTATTAAACCTATGTCACTCTCTAGATACCCCTTAGCACGTAAAGGAATATTATTTGGGGGTCCAGCCATGGAGAAGAGTTTAGACACTAGGATAAGATAAGAAACACACCCATTATAAAGAAATCACATTAGGATTCTCTTTTTAAGCTGTTCCTTAAAACACTAGTGCTTCGGAAATCTATTGGAGGCAGAAGCAGTCAAGGGTAGCCTAGGGTTAGTGTTAGGCTTAGGTTTAGGCTTAGGGTACGGCTGAGGGTACGGGTTCGGGGAGGGGTTCGGGTACGGCGTAGGGTATGGGTTAGGGTTAGGGTTCGGTTTAGTGTTAGGGTTAGGGCTCGGTTTAGGGTACGGGTTAGGATTAGGGTACGTGTTAGGGTTAGGGTAGGGGTTAGGGTTAGGGTACGCGTTAGGGTTAGGGTAGTTATTAAACCTATCCCACTCTCTAGATAGCCCTTAGAACGTAAAGGAATATTACCTGGGGGTCCAGCCATGGAGAAGAGTTTAGACACTAGGATAAGATAAGGAACACACCCATTATAAAGAAATCACGTTAGGATTCTCTTTTTAAGCTGGTCTTTAAAACACTAGTGCTTAGGAAATCTATTGGAGGCAGAAGCAGTGAAGGGTAGCCGAGGGTTAGGTTTAGGCTTAGGGTTAGGGTTAGGGTACGGCTTAGGGTACGGGTTCGGGGAGGGGTTTGGGTATGGCGTAGGGTATGGGTTAGTGTTAGGGTTAGGGTTAGTTTTAGGTTTAGGGCTCGTTTTAGGGTACGGGTTAGGATTAGGGTACGTGTTAGGGTTAGGGTAGGGGTTAGGGTTAGGGTACGCGTTAGGGTTAGGGTAGTTATTAAACCTATCGCACTCTCTAGACACCCCTTAGCATGTAAAGGAATATTATTTGGGGTTCAGCCATAGAGAAGAGTTTAGACACTAGGATAAGATAAGGAACACACCCATTATAAAGAAATCACGTTAGGATTCTCTTTTTAAGCTGTTCCTTAAAACACTAGTGCTTAGGAAATCTATTGGAGGCAAAAGCAGTCAGGGGTAGTCTAGGGTTAGGGTTAGGCTTCGGGTTAGGGTTAGGGTAGGGCTTAGGGTACGGGTTCGAGGAGGGGTTCGGGTATGGCGTAGGGTATGGGTTAGGGTTAGGGTTCGCGTTAGTGTTAGGGTTAGGGCTCGGTTTAGGGTACGGGTTAGGATTAGGGTACGTGTTAGGGTTACGGTAGGGGTTAGGGTTAGGGTACGCGTTAGGGTTAGGGTAGTTATTAAACCTATCCCACCCTCTAGATACCCCTTAGCACGTAAAGGAATATTATTTGGGGGTCCAGCCATGGAGAAGAGTTTAGACACTAGGATAAGATAAGGAACACACCCATTATAAAGAAATCACATTAGGATTCTCTTTTTAAGCTGTTCCTTAAAACACTAGTGCTTAGGAAATCTATTGGAGGCAGAAGCAATCAAGGGTATTCTAGGGTTAGGGTTAGGCTTAGGTTTAGGCTTAGGGTACGGCTGAGGGTACGGGTTCGAGGAGGGGTTCGGGTACGGCGTAGGGTATGGGTTAGGGTTAGGGTTAGGGTTAGTGTTAGGGTTAGGGCTCGGTTTAGGGTACGGGTTAGGATTAGGGTACGTGTTAGGGTTAGGGTAGGGGTTAGGGTTAGGGTACGCGTTAGGGTTAGGGTAGTTATTAAACCTATCCCACTCTCTAGGTACCCCTTAGGATGCAAAGGAATATTATTTGGGGTTCCAGCCATGGAGAAGAGTTTAGACACTAGGATAAGATAAGGAACACACCCATTATAAAGAAATCACATTAGGATTTTCTTTTTAAGCTGTTCCTTAAAACACTAGTGCTTAGGAAATCTATTGGAGGCAGAAGCAGTCAAGGGTAGCCTAGGGTTAGGGTTAGGCTTAGGGTTAGGGTTAGGGTACGGCTTAGGGTTCGGGTTCGGGGAGGGGTTCGGGTACGGCGTAGGGTATAGGTTAGGGTTAGGGTTCGGGTTAGTGTTAGGGTTAGGGCTCGGTTTAGGGTACGGGTTAGGATTAGGGTACGTGTTAGGGTTAGGGTAGGGGTTAGGGTTAGGGTACGCGTTAGGGTTAGGGTAGTTATTAAACCTATCCCACTCTCTAGGTACCCCTTAGTATGCAAAGGAATATTATTTGCGGTTCCAGCCATGGAGAAGAGTTTAGACACTAGGATAAGATAAGGAACACACCCATTATAAAGAAATCACATTAGGATTCTCTTTTTAAGCTGTTCCTTAAAACACTAGTGCTTCGGAAATCTATTGGAGGCAGAAGCAGTCAAGGGTAGCCTAGGGTTAGTGTTAGGCTTAGGTTTAGGCTTAGGGTACGGCTGAGGGTACGGGTTCGGGGAGGGGTTCGGGTACGGCGTAGGGTATGGGTTAGGGTTAGGGTTCGGTTTAGTGTTAGGGTTAGGGCTCGGTTTAGGGTACGGGTTAGGATTAGGGTACGTGTTAGGGTTAGGGTAGGGGTTAGGGTTAGGGTACGCGTTAGGGTTAGGGTAGTTATTAAACCTATCCCACTCTCTAGATAGCCCTTAGCACGTAAAGGAATATTACCTGGGGGTCCAGCCATGGAGAAGAGTTTAGACACTAGGATAAGATAAGGAACACACCCATTATAAAGAAATCACGTTAGGATTCTCTTTTTAAGCTGGTCTTTAAAACACTAGTGCTTAGGAAATCTATTGGAGGCAGAAGCAGTGAAGGGTAGCCGAGGGTTAGATTTAGGCTTAGGGTTAGGGTTAGGGTACGGCTTAGGGTACGGGTTCGGGGAGGGCTTTGGGTATGGCGTAGGGTATGGGTTAGTGTTAGGGTTAGGGTTAGTTTTAGGTTTAGGGCTCGTTTTAGGGTACGGGTTAGGATTAGGGTACGTGTTAGGGTTAGGGTAGGGGTTAGGGTTAGGGTACGCGTTAGGGTTAGGGTAGTTATTAAACCTATCGCACTCTCTAGACACCCCTTAGCATGTAAAGGAATATTATTTGGGGTTCAGCCATAGAGAAGAGTTTAGACACTAGGATAAGATAAGGAACACACCCATTATAAAGAAATCACGTTAGGATTCTCTTTTTAAGCTGTTCCTTAAAACACTAGTGCTTAGGAAATCTATTGGAGGCAAAAGCAGTCAGGGGTAGTCTAGGGTTAGGGTTAGGCTTCGGGTTAGGGTTAGGGTAGGGCTTAGGGTACGGGTTCGAGGAGGGGTTCGGGTATGGCGTAGGGTATGGGTTAGGGTTAGGGTTCGCGTTAGTGTTAGGGTTAGGGCTCGGTTTAGGGTACGGGTTAGGATTAGGGTACGTGTTAGGGTTACGGTAGGGGTTAGGGTTAGGGTACGCGTTAGGGTTAGGGTAGTTATTAAACCTATCCCACCCTCTAGATACCCCTTAGCACGTAAAGGAATATTATTTGGGGGTCCAGCCATGGAGAAGAGTTTAGACACTAGGATAAGATAAGGAACACACCCATTATAAAGAAATCACATTAGGATTCTCTTTTTAAGCTGTTCCTTAAAACACTAGTGCTTAGGAAATCTATTGGAGGCAGAAGCAATCAAGGGTATTCTAGGGTTAGGGTTAGGCTTAGGTTTAGGCTTAGGGTACGGCTGAGGGTACGGGTTCGAGGAGGGGTTCGGGTACGGCGTAGGGTATGGGTTAGGGTTAGGGTTAGGGTTAGTGTTAGGGTTAGGGCTCGGTTTAGGGTACGGGTTAGGATTAGGGTACGTGTTAGGGTTAGGGTAGGGGTTAGGGTTAGGGTACGCGTTAGGGTTAGGGTAGTTATTAAACCTATCCCACTCTCTAGGTACCCCTTAGGATGCAAAGGAATATTATTTGGGGTTCCAGCCATGGAGAAGAGTTTAGACACTAGGATAAGATAAGGAACACACCCATTATAAAGAAATCACATTAGGATTTTCTTTTTAAGCTGTTCCTTAAAACACTAGTGCTTAGGAAATCTATTGGAGGCAGAAGCAGTCAAGGGTAGCCTAGGGTTAGGGTTAGGCTTAGGGTTAGGGTTAGGGTACGGCTTAGGGTTCGGGTTCGGGGAGGGGTTCGGGTACGGCGTAGGGTATAGGTTAGGGTTAGGGTTCGGGTTAGTGTTAGGGTTAGGGCTCGGTTTAGGGTACGGGTTAGGATTAGGGTACGTGTTAGGGTTACGGTAGGGGTTAGGGTTAGGGTACGCGTTAGGGTTAGGGTAGTTATTAAACCTATCCCACTCTCTAGGTACCCCTTAGTATGCAAAGGAATATTATTTGCGGTTCCAGCCATGGAGAAGAGTTTAGACACTAGGATAAGATAAGGAACACACCCATTATAAAGAAATCACATTAGGATTCTCTTTTTAAGCTGTTCCTTAAAACACTAGTGCTTCGGAAATCTATTGGAGGCAGAAGCAGTCAAGGGTAGCCTAGGGTTAGTGTTAGGCTTAGGTTTAGGCTTAGGGTACGGCTGAGGGTACGGGTTCGGGGAGGGGTTCGGGTACGGCGTAGGGTATGGGTTAGGGTTAGGGTTCGGTTTAGTGTTAGGGTTAGGGCTCGGTTTAGGGTACGGGTTAGGATTAGGGTACGTGTTAGGGTTAGGGTAGGGGTTAGGGTTAGGGTACGCGTTAGGGTTAGGGTAGTTATTAAACCTATCCCACTCTCTAGATAGCCCTTAGCACGTAAAGGAATATTACCTGGGGGTCCAGCCATGGAGAAGAGTTTAGACACTAGGATAAGATAAGGAACACACCCATTATAAAGAAATCACGTTAGGATTCTCTTTTTAAGCTGGTCTTTAAAACACTAGTGCTTAGGAAATCTATTGGAGGCAGAAGCAGTGAAGGGTAGCCGAGGGTTAGATTTAGGCTTAGGGTTAGGGTTAGGGTACGGCTTAGGGTACGGGTTCGGGGAGGGCTTTGGGTATGGCGTAGGGTATGGGTTAGTGTTAGGGTTAGGGTTAGTTTTAGGTTTAGGGCTCGTTTTAGGGTACGGGTTAGGATTAGGGTACGTGTTAGGGTTAGGGTAGGGGTTAGGGTTAGGGTACGCGTTAGGGTTAGGGTAGTTATTAAACCTATCGCACTCTCTAGACACCCCTTAGCATGTAAAGGAATATTATTTGGGGTTCAGCCATAGAGAAGAGTTTAGACACTAGGATAAGATAAGGAACACACCCATTATAAAGAAATCACGTTAGGATTCTCTTTTTAAGCTGTTCCTTAAAACACTAGTGCTTAGGAAATCTATTGGAGGCAAAAGCAGTCAGGGGTAGTCTAGGGTTAGGGTTAGGCTTCGGGTTAGGGTTAGGGTAGGGCTTAGGGTACGGGTTCGAGGAGGGGTTCGGGTATGGCGTAGGGTATGGGTTAGGGTTAGGGTTCGCGTTAGTGTTAGGGTTAGGGCTCGGTTTAGGGTACGGGTTAGGATTAGGGTACGTGTTAGGGTTACGGTAGGGGTTAGGGTTAGGGTACGCGTTAGGGTTAGGGTAGTTATTAAACCTATCCCACCCTCTAGATACCCCTTAGCACGTAAAGGAATATTATTTGGGGGTCCAGCCATGGAGAAGAGTTTAGACACTAGGATAAGATAAGGAACACACCCATTATAAAGAAATCACATTAGGATTCTCTTTTTAAGCTGTTCCTTAAAACACTAGTGCTTAGGAAATCTATTGGAGGCAGAAGCAATCAAGGGTATTCTAGGGTTAGGGTTAGGCTTAGGTTTAGGCTTAGGGTACGGCTGAGGGTACGGGTTCGAGGAGGGGTTCGGGTACGGCGTAGGGTATGGGTTAGGGTTAGGGTTAGGGTTAGTGTTAGGGTTAGGGCTCGGTTTAGGGTACGGGTTAGGATTAGGGTACGTGTTAGGGTTAGGGTAGGGGTTAGGGTTAGGGTACGCGTTAGGGTTAGGGTAGTTATTAAACCTATCCCACTCTCTAGGTACCCCTTAGGATGCAAAGGAATATTATTTGGGGTTCCAGCCATGGAGAAGAGTTTAGACACTAGGATAAGATAAGGAACACACCCATTATAAAGAAATCACATTAGGATTTTCTTTTTAAGCTGTTCCTTAAAACACTAGTGCTTAGGAAATCTATTGGAGGCAGAAGCAGTCAAGGGTAGCCTAGGGTTAGGGTTAGGCTTAGGGTTAGGGTTAGGGTACGGCTTAGGGTTCGGGTTCGGGGAGGGGTTCGGGTACGGCGTAGGGTATAGGTTAGGGTTAGGGTTCGGGTTAGTGTTAGGGTTAGGGCTCGGTTTAGGGTACGGGTTAGGATTAGGGTACGTGTTAGGGTTACGGTAGGGGTTAGGGTTAGGGTACGCGTTAGGGTTAGGGTAGTTATTAAACCTATCCCACTCTCTAGGTACCCCTTAGTATGCAAAGGAATATTATTTGCGGTTCCAGCCATGGAGAAGAGTTTAGACACTAGGATAAGATAAGGAACACACCCATTATAAAGAAATCACATTAGGATTCTCTTTTTAAGCTGTTCCTTAAAACACTAGTGCTTCGGAAATCTATTGGAGGCAGAAGCAGTCAAGGGTAGCCTAGGGTTAGTGTTAGGCTTAGGTTTAGGCTTAGGGTACGGCTGAGGGTACGGGTTCGGGGAGGGGTTCGGGTACGGCGTAGGGTATGGGTTAGGGTTAGGGTTCGGTTTAGTGTTAGGGTTAGGGCTCGGTTTAGGGTACGGGTTAGGATTAGGGTACGTGTTAGGGTTAGGGTAGGGGTTAGGGTTAGGGTACGCGTTAGGGTTAGGGTAGTTATTAAACCTATCCCACTCTCTAGATAGCCCTTAGCACGTAAAGGAATATTACCTGGGGGTCCAGCCATGGAGAAGAGTTTAGACACTAGGATAAGATAAGGAACACACCCATTATAAAGAAATCACGTTAGGATTCTCTTTTTAAGCTGGTCTTTAAAACACTAGTGCTTAGGAAATCTATTGGAGGCAGAAGCAGTGAAGGGTAGCCGAGGGTTAGATTTAGGCTTAGGGTTAGGGTTAGGGTACGGCTTAGGGTACGGGTTCGGGGAGGGCTTTGGGTATGGCGTAGGGTATGGGTTAGTGTTAGGGTTAGGGTTAGTTTTAGGTTTAGGGCTCGTTTTAGGGTACGGGTTAGGATTAGGGTACGTGTTAGGGTTAGGGTAGGGGTTAGGGTTAGGGTACGCGTTAGGGTTAGGGTAGTTATTAAACCTATCGCACTCTCTAGACACCCCTTAGCATGTAAAGGAATATTATTTGGGGTTCAGCCATAGAGAAGAGTTTAGACACTAGGATAAGATAAGGAACACACCCATTATAAAGAAATCACGTTAGGATTCTCTTTTTAAGCTGTTCCTTAAAACACTAGTGCTTAGGAAATCTATTGGAGGCAAAAGCAGTCAGGGGTAGTCTAGGGTTAGGGTTAGGCTTCGGGTTAGGGTTAGGGTAGGGCTTAGGGTACGGGTTCGAGGAGGGGTTCGGGTATGGCGTAGGGTATGGGTTAGGGTTAGGGTTCGCGTTAGTGTTAGGGTTAGGGCTCGGTTTAGGGTACGGGTTAGGATTAGGGTACGTGTTAGGGTTACGGTAGGGGTTAGGGTTAGGGTACGCGTTAGGGTTAGGGTAGTTATTAAACCTATCCCACCCTCTAGATACCCCTTAGCACGTAAAGGAATATTATTTGGGGGTCCAGCCATGGAGAAGAGTTTAGACACTAGGATAAGATAAGGAACACACCCATTATAAAGAAATCACATTAGGATTCTCTTTTTAAGCTGTTCCTTAAAACACTAGTGCTTAGGAAATCTATTGGAGGCAGAAGCAATCAAGGGTATTCTAGGGTTAGGGTTAGGCTTAGGTTTAGGCTTAGGGTACGGCTGAGGGTACGGGTTCGAGGAGGGGTTCGGGTACGGCGTAGGGTATGGGTTAGGGTTAGGGTTAGGGTTAGTGTTAGGGTTAGGGCTCGGTTTAGGGTACGGGTTAGGATTAGGGTACGTGTTAGTGTTAGGGTAGGGGTTAGGGTTAGGGTACGCGTTAGGGTTAGGGTAGTTATTAAACCTATCCCACTCTCTAGGTACCCCTTAGTATGCAAAGGAATATTATTTGGGGTTCCAGCCATGGAGAAGAGTTTAGACACTAGGATAAGATAAGGAACACACCCATTATAAAGAAATCACATTAGGATTCTCTTTTTAAGCTGTTCCTTAAAACACTAGTGCTTAGGAAATCTATTGGAGGCAGAAGCAGTCAAGGGTAGCCTAGGGTTAGGGTTAGGCTTAGGGTTAGGGTTAGGGTACGGCTTAGGGTTCGGGTTCGGGGAGGGGTTCGGGTACGGCGTAGGGTATAGGTTAGGGTTAGGGTTCGGGTTAGTGTTAGGGTTAGGGCTCGGTTTAGGGTACGGGTTAGGATTAGGGTACGTGTTAGGGTTAGGGTAGGGGTTAGGGTTAGGGTACGCGCTAGGGTTAGGGTAGTTATTAAACCTATGTCACTCTCTAGATACCCCTTAGCACGTAAAGGAATATTATTTGGGGGTCCAGCCATGGAGAAGAGTTTAGACACTAGGATAAGATAAGAAACACACCCATTATAAAGAAATCACATTAGGATTCTCTTTTTAAGCTGTTCCTTAAAACACTAGTGCTTCGGAAATCTATTGGAGGCAGAAGCAGTCAAGGGTAGCCTAGGGTTAGTGTTAGGCTTAGGTTTAGGCTTAGGGTACGGCTGAGGGTACGGGTTCGGGGAGGGGTTCGGGTACGGCGTAGGGTATGGGTTAGGGTTAGGGTTCGGTTTAGTGTTAGGGTTAGGGCTCGGTTTAGGGTACGGGTTAGGATTAGGGTACGTGTTAGGGTTAGGGTAGGGGTTAGGGTTAGGGTACGCGTTAGGGTTAGGGTAGTTATTAAACCTATCCCACTCTCTAGATAGCCCTTAGCACGTAAAGGAATATTACCTGGGGGTCCAGCCATGGAGAAGAGTTTAGACACTAGGATAAGATAAGGAACACACCCATTATAAAGAAATCACGTTAGGATTCTCTTTTTAAGCTGGTCTTTAAAACACTAGTGCTTAGGAAATCTATTGGAGGCAGAAGCAGTGAAGGGTAGCCGAGGGTTAGGTTTAGGCTTAGGGTTAGGGTTAGGGTACGGCTTAGGGTACGGGTTCGGGGAGGGGTTTGGGTATGGCGTAGGGTATGGGTTAGTGTTAGGGTTAGGGTTAGTTTTAGGTTTAGGGCTCGTTTTAGGGTACGGGTTAGGATTAGGGTACGTGTTAGGGTTAGGGTAGGGGTTAGGGTTAGGGTACGCGTTAGGGTTAGGGTAGTTATTAAACCTATCGCACTCTCTAGACACCCCTTAGCATGTAAAGGAATATTATTTGGGGTTCAGCCATAGAGAAGAGTTTAGACACTAGGATAAGATAAGGAACACACCCATTATAAAGAAATCACGTTAGGATTCTCTTTTTAAGCTGTTCCTTAAAACACTAGTGCTTAGGAAATCTATTGGAGGCAAAAGCAGTCAGGGGTAGTCTAGGGTTAGGGTTAGGCTTCGGGTTAGGGTTAGGGTAGGGCTTAGGGTACGGGTTCGAGGAGGGGTTCGGGTATGGCGTAGGGTATGGGTTAGGGTTAGGGTTCGCGTTAGTGTTAGGGTTAGGGCTCGGTTTAGGGTACGGGTTAGGATTAGGGTACGTGTTAGGGTTACGGTAGGGGTTAGGGTTAGGGTACGCGTTAGGGTTAGGGTAGTTATTAAACCTATCCCACCCTCTAGATACCCCTTAGCACGTAAAGGAATATTATTTGGGGGTCCAGCCATGGAGAAGAGTTTAGACACTAGGATAAGATAAGGAACACACCCATTATAAAGAAATCACATTAGGATTCTCTTTTTAAGCTGTTCCTTAAAACACTAGTGCTTAGGAAATCTATTGGAGGCAGAAGCAATCAAGGGTATTCTAGGGTTAGGGTTAGGCTTAGGTTTAGGCTTAGGGTACGGCTGAGGGTACGGGTTCGAGGAGGGGTTCGGGTACGGCGTAGGGTATGGGTTAGGGTTAGGGTTAGGGTTAGTGTTAGGGTTAGGGCTCGGTTTAGGGTACGGGTTAGGATTAGGGTACGTGTTAGGGTTAGGGTAGGGGTTAGGGTTAGGGTACGCGTTAGGGTTAGGGTAGTTATTAAACCTATCCCACTCTCTAGGTACCCCTTAGGATGCAAAGGAATATTATTTGGGGTTCCAGCCATGGAGAAGAGTTTAGACACTAGGATAAGATAAGGAACACACCCATTATAAAGAAATCACATTAGGATTTTCTTTTTAAGCTGTTCCTTAAAACACTAGTGCTTAGGAAATCTATTGGAGGCAGAAGCAGTCAAGGGTAGCCTAGGGTTAGGGTTAGGCTTAGGGTTAGGGTTAGGGTACGGCTTAGGGTTCGGGTTCGGGGAGGGGTTCGGGTACGGCGTAGGGTATAGGTTAGGGTTAGGGTTCGGGTTAGTGTTAGGGTTAGGGCTCGGTTTAGGGTACGGGTTAGGATTAGGGTACGTGTTAGGGTTAGGGTAGGGGTTAGGGTTAGGGTACGCGTTAGGGTTAGGGTAGTTATTAAACCTATCCCACTCTCTAGATACCCCTTAGCACGTAAAGGAATATTATTTGGGGGTCCAGCCATGGAGAAGAGTTTAGACACTAGGATAAGATAAGAAACACACCCATTATAAAGAAATCACATTAGGATTCTCTTTTTAAGCTGTTCCTTAAAACACTAGTGCTTCGGAAATCTATTGGAGGCAGAAGCAGTCAAGGGTAGCCTAGGGTTAGTGTTAGGCTTAGGTTTAGGCTTAGGGTACGGCTGAGGGTACGGGTTCGGGGAGGGGTTCGGGTACGGCGTAGGGTATGGGTTAGGGTTAGGGTTCGGTTTAGTGTTAGGGTTAGGGCTCGGTTTAGGGTACGGGTTAGGATTAGGGTACGTGTTAGGGTTAGGGTAGGGGTTAGGGTTAGGGTACGCGTTAGGGTTAGGGTAGTTATTAAACCTATCCCACTCTCTAGATAGCCCTTAGCACGTAAAGGAATATTACCTGGGGGTCCAGCCATGGAGAAGAGTTTAGACACTAGGATAAGATAAGGAACACACCCATTATAAAGAAATCACGTTAGGATTCTCTTTTTAAGCTGGTCTTTAAAACACTAGTGCTTAGGAAATCTATTGGAGGCAGAAGCAGTGAAGGGTAGCCGAGGGTTAGATTTAGGCTTAGGGTTAGGGTTAGGGTACGGCTTAGGGTACGGGTTCGGGGAGGGCTTTGGGTATGGCGTAGGGTATGGGTTAGTGTTAGGGTTAGGGTTAGTTTTAGGTTTAGGGCTCGTTTTAGGGTACGGGTTAGGATTAGGGTACGTGTTAGGGTTAGGGTAGGGGTTAGGGTTAGGGTACGTGTTAGGGTTAGGGTAGTTATTAAATCTATCGCACTCTCTAGACACCCCTTAGCATGTAAAGGAATATTATTTGGGGTTCAGCCATAGAGAAGAGTTTAGACACTAGGATAAGATAAGGAACACACCCATTATAAAGAAATCACGTTAGGATTCTCTTTTTAAGCTGTTCCTTAAAACACTAGTGCTTAGGAAATCTATTGGAGGCAAAAGCAGTCAGGGGTAGTCTAGGGTTAGGGTTAGGCTTCGGGTTAGGGTTAGGGTAGGGCTTAGGGTACGGGTTCGAGGAGGGGTTCGGGTATGGCGTAGGGTATGGGTTAGGGTTAGGGTTCGCGTTAGTGTTAGGGTTAGGGCTCGGTTTAGGGTACGGGTTAGGATTAGGGTACGTGTTAGGGTTACGGTAGGGGTTAGGGTTAGGGTACGCGTTAGGGTTAGGGTAGTTATTAAACCTATCCCACCCTCTAGATACCCCTTAGCACGTAAAGGAATATTATTTGGGGGTCCAGCCATGGAGAAGAGTTTAGACACTAGGATAAGATAAGGAACACACCCATTATAAAGAAATCACATTAGGATTCTCTTTTTAAGCTGTTCCTTAAAACACTAGTGCTTAGGAAATCTATTGGAGGCAGAAGCAATCAAGGGTATTCTAGGGTTAGGGTTAGGCTTAGGTTTAGGCTTAGGGTACGGCTGAGGGTACGGGTTCGAGGAGGGGTTCGGGTACGGCGTAGGGTATGGGTTAGGGTTAGGGTTAGGGTTAGTGTTAGGGTTAGGGCTCGGTTTAGGGTACGGGTTAGGATTAGGGTACGTGTTAGGGTTAGGGTAGGGGTTAGGGTTAGGGTACGCGTTAGGGTTAGGGTAGTTATTAAACCTATCCCACTCTCTAGGTACCCCTTAGTATGCAAAGGAATATTATTTGGGGTTCCAGCCATGGAGAAGAGTTTAGACACTAGGATAAGATAAGGAACACACCCATTATAAAGAAATCACATTAGGATTCTCTTTTTAAGCTGTTCCTTAAAACACTAGTGCTTAGGAAATCTATTGGAGGCAGAAGCAGTCAAGGGTAGCCTAGGGTTAGGGTTAGGCTTAGGGTTAGGGTTAGGGTACGGCTTAGGGTTCGGGTTCGGGGAGGGGTTCGGGTACGGCGTAGGGTATAGGTTAGGGTTAGGGTTCGGGTTAGTGTTAGGGTTAGGGCTCGGTTTAGGGTACGGGTTAGGATTAGGGTACGTGTTAGGGTTAGGGTAGGGGTTAGGGTTAGGGTACGCGCTAGGGTTAGGGTAGTTATTATACCTATCCCACCCTCTAGATACCCCTTAGCACGTAAAGGAATATTATTTGGGGGTCCAGCCATGGAGAAGAGTTTAGACACTAGGATAAGATAAGCAACACACCCATTATAAAGAAATCACATTAGGATTCTCTTTTTAAGCTGTTCCTTAAAACACTAGTGCTTCGGAAATCTATTGGAGGCAGAAGCAGTCAAGGGTAGCCTAGGGTTAGTGTTAGGCTTAGGTTTAGGCTTAGGGTACGGCTGAGGGTACGGGTTCGGGGAGGGGTTCGGGTACGGCGTAGGGTATGGGTTAGGGTTAGGGTTCGGTTTAGTGTTAGGGTTAGGGCTCGGTTTAGGGTACGGGTTAGGATTAGGGTACGTGTTAGGGTTAGGGTAGGGGTTAGGGTTAGGGTACGCGTTAGGGTTAGGGTAGTTATTAAACCTATCCCACTCTCTAGATAGCCCTTAGCACGTAAAGGAATATTACCTGGGGGTCCAGCCATGGAGAAGAGTTTAGACACTAGGATAAGATAAGGAACACACCCATTATAAAGAAATCACGTTAGGATTCTCTTTTTAAGCTGGTCTTTAAAACACTAGTGCTTAGGAAATCTATTGGAGGCAGAAGCAGTGAAGGGTAGCCGAGGGTTAGGTTTAGGCTTAGGGTTAGGGTTAGGGTACGGCTTAGGGTACGGGTTCGGGGAGGGGTTTGGGTATGGCGTAGGGTATGGGTTAGTGTTAGGGTTAGGGTTAGTTTTAGGTTTAGGGCTCGTTTTAGGGTACGGGTTAGGATTAGGGTACGTGTTAGGGTTAGGGTAGGGGTCAGGGTTAGGGTACGCGTTAGGGTTAGGGTAGTTATTAAACCTATCGCACTCTCTAGACACCCCTTAGCATGTAAAGGAATATTATTTGGGGTTCAGCCATAGAGAAGAGTTTAGACACTAGGATAAGATAAGGAACACACCCATTATAAAGAAATCACGTTAGGATTCTCTTTTTAAGCTGTTCCTTAAAACACTAGTGCTTAGGAAATCTATTGGAGGCAAAAGCAGTCAGGGGTAGTCTAGGGTTAGGGTTAGGCTTCGGGTTAGGGTTAGGGTAGGGCTTAGGGTACGGGTTCGAGGAGGGGTTCGGGTATGGCGTAGGGTATGGGTTAGGGTTAGGGTTCGCGTTAGTGTTAGGGTTAGGGCTCGGTTTAGGGTACGGGTTAGGATTAGGGTACGTGTTAGGGTTACGGTAGGGGTTAGGGTTAGGGTACGCGTTAGGGTTAGGGTAGTTATTAAACCTATCCCACCCTCTAGATACCCCTTAGCACGTAAAGGAATATTATTTGGGGGTCCAGCCATGGAGAAGAGTTTAGACACTAGGATAAGATAAGGAACACACCCATTATAAAGAAATCACATTAGGATTCTCTTTTTAAGCTGTTCCTTAAAACACTAGTGCTTAGGAAATCTATTGGAGGCAGAAGCAATCAAGGGTATTCTAGGGTTAGGGTTAGGCTTAGGTTTAGGCTTAGGGTACGGCTGAGGGTACGGGTTCGAGGAGGGGTTCGGGTACGGCGTAGGGTATGGGTTAGGGTTAGGGTTAGGGTTAGTGTTAGGGTTAGGGCTCGGTTTAGGGTACGGGTTAGGATTAGGGTACGTGTTAGGGTTAGGGTAGGGGTTAGGGTTAGGGTACGCGTTAGGGTTAGGGTAGTTATTAAACCTATCCCACTCTCTAGGTACCCCTTAGTATGCAAAGGAATATTATTTGGGGTTCCAGCCATGGAGAAGAGTTTAGACACTAGGATAAGATAAGGAACACACCCATTATAAAGAAATCACATTAGGATTCTCTTTTTAAGCTGTTCCTTAAAACACTAGTGCTTAGGAAATCTATTGGAGGCAGAAGCAGTCAAGGGTAGCCTAGGGTTAGGGTTAGGCTTAGGGTTAGGGTTAGGATACGGCTTAGGGTTCGGGTTCGGGGAGGGGTTCGGGTACGGCGTAGGGTATAGGTTAGGGTTAGGGTTCGGGTTAGTGTTAGGGTTAGGGCTCGGTTTAGGGTACGGGTTAGGATTAGGGTATGTGTTAGGGTTAGGGTAGGGGCTAGGGTTAGGGTACGCGCTAGGGTTAGGGTAGTTATTAAACCTATCCCACTCTCTAGATACCCCTTAGCACGTAAAGGAATATTATTTGGGGGTCCAGCCATGGAGAAGAGTTTAGACACTAGGATAAGATAAGCAACACACCCATTATAAAGAAATCACATTAGGATTCTCTTTTTAAGCTGTTCCTTAAAACACTAGTGCTTCGGAAATCTATTGGAGGCAGAAGCAGTCAAGGGTAGCCTAGGGTTAGTGTTAGGCTTAGGTTTAGGCTTAGGGTACGGCTGAGGGTACGGGTTCGGGGAGGGGTTCGGGTACGGCGTAGGGTATGGGTTAGGGTTAGGGTTCGGTTTAGTGTTAGGGTTAGGGCTCGGTTTAGGGTACGGGTTAGGATTAGGGTACGTGTTAGGGTTAGGGTAGGGGTTAGGGTTAGGGTACGCGTTAGGGTTAGGGTAGTTATTAAACCTATCCCACTCTCTAGATAGCCCTTAGCACGTAAAGGAATATTACCTGGGGGTCCAGCCATGGAGAAGAGTTTAGACACTAGGATAAGATAAGGAACACACCCATTATAAAGAAATCACGTTAGGATTCTCTTTTTAAGCTGGTCTTTAAAACACTAGTGCTTAGGAAATCTATTGGAGGCAGAAGCAGTGAAGGGTAGCCGAGGGTTAGGTTTAGGCTTAGGGTTAGGGTTAGGGTACGGCTTAGGGTACGGGTTCGGGGAGGGGTTTGGGTATGGCGTAGGGTATGGGTTAGTGTTAGGGTTAGGGTTAGTTTTAGGTTTAGGGCTCGTTTTAGGGTACGGGTTAGGATTAGGGTACGTGTTAGGGTTAGGGTAGGGGTTAGGGTTAGGGTACGCGTTAGGGTTAGGGTAGTTATTAAACCTATCCCACCCTCTAGATACCCCTTAGCACGTAAAGGAATATTATTTGGGGGTCCAGCCATGGAGAAGAGTTTAGACACTAGGATAAGATAAGGAACACACCCATTATAAAGAAATCACATTAGGATTCTCTTTTTAAGCTGTTCCTTAAAACACTAGTGCTTAGGAAATCTATTGGAGGCAGAAGCAATCAAGGGTATTCTAGGGTTAGGGTTAGGCTTAGGTTTAGGCTTAGGGTACGGCTGAGGGTACGGGTTCGAGGAGGGGTTCGGGTACGGCGTAGGGTATAGGTTAGGGTTAGGGTTAGGGTTAGTGTTAGGGTTAGGGCTCGGTTTAGGGTACGGGTTAGGATTAGGGTACGTGTTAGGGTTAGGGTAGGGGTTAGGGTTAGGGTACGCGTTAGGGTTAGGGTAGTTATTAAACCTATCCCACTCTCTAGGTACCCCTTAGTATGCAAAGGAATATTATTTGGGGTTCCAGCCATGGAGAAGAGTTTAGACACTAGGATAAGATAAGGAACACACCCATTATAAAGAAATCACATTAGGATTCTCTTTTTAAGCTGTTCCTTAAAACACTAGTGCTTAGGAAATCTATTGGAGGCAAAAGCAGTCAGGGGTAGTCTAGGGTTAGGGTTAGGCTTCGGGTTAGGGTTAGGGTAGGGCTTAGGGTACGGGTTCGAGGAGGGGTTCGGGTATGGCGTAGGGTATGGGTTAGGGTTAGGGTTCGCGTTAGTGTTAGGGTTAGGGCTCGGTTTAGGGTACGGGTTAGGATTAGGGTACGAGTTAGGGTTAGGTTATGGGTTAGTGTTAGGGTACGCGTTAGGGTTAGGGTAGTTATTAAACCTATCCCACTCTCTAGATACCCCTTAGCACGTAAAGGAATATTATTTGGGGGTCCAGCCATGGAGAAGAGTTTAGACACTAGGATAAGATAAGAAACACACCCATTATAAAGAAATCACTTTAGGATTCTCTTTTTAAGCTGTTCCTTAAAACACTAGTGCTTCGGAAATCTATTGGAGGCAGAAGCAGTCAAGGGTAGCCTAGGGTTAGTGTCAGGCTTAGGTTTAGGCTTAGGGTACGGCTGAGGGTACGGGTTCGGGGAGGGGTTCGGGTACGGCTTAGGGTATGGGTTAGGGTTAGGGTTTGGTTTAGTGTTAGGGTTAGGTTTCGGTTTAGGATACGGGTTAGGATTAGGGTACGTGTTAGGGTTAGGGTAGGGGTTAGGGTTAGGGTACGCGTTAGGGTTAGGGTAGTTATTAAACCTATCCCACTCTCTAGATAGCCCTTAGCACGTAAAGGAATATTACCTGGGGGTCCAGCCATGGAGAAGAGTTTAGACACTAGGATAAGATAAGGAACACACCCATTATAAAGAAATCACATTAGGATTCTCTTTTTAAGCTGGTCTTTAAAACACTAGTGCTTAGGAAATCTATTGGAGGCAGAAGCAGTGAAGGGTAGCCGAGGGTTAGGTTTAGGCTTAGGGTTAGGGTTAGGGTACGGCTTATTGTACGGGTTCGGGGAGGGGTTTGGGTACGGCGTAGGGTATGGGTTAGTGTTAGGGTTAGGGTTAGTTTTAGGTTTAGGGCTCGGTTTAGGGTACGGGTTAGGATTAGGGTACGTGTTAGGGTTAGGGTAGGGGTTAGGGTTAGGGTACGCGCTAGGGTTAGGGGAGTTATTAAACCTATGTCACTCTCTAGATACCCCTTAGCACGTAAAGGAATATTATTTGGGGGTCCAGCCATGGAGAAGAGTTTAGACACTAGGATAAGATAAGGAACACACCCATTATAAAGAAATCACATTAGGATTCTCTTTTTAAGCTGTTCCTTAAAACACTAGTGCTTAGGAAATCTATTGGAGGCAGAAGCAATCAAGGGTATTCTAGGGTTAGGGTTAGGCTTAGGTTTAGGCTTAGGGTACGGCTGAGTGTACGGGTTCGAGGAGGGGTTCGGGTACGACGTAGGGTATAGGTTAGGGTTAGGGTTAGGGTTAGTGTTAGGGTTAGGGCTCGGTTTAGGGTACGGGTTAGGATTAGGGTACGTGTTAGGGTTAGGGTAGGGGTTAGGGTTAGGGTACGCGTTAGGGTTAGGGTAGTTATTAAACCTATCCCACTCTCTAGGTACCCCTTAGTATGCAAAGGAATATTATTTGGGGTTCCAGCCATGGAGAAGAGTTTAGACACTAGGATAAGATAAGGAACACACCCATTATAAAGAAATCACATTAGGATTCTCTTTTTAAGCTGTTCCTTAAAACACTAGTGCTTAGGAAATCTATTGGAGGCAAAAGCAGTCAGGGGTAGTCTAGGGTTAGGGTTAGGCTTCGGGTTAGGGTTAGGGTAGGGCTTAGGGTACGGGTTCGAGGAGGGGTTCGGGTATGGCGTAGGGTATGGGTTAGGGTTAGGGTTCGCGTTAGTGTTAGGGTTAGGGCTCGGTTTAGGGTACGGGTTAGGATTAGGGTACGAGTTAGGGTTAGGTTATGGGTTAGTGTTAGGGTACGCGTTAGGGTTAGGGTAGTTATTAAACCTATCCCACTCTCTAGATACCCCTTAGCACGTAAAGGAATATTATTTGGGGGTCCAGCCATGGAGAAGAGTTTAGACACTAGGATAAGATAAGAAACACACCCATTATAAAGAAATCACTTTAGGATTCTCTTTTTAAGCTGTTCCTTAAAACACTAGTGCTTCGGAAATCTATTGGAGGCAGAAGCAGTCAAGGGTAGCCTAGGGTTAGTGTTAGGCTTAGGTTTAGGCTTAGGGTACGGCTGAGGGTACGGGTTCGGGGAGGGGTTCGGGTACGGCTTAGGGTATGGGTTAGGGTTAGGGTTTGGTTTAGTGTTAGGGTTAGGTTTCGGTTTAGGATACGGGTTAGGATTAGGGTACGTGTTAGGGTTAGGGTAGGGGTTAGGGTTAGGGTACGCGTTAGGGTTAGGGTAGTTATTAAACCTATCCCACTCTCTAGATAGCCCTTAGCACGTAAAGGAATATTACCTGGGGGTCCAGCCATGGAGAAGAGTTTAGACACTAGGATAAGATAAGGAACACACCCATTATAAAGAAATCACATTAGGATTCTCTTTTTAAGCTGGTCTTTAAAACACTAGTGCTTAGGAAATCTATTGGAGGCAGAAGCAGTGAAGGGTAGCCGAGGGTTAGGTTTAGGCTTAGGGTTAGGGTTAGGGTACGGCTTATTGTACGGGTTCGGGGAGGGGTTTGGGTACGGCGTAGGGTATGGGTTAGTGTTAGGGTTAGGGTTAGTTTTAGGTTTAGGGCTCGGTTTAGGGTACGGGTTAGGATTAGGGTACGTGTTAGGGTTAGGGTAGGGGTTAGGGTTAGGGTACGCGCTAGGGTTAGGGGAGTTATTAAACCTATGTCACTCTCTAGATACCCCTTAGCACGTAAAGGAATATTATTTGGGGGTCCAGCCATGGAGAAGAGTTTAGACACTAGGATAAGATAAGAAACACACCCATTATAAAGAAATCACATTAGGATTCTCTTTTTAAGCTGTTCCTTAAAACACTAGTGCTTCGGAAATCTATTGGAGGCAGAAGCAGTCAAGGGTAGCCTAGGGTTAGTGTTAGGCTTAGGTTTAGGCTTAGGGTACGGCTGAGGGTACGGGTTCGGGGAGGGGTTCGGGTACGGCGTAGGGTATGGGTTAGGGTTAGGGTTCGGTTTAGTGTTAGGGTTAGGGCTCGGTTTAGGGTACGGGTTAGGATTAGGGTACGTGTTAGGGTTAGGGTAGGGGTTAGGGTTAGGGTACGCGTTAGGGTTAAGGTAGTTATTAAACCTATCCCACTCTCTAGATAGCCCTTAGCACGTAAAGGAATATTACCTGGGGGTCCAGCCATGGAGAAGAGTTTAGACACTAGGATAAGATAAGGAACACACCCATTATAAAGAAATCACATTAGGATTCTCTTTTTAAGCTGGTCTTTAAAACACTAGTGCTTAGGAAATCTATTGGAGGCAGAAGCAGTGAAGGGTAGCCGAGGGTTAGGTTTAGGCTTAGGGTTAGGGTTAGGGTACGGCTTATTGTACGGGTTCGGGGAGGGGTTTGGGTACGGCGTAGGGTATGGGTTAGTGTTAGGGTTAGGGTTAGTTTTAGGTTTAGGGCTCGGTTTAGGGTACGGGTTAGGATTAGGGTACGTGTTAGGGTTAGGGTAGGGGTTAGGGTTAGGGTACGCGCTAGGGTTAGGGGAGTTATTAAACCTATGTCACTCTCTAGATACCCCTTAGCACGTAAAGGAATATTATTTGGGGGTCCAGCCATGGAGAAGAGTTTAGACACTAGGATAAGATAAGGAACACACCCATTATAAAGAAATCACATTAGGATTCTCTTTTTAAGCTGTTCCTTAAAACACTAGTGCTTAGGAAATCTATTGGAGGCAGAAGCAATCAAGGGTATTCTAGGGTTAGGGTTAGGCTTAGGTTTAGGCTTAGGGTACGGCTGAGGGTACGGGTTCGAGGAGGGGTTCGGGTACGACGTAGGGTATAGGTTAGGGTTAGGGTTAGGGTTAGTGTTAGGGTTAGGGCTCGGTTTAGGGTACGGGTTAGGATTAGGGTACGTGTTAGGGTTAGGGTAGGGGTTAGGGTTAGGGTACGCGTTAGGGTTAGGGTAGTTATTAAACCTATCCCACTCTCTAGGTACCCCTTAGTATGCAAAGGAATATTATTTGGGGTTCCAGCCATGGAGAAGAGTTTAGACACTAGGATAAGATAAGGAACACACCCATTATAAAGAAATCACATTAGGATTCTCTTTTTAAGCTGTTCCTTAAAACACTAGTGCTTAGGAAATCTATTGGAGGCAAAAGCAGTCAGGGGTAGTCTAGGGTTAGGGTTAGGCTTCGGGTTAGGGTTAGGGTAGGGCTTAGGGTACGGGTTCGAGGAGGGGTTCGGGTATGGCGTAGGGTATGGGTTAGGGTTAGGGTTCGGGTTAGTGTTAGGGTTAGGGCTCGGTTTAGGGTACGGGTTAGGATTAGGGTACGAGTTAGGGTTAGGTTATGGGTTAGTGTTAGGGTACGCGTTAGGGTTAGGGTAGTTATTAAACCTATCCCACTCTCTAGATACCCCTTAGCACGTAAAGGAATATTATTTGGGGGTCCAGCCATGGAGAAGAGTTTAGACACTAGGATAAGATAAGAAACACACCCATTATAAAGAAATCACTTTAGGATTCTCTTTTTAAGCTGTTCCTTAAAACACTAGTGCTTCGGAAATCTATTGGAGGCAGAAGCAGTCAAGGGTAGCCTAGGGTTAGTGTTAGGCTTAGGTTTAGGCTTAGGGTACGGCTGAGGGTACGGGTTCGGGGAGGGGTTCGGGTACGGCTTAGGGTATGGGTTAGGGTTAGGGTTTGGTTTAGTGTTAGGGTTAGGTTTCGGTTTAGGATACGGGTTAGGATTAGGGTACGTGTTAGGGTTAGGGTAGGGGTTAGGGTTAGGGTACGCGTTAGGGTTAGGGTAGTTATTAAACCTATCCCACTCTCTAGATAGCCCTTAGCACGTAAAGGAATATTACCTGGGGGTCCAGCCATGGAGAAGAGTTTAGACACTAGGATAAGATAAGGAACACACCCATTATAAAGAAATCACATTAGGATTCTCTTTTTAAGCTGGTCTTTAAAACACTAGTGCTTAGGAAATCTATTGGAGGCAGAAGCAGTGAAGGGTAGCCGAGGGTTAGGTTTAGGCTTAGGGTTAGGGTTAGGGTACGGCTTATTGTACGGGTTCGGGGAGGGGTTTGGGTACGGCGTAGGGTATGGGTTAGTGTTAGGGTTAGGGTTAGTTTTAGGTTTAGGGCTCGGTTTAGGGTACGGGTTAGGATTAGGGTACGTGTTAGGGTTAGGGTAGGGGTTAGGGTTAGGGTACGCGCTAGGGTTAGGGGAGTTATTAAACCTATGTCACTCTCTAGATACCCCTTAGCACGTAAAGGAATATTATTTGGGGGTCCAGCCATGGAGAAGAGTTTAGACACTAGGATAAGATAAGAAACACACCCATTATAAAGAAATCACATTAGGATTCTCTTTTTAAGCTGTTCCTTAAAACACTAGTGCTTCGGAAATCTATTGGAGGCAGAAGCAGTCAAGGGTAGCCTAGGGTTAGTGTTAGGCTTAGGTTTAGGCTTAGGGTACGGCTGAGGGTACGGGTTCGGGGAGGGGTTCGGGTACGGCGTAGGGTATGGGTTAGGGTTAGGGTTCGGTTTAGTGTTAGGGTTAGGGCTCGGTTTAGGGTACGGGTTAGGATTAGGGTACGTGTTAGGGTTAGGGTAGGGGTTAGGGTTAGGGTACGCGTTAGGGTTAAGGTAGTTATTAAACCTATCCCACTCTCTAGATAGCCCTTAGCACGTAAAGGAATATTACCTGGGGGTCCAGCCATGGAGAAGAGTTTAGACACTAGGATAAGATAAGGAACACACCCATTATAAAGAAATCACATTAGGATTCTCTTTTTAAGCTGGTCATTAAAACACTAGTGCTTAGGAAATCTATTGGAGGCAGAAGCAGTGAAGGGTAGCCGAGGGTTAGGTTTAGGCTTAGGGTTAGGGTTAGGGTACGGCTTAGGGTACGGGTTCGGGGAGGGGTTTGGGTATGGCATAGGGTATGGGTTAGTGTTAGGGTTAGGGTTAGTTTTAGGTTTAGGGCTCGTTTTAGGGTACGGGTTAGGATTAGGGTACGTGTCAGGGTTAGGGTAGGGGTTAGGGTTAGGGTACGCGTTAGGGTTAGGTTAGTTATTAAACCTATCGCACTCTCTAGACACCCCTTAGCATGTAAAGGAATATTATTTGGGGTTCAGCCATATCGAAGAGTTTAGACACTAGGATAAGATAAGGAACACACCCATTATAAAGAAATCACGTTAGGATTCTCTTTTTAAGCTGTTCCTTAAAACACTAGTGCTTAGGAAATCTATTGGAGGCAAAAGCAGTCAGGGGTAGTCTAGGGTTAGGGTTAGGCTTCGGGTTAGGGTTAGGGTAGGGCTTAGGGTACGGGTTCGAGGAGGGGTTCGGGTATGGCGTAGGGTATGGGTTAGGGTTAGGGTTCGCGTTAGTGTTAGGGTTAGGGCTCTGTTTAGGGTACGGGTTAGGATTAGGGTACGTGTTAGGGTTACGGTAGGGGTTAGGGTTAGGGTACGCGTTAGGGTTAGGGTAGTTATTAAACCTATCCCACCCTCTAGATACCCCTTAGCACGTAAAGGAATATTATTTGGGGGTCCAGCCATGGAGAAGAGTTTAGACACTAGGATAAGATAAGGAACACACCCATTATAAAGAAATCACATTAGGATTCTCTTTTTAAGCTGTTCCTTAAAACACTAGTGCTTAGGAAATCTATTGGAGGCAGAAGCAATCAAGGGTATTCTAGGGTTAGGGTTAGGCTTAGGTTTAGGCTTAGGGTACGGCTGAGGGTACGGGTTCGAGGAGGGGTTCGGGTACGGCGTAGGGTATGGGTTAGGGTTAGGGTTAGGGTTAGTGTTAGGGTTAGGGCTCGGTTTAGGGTACGGGTTAGGATTAGGGTACGTGTTAGGGTTAGGGTAGGGGTTAGGGTTAGGGTACGCGTTAGGGTTAGGGTAGTTATTAAACCTATCCCACTCTCTAGGTACCCCTTAGTATGCAAAGGAATATTATTTGGGGTTCCAGCCATGGAGAAGAGTTTAGACACTAGGATAAGATAAGGAACACACCCATTATAAAGAAATCACATTAGGATTCTCTTTTTAAGCTGTTCCTTAAAACACTAGTGCTTAGGAAATCTATTGGAGGCAGAAGCAGTCAAGGGTAGCCTAGGGTTAGGGTTAGGCTTAGGGTTAGGGTTAGGGTACGGCTTAGGGTTCGGGTTCGGGGAGGGGTTCGGTTACGGCGTAGGGTATAGGTTAGGGTTAGGGTTCGGGTTAGTGTTAGGGTTAGGGCTCGGTTTAGGGTACGGGTTAGGATTAGGGTACGTGTTAGGGTTAGGGTAGGGGTTAGGGTTAGGGTACGCGCTAGGGTTAGGGTAGTTATTAAACCTATGTCACTCTCTAGATACCCCTTAGCACGTAAAGGAATATTATTTGGGGGTCCAGCCATGGAGAAGAGTTTAGACATTGGATAAGATAAGAAACACACCCATTATAAAGAAATCACATTAGGATTCTCTTTTTAAGCTGTTCCTTAAAACACTAGTGCTTCGGAAATCTATTGGAGGCAGAAGCAGTCAAGGGTAGCCTAGGGTTAGTGTTAGGCTTAGGTTTAGGCTTAGGGTACGGCTGAGGGTACGGGTTCGGGGAGGGGTTCGGGTACGGCGTAGGGTATGGGTTAGGGTTAGGGTTCGGTTTAGTGTTAGGGTTAGGGCTCGGTTTAGGGTACGGGTTAGGATTAGGGTACGTGTTAGGGTTAGGGTAGGGGTTAGGGTTAGGGTACGCGTTAGGGTTAGGGTAGTTATTAAACCTATCGCACTCTCTAGACACCCCTTAGCATGTAAAGGAATATTATTTGGGGGTCCAGCCATGGAGAAGAGTTTAGACACTAGGATAAGATAAGGAACACACCCATTATAAAGAAATCACGTTAGGATTCTCTTTTTAAGCTGGTCTTTAAAACACTAGTGCTTAGGAAATCTATTGGAGGCAGAAGCAGTGAAGGGTAGCCGAGGGTTAGGTTTAGGCTTAGGGTTAGGGTTAGGGTACGGCTTATTGTACGGGTTCGGGGAGGGGTTTGGGTACGGCGTAGGGTATGGGTTAGTGTTAGGGTTAGGGTTAGTTTTAGGTTTAGGGCTCGGTTTAGGGTACGGGTTAGGATTAGGGTACGTGTTAGGGTTAGGGTAGGGGTTAGGGTTAGGGTACGCGCTAGGGTTAGGGGAGTTATTAAACCTATGTCACTCTCTAGATACCCCTTAGCACGTAAAGGAATATTATTTGGGGGTCCAGCCATGGAGAAGAGTTTAGACACTAGGATAAGATAAGGAACACACCCATTATAAAGAAATCACATTAGGATTCTCTTTTTAAGCTGTTCCTTAAAACACTAGTGCTTAGGAAATCTATTGGAGGCAGAAGCAATCAAGGGTATTCTAGGGTTAGGGTTAGGCTTAGGTTTAGGCTTAGGGTACGGCTGAGGGTACGGGTTCGAGGAGGGGTTCGGGTACGACGTAGGGTATAGGTTAGGGTTAGGGTTAGGGTTAGTGTTAGGGTTAGGGCTCGGTTTAGGGTACGGGTTAGGATTAGGGTACGTGTTAGGGTTAGGGTAGGGGTTAGGGTTAGGGTACGCGTTAGGGTTAGGGTAGTTATTAAACCTATCCCACTCTCTAGGTACCCCTTAGTATGCAAAGGAATATTATTTGGGGTTCCAGCCATGGAGAAGAGTTTAGACACTAGGATAAGATAAGGAACACACCCATTATAAAGAAATCACATTAGGATTCTCTTTTTAAGCTGTTCCTTAAAACACTAGTGCTTAGGAAATCTATTGGAGGCAAAAGCAGTCAGGGGTAGTCTAGGGTTAGGGTTAGGCTTCGGGTTAGGGTTAGGGTAGGGCTTAGGGTACGGGTTCGAGGAGGGGTTCGGGTATGGCGTAGGGTATGGGTTAGGGTTAGGGTTCGCGTTAGTGTTAGGGTTAGGGCTCGGTTTAGGGTACGGGTTAGGATTAGGGTACGAGTTAGGGTTAGGTTATGGGTTAGTGTTAGGGTACGCGTTAGGGTTAGGGTAGTTATTAAACCTATCCCACTCTCTAGATACCCCTTAGCACGTAAAGGAATATTATTTGGGGGTCCAGCCATGGAGAAGAGTTTAGACACTAGGATAAGATAAGAAACACACCCATTATAAAGAAATCACTTTAGGATTCTCTTTTTAAGCTGTTCCTTAAAACACTAGTGCTTCGGAAATCTATTGGAGGCAGAAGCAGTCAAGGGTAGCCTAGGGTTAGTGTTAGGCTTAGGTTTAGGCTTAGGGTACGGCTGAGGGTACGGGTTCGGGGAGGGGTTCGGGTACGGCTTAGGGTATGGGTTAGGGTTAGGGTTTGGTTTAGTGTTAGGGTTAGGTTTCGGTTTAGGATACGGGTTAGGATTAGGGTACGTGTTAGGGTTAGGGTAGGGGTTAGGGTTAGGGTACGCGTTAGGGTTAGGGTAGTTATTAAACCTATCCCACTCTCTAGATAGCCCTTAGCACGTAAAGGAATATTACCTGGGGGTCCAGCCATGGAGAAGAGTTTAGACACTAGGATAAGATAAGGAACACACCCATTATAAAGAAATCACATTAGGATTCTCTTTTTAAGCTGGTCTTTAAAACACTAGTGCTTAGGAAATCTATTGGAGGCAGAAGCAGTGAAGGGTAGCCGAGGGTTAGGTTTAGGCTTAGGGTTAGGGTTAGGGTACGGCTTATTGTACGGGTTCGGGGAGGGGTTTGGGTACGGCGTAGGGTATGGGTTAGTGTTAGGGTTAGGGTTAGTTTTAGGTTTAGGGCTCGGTTTAGGGTACGGGTTAGGATTAGGGTACGTGTTAGGGTTAGGGTAGGGGTTAGGGTTAGGGTACGCGCTAGGGTTAGGGGAGTTATTAAACCTATGTCACTCTCTAGATACCCCTTAGCACGTAAAGGAATATTATTTGGGGGTCCAGCCATGGAGAAGAGTTTAGACACTAGGATAAGATAAGAAACACACCCATTATAAAGAAATCACATTAGGATTCTCTTTTTAAGCTGTTCCTTAAAACACTAGTGCTTCGGAAATCTATTGGAGGCAGAAGCAGTCAAGGGTAGCCTAGGGTTAGTGTTAGGCTTAGGTTTAGGCTTAGGGTACGGCTGAGGGTACGGGTTCGGGGAGGGGTTCGGGTACGGCGTAGGGTATGGGTTAGGGTTAGGGTTCGGTTTAGTGTTAGGGTTAGGGCTCGGTTTAGGGTACGGGTTAGGATTAGGGTACGTGTTAGGGTTAGGGTAGGGGTTAGGGTTAGGGTACGCGTTAGGGTTAAGGTAGTTATTAAACCTATCCCACTCTCTAGATAGCCCTTAGCACGTAAAGGAATATTACCTGGGGGTCCAGCCATGGAGAAGAGTTTAGACACTAGGATAAGATAAGGAACACACCCATTATAAAGAAATCACATTAGGATTCTCTTTTTAAGCTGGTCTTTAAAACACTAGTGCTTAGGAAATCTATTGGAGGCAGAAGCAGTGAAGGGTAGCCGAGGGTTAGGTTTAGGCTTAGGGTTAGGGTTAGGGTACGGCTTATTGTACGGGTTCGGGGAGGGGTTTGGGTACGGCGTAGGGTATGGGTTAGTGTTAGGGTTAGGGTTAGTTTTAGGTTTAGGGCTCGGTTTAGGGTACGGGTTAGGATTAGGGTACGTGTTAGGGTTAGGGTAGGGGTTAGGGTTAGGGTACGCGCTAGGGTTAGGGGAGTTATTAAACCTATGTCACTCTCTAGATACCCCTTAGCACGTAAAGGAATATTATTTGGGGGTCCAGCCATGGAGAAGAGTTTAGACACTAGGATAAGATAAGGAACACACCCATTATAAAGAAATCACATTAGGATTCTCTTTTTAAGCTGTTCCTTAAAACACTAGTGCTTAGGAAATCTATTGGAGGCAGAAGCAATCAAGGGTATTCTAGGGTTAGGGTTAGGCTTAGGTTTAGGCTTAGGGTACGGCTGAGGGTACGGGTTCGAGGAGGGGTTCGGGTACGACGTAGGGTATAGGTTAGGGTTAGGGTTAGGGTTAGTGTTAGGGTTAGGGCTCGGTTTAGGGTACGGGTTAGGATTAGGGTACGTGTTAGGGTTAGGGTAGGGGTTAGGGTTAGGGTACGCGTTAGGGTTAGGGTAGTTATTAAACCTATCCCACTCTCTAGGTACCCCTTAGTATGCAAAGGAATATTATTTGGGGTTCCAGCCATGGAGAAGAGTTTAGACACTAGGATAAGATAAGGAACACACCCATTATAAAGAAATCACATTAGGATTCTCTTTTTAAGCTGTTCCTTAAAACACTAGTGCTTAGGAAATCTATTGGAGGCAAAAGCAGTCAGGGGTAGTCTAGGGTTAGGGTTAGGCTTCGGGTTAGGGTTAGGGTAGGGCTTAGGGTACGGGTTCGAGGAGGGGTTCGGGTATGGCGTAGGGTATGGGTTAGGGTTAGGGTTCGGGTTAGTGTTAGGGTTAGGGCTCGGTTTAGGGTACGGGTTAGGATTAGGGTACGAGTTAGGGTTAGGTTATGGGTTAGTGTTAGGGTACGCGTTAGGGTTAGGGTAGTTATTAAACCTATCCCACTCTCTAGATACCCCTTAGCACGTAAAGGAATATTATTTGGGGGTCCAGCCATGGAGAAGAGTTTAGACACTAGGATAAGATAAGAAACACACCCATTATAAAGAAATCACTTTAGGATTCTCTTTTTAAGCTGTTCCTTAAAACACTAGTGCTTCGGAAATCTATTGGAGGCAGAAGCAGTCAAGGGTAGCCTAGGGTTAGTGTTAGGCTTAGGTTTAGGCTTAGGGTACGGCTGAGGGTACGGGTTCGGGGAGGGGTTCGGGTACGGCTTAGGGTATGGGTTAGGGTTAGGGTTTGGTTTAGTGTTAGGGTTAGGTTTCGGTTTAGGATACGGGTTAGGATTAGGGTACGTGTTAGGGTTAGGGTAGGGGTTAGGGTTAGGGTACGCGTTAGGGTTAGGGTAGTTATTAAACCTATCCCACTCTCTAGATAGCCCTTAGCACGTAAAGGAATATTACCTGGGGGTCCAGCCATGGAGAAGAGTTTAGACACTAGGATAAGATAAGGAACACACCCATTATAAAGAAATCACATTAGGATTCTCTTTTTAAGCTGGTCTTTAAAACACTAGTGCTTAGGAAATCTATTGGAGGCAGAAGCAGTGAAGGGTAGCCGAGGGTTAGGTTTAGGCTTAGGGTTAGGGTTAGGGTACGGCTTATTGTACGGGTTCGGGGAGGGGTTTGGGTACGGCGTAGGGTATGGGTTAGTGTTAGGGTTAGGGTTAGTTTTAGGTTTAGGGCTCGGTTTAGGGTACGGGTTAGGATTAGGGTACGTGTTAGGGTTAGGGTAGGGGTTAGGGTTAGGGTACGCGCTAGGGTTAGGGGAGTTATTAAACCTATGTCACTCTCTAGATACCCCTTAGCACGTAAAGGAATATTATTTGGGGGTCCAGCCATGGAGAAGAGTTTAGACACTAGGATAAGATAAGAAACACACCCATTATAAAGAAATCACATTAGGATTCTCTTTTTAAGCTGTTCCTTAAAACACTAGTGCTTCGGAAATCTATTGGAGGCAGAAGCAGTCAAGGGTAGCCTAGGGTTAGTGTTAGGCTTAGGTTTAGGCTTAGGGTACGGCTGAGGGTACGGGTTCGGGGAGGGGTTCGGGTACGGCGTAGGGTATGGGTTAGGGTTAGGGTTCGGTTTAGTGTTAGGGTTAGGGCTCGGTTTAGGGTACGGGTTAGGATTAGGGTACGTGTTAGGGTTAGGGTAGGGGTTAGGGTTAGGGTACGCGTTAGGGTTAAGGTAGTTATTAAACCTATCCCACTCTCTAGATAGCCCTTAGCACGTAAAGGAATATTACCTGGGGGTCCAGCCATGGAGAAGAGTTTAGACACTAGGATAAGATAAGGAACACACCCATTATAAAGAAATCACATTAGGATTCTCTTTTTAAGCTGGTCATTAAAACACTAGTGCTTAGGAAATCTATTGGAGGCAGAAGCAGTGAAGGGTAGCCGAGGGTTAGGTTTAGGCTTAGGGTTAGGGTTAGGGTACGGCTTAGGGTACGGGTTCGGGGAGGGGTTTGGGTATGGCATAGGGTATGGGTTAGTGTTAGGGTTAGGGTTAGTTTTAGGTTTAGGGCTCGTTTTAGGGTACGGGTTAGGATTAGGGTACGTGTCAGGGTTAGGGTAGGGGTTAGGGTTAGGGTACGCGTTAGGGTTAGGTTAGTTATTAAACCTATCGCACTCTCTAGACACCCCTTAGCATGTAAAGGAATATTATTTGGGGTTCAGCCATATCGAAGAGTTTAGACACTAGGATAAGATAAGGAACACACCCATTATAAAGAAATCACGTTAGGATTCTCTTTTTAAGCTGTTCCTTAAAACACTAGTGCTTAGGAAATCTATTGGAGGCAAAAGCAGTCAGGGGTAGTCTAGGGTTAGGGTTAGGCTTCGGGTTAGGGTTAGGGTAGGGCTTAGGGTACGGGTTCGAGGAGGGGTTCGGGTATGGCGTAGGGTATGGGTTAGGGTTAGGGTTCGCGTTAGTGTTAGGGTTAGGGCTCTGTTTAGGGTACGGGTTAGGATTAGGGTACGTGTTAGGGTTACGGTAGGGGTTAGGGTTAGGGTACGCGTTAGGGTTAGGGTAGTTATTAAACCTATCCCACCCTCTAGATACCCCTTAGCACGTAAAGGAATATTATTTGGGGGTCCAGCCATGGAGAAGAGTTTAGACACTAGGATAAGATAAGGAACACACCCATTATAAAGAAATCACATTAGGATTCTCTTTTTAAGCTGTTCCTTAAAACACTAGTGCTTAGGAAATCTATTGGAGGCAGAAGCAATCAAGGGTATTCTAGGGTTAGGGTTAGGCTTAGGTTTAGGCTTAGGGTACGGCTGAGGGTACGGGTTCGAGGAGGGGTTCGGGTACGGCGTAGGGTATGGGTTAGGGTTAGGGTTAGGGTTAGTGTTAGGGTTAGGGCTCGGTTTAGGGTACGGGTTAGGATTAGGGTACGTGTTAGGGTTAGGGTAGGGGTTAGGGTTAGGGTACGCGTTAGGGTTAGGGTAGTTATTAAACCTATCCCACTCTCTAGGTACCCCTTAGTATGCAAAGGAATATTATTTGGGGTTCCAGCCATGGAGAAGAGTTTAGACACTAGGATAAGATAAGGAACACACCCATTATAAAGAAATCACATTAGGATTCTCTTTTTAAGCTGTTCCTTAAAACACTAGTGCTTAGGAAATCTATTGGAGGCAGAAGCAGTCAAGGGTAGCCTAGGGTTAGGGTTAGGCTTAGGGTTAGGGTTAGGGTACGGCTTAGGGTTCGGGTTCGGGGAGGGGTTCGGTTACGGCGTAGGGTATAGGTTAGGGTTAGGGTTCGGGTTAGTGTTAGGGTTAGGGCTCGGTTTAGGGTACGGGTTAGGATTAGGGTACGTGTTAGGGTTAGGGTAGGGGTTAGGGTTAGGGTACGCGCTAGGGTTAGGGTAGTTATTAAACCTATGTCACTCTCTAGATACCCCTTAGCACGTAAAGGAATATTATTTGGGGGTCCAGCCATGGAGAAGAGTTTAGACATTGGATAAGATAAGAAACACACCCATTATAAAGAAATCACATTAGGATTCTCTTTTTAAGCTGTTCCTTAAAACACTAGTGCTTCGGAAATCTATTGGAGGCAGAAGCAGTCAAGGGTAGCCTAGGGTTAGTGTTAGGCTTAGGTTTAGGCTTAGGGTACGGCTGAGGGTACGGGTTCGGGGAGGGGTTCGGGTACGGCGTAGGGTATGGGTTAGGGTTAGGGTTCGGTTTAGTGTTAGGGTTAGGGCTCGGTTTAGGGTACGGGTTAGGATTAGGGTACGTGTTAGGGTTAGGGTAGGGGTTAGGGTTAGGGTACGCGTTAGGGTTAGGGTAGTTATTAAACCTATCGCACTCTCTAGACACCCCTTAGCATGTAAAGGAATATTATTTGGGGGTCCAGCCATGGAGAAGAGTTTAGACACTAGGATAAGATAAGGAACACACCCATTATAAAGAAATCACGTTAGGATTCTCTTTTTAAGCTGGTCTTTAAAACACTAGTGCTTAGGAAATCTATTGGAGGCAGAAGCAGTGAAGGGTAGCCGAGGGTTAGGTTTAGGCTTAGGGTTAGGGTTAGGGTACGGCTTAGGGTACGGGTTCGGGGAGGGGTTTGGGTATGGCGTAGGGTATGGGTTAGTGTTAGGGTTAGGGTTAGTTTTAGGTTTAGGGCTCGTTTTAGGGTACGGGTTAGGATTAGGGTACGTGTTAGGGTTAGGGTAGGGGTTAGGGTTAGGGTACGCGTTAGGGTTAGGGTAGTTATTAAACCTATCGCACTCTCTAGACACCCCTTAGCATGTAAAGGAATATTATTTGGGGTTCAGCCATAGAGAAGAGTTTAGACACTAGGATAAGATAAGGAACACACCCATTATAAAGAAATCACGTTAGGATTCTCTTTTTAAGCTGTTCCTTAAAACACTAGTGCTTAGGAAATCTATTGGAGGCAAAAGCAGTCAGGGGTAGTCTAGGGTTAGGGTTAGGCTTCGGGTTAGGGTTAGGGTAGGGCTTAAGGGTACGGGTTCGAGGAGGGGTTCGGGTATGGCGTAGGGTATGGGTTAGGGTTAGGGTTCGCGTTAGTGTTAGGGTTAGGGCTCGGTTTAGGGTACGGGTTAGGATTAGGGTACGTGTTAGGGTTACGGTAGGGGTTAGGGTTAGGGTACGCGTTAGGGTTAGGGTAGTTATTAAACCTATCCCACCCTCTAGATACCCCTTAGCACGTAAAGGAATATTATTTGGGGGTCCAGCCATGGAGAAGAGTTTAGACACTAGGATAAGATAAGGAACACACCCATTATAAAGAAATCACATTAGGATTCTCTTTTTAAGCTGTTCCTTAAAACACTAGTGCTTAGGAAATCTATTGGAGGCAGAAGCAATCAAGGGTATTCTAGGGTTAGGGTTAGGCTTAGGTTTAGGCTTAGGGTACGGCTGAGGGTACGGGTTCGAGGAGGGGTTCGGATACGGCGTAGGGTATGGGTTAGGGTTAGGGTTAGGGTTAGTGTTAGGGTTAGAGCTCGGTTTAGGGTACGGGTTAGGATTAGGGTACGTGTTAGGGTTAGGGTAGGGGTTAGGGTTAGGGTACGCGTTAGGGTTAGGGTAGTTATTAAACCTATCCCACTCTCTAGGTACCCCTTAGTATGCAAAGGAATATTATTTGGGGTTCCAGCCATGGAGAAGAGTTTAGACACTAGGATAAGATAAGGAACACACCCATTATAAAGAAATCACATTAGGATTCTCTTTTTAAGCTGTTCCTTAAAACACTAGTGCTTCGGAAATCTATTGGAGGCAGAAGCAGTCAAGGGTAGCCTAGGGTTAGTGTTAGGCTTAGGTTTAGGCTTAGGGTACGGCTGAGGGTACGGGTTCGGGGAGGGGTTCGGGTACGGCGTAGGGTATGGGTTAGGGTTAGGGTTCGGTTTAGTGTTAGGGTTAGGGCTCGGTTTAGGGTACGGGTTAGGATTAGGGTACGTGTTAGGGTTAGGGTAGGGGTTAGGGTTAGGGTACGCGTTAGGGTTAGGGTAGTTATTAAACCTATCCCACTCTCTAGATAGCCCTTAGGACGTAAAGGAATATTACCTGGGGGTCCAGCCATGGAGAAGAGTTTAGACACTAGGATAAGATAAGGAACACACCCATTATAAAGAAATCACGTTAGGATTCTCTTTTTAAGCTGGTCTTTAAAACACTAGTGCTTAGGAAATCTATTGGAGGCAGAAGCAGTGAAGGGTAGCCGAGGGTTAGGTTTAGGCTTAGGGTTAGGGTTAGGGTACGGCTTAGGGTACGGGTTCGGGGAGGGGTTTGGGTATGGCGTAGGGTATGGGTTAGTGTTAGGGTTAGGGTTAGTTTTAGGTTTAGGGCTCGTTTTAGGGTACGGGTTAGGATTAGGGTACGTGTTAGGGTTAGGGTAGGGGTTAGGGTTAGGGTACGCGTTAGGGTTAGGGTAGTTATTAAACCTATCGCACTCTCTAGACACCCCTTAGAATGTAAAGGAATATTATTTGGGGTTCAGCCATAGAGAAGAGTTTAGACACTAGGATAAGATAAGGAACACTCCCATTATAAAGAAATCACGTTAGGATTCTCTTTTTAAGCTGTTCCTTAAAACACTAGTGCTTAGGAAATCTATTGGAGGCAAAAGCAGTCAGGGGTAGTCTAGGGTTAGGGTTAGGCTTCGGGTTAGGGTTAGGGTAGGGCTTAGGGTACGGGTTCGAGGAGGGGTTCGGGTATGGCGTAGGGTATGGGTTAGGGTTAGGGTTCGCGTTAGTGTTAGGGTTAGGGCTCGGTTTAGGGTACGGGTTAGGATTAGGGTACGTGTTAGGGTTACGGTAGGGGTTAGGGTTAGGGTACGCGTTAGGGTTAGGGTAGTTATTAAACCTATCCCACCCTCTAGATACCCCTTAGCACGTAAAGGAATATTATTTGGGGGTCCAGCCATGGAGAAGAGTTTAGACACTAGGATAAGATAAGGAACACACCCATTATAAAGAAATCACATTAGGATTCTCTTTTTAAGCTGTTCCTTAAAACACTAGTGCTTAGGAAATCTATTGGAGGCAGAAGCAATCAAGGGTATTCTAGGGTTAGGGTTAGGCTTAGGTTTAGGCTTAGGGTACGGCTGAGGGTACGGGTTCGAGGAGGGGTTCGGGTACGGCGTAGGGTATGGGTTAGGGTTAGGGTTAGGGTTAGTGTTAGGGTTAGGGCTCGGTTTAGGGTACGGGTTAGGATTAGGGTACGTGTTAGGGTTAGGGTAGGGGTTAGGGTTAGGGTACGCGTTAGGGTTAGGGTAGTTATTAAACCTATCCCACTCTCTAGGTACCGCTTAGTATGCAAAGGAATATTATTTGGGGTTCCAGCCATGGAGAAGAGTTTAGACACTAGGATAAGATAAGGAACACACCCATTATAAAGAAATCACATTAGGATTCTCTTTTTAAGCTGTTCCTTAAAACACTAGTGCTTAGGAAATCTATTGGAGGCAGAAGCAGTCAAGGGTAGCCTAGGGTTAGGGTTAGGCTTAGGGTTAGGGTTAGGGTACGGCTTAGGGTTCGGGTTCGGGGAGGGGATCGGGTACGGCGTAGGGTATAGGTTAGGGTTAGGGTTCGGGTTAGTGTTAGGGTTAGGGCTCGGTTTAGGGTACGGGTTAGGATTAGGGTACGTGTTAGGGTTAGGGTAGGGGTTAGGGTTAGGGTACGCGCTAGGGTTAGGGTAGTTATTAAACCTATGTCACTCTCTAGATACCCCTTAGCACGTAAAGGAATATTATTTGGGGGTCCAGCCATGGAGAAGAGTTTAGACACTAGGATAAGATAAGAAACACACCCATTATAAAGAAATCACATTAGGATTCTCTTTTTAAGCTGTTCCTTAAAACACTAGTGCTTCGGAAATCTATTGGAGGCAGAAGCAGTCAAGGGTAGCCTAGGGTTAGTGTTAGGCTTAGGTTTAGGCTTAGGGTACGGCTGAGGGTACGGGTTCGGGGAGGGGTTCGGGTACGGCGTAGGGTATGGGTTAGGGTTAGGGTTCGGTTTAGTGTTAGGGTTAGGGCTCGGTTTAGGGTACGGGTTAGGATTAGGGTACGTGTTAGGGTTAGGGTAGGGGTTAGGGTTAGGGTACGCGTTAGGGTTAGGGTAGTTATTAAACCTATCCCACTCTCTAGATAGCCCTTAGCACGTAAAGGAATATTACCTGGGGGTCCAGCCATGGAGAAGAGTTTAGACACTAGGATAAGATAAGGAACACACCCATTATAAAGAAATCACGTTAGGATTCTCTTTTTAAGCTGGTCTTTAAAACACTAGTGCTTAGGAAATCTATTGGAGGCAGAAGCAGTGAAGGGTAGCCGAGGGTTAGGTTTAGGCTTAGGGTTAGGGTTAGGGTACGGCTTAGGGTACGGGTTCGGGGAGGGGTTTGGGTATGGCGTAGGGTATGGGTTAGTGTTAGGGTTAGGGTTAGTTTTAGGTTTAGGGCTCGTTTTAGGGTACGGGTTAGGATTAGGGTACGTGTTAGGGTTAGGGTAGGGGTTAGGGTTAGGGTACGCGTTAGGGTTAGGGTAGTTATTAAACCTATCGCACTCTCTAGACACCCCTTAGCATGTAAAGGAATATTATTTGGGGTTCAGCCATAGAGAAGAGTTTAGACACTAGGATAAGATAAGGAACACACCCATTATAAAGAAATCACGTTAGGATTCTCTTTTTAAGCTGTTCCTTAAAACACTAGTGCTTAGGAAATCTATTGGAGGCAAAAGCAGTCAGGGGTAGTCTAGGGTTAGGGTTAGGCTTCGGGTTAGGGTTAGGATAGGGCTTAGGGTACGGGTTCGAGGAGGGGTTCGGGTATGGCGTAGGGTATGGGTTAGGGTTAGGGTTCGCGTTAGTGTTAGGGTTAGGGCTCGGTTTAGGGTACGGGTTAGGATTAGGGTACGTGTTAGGGTTACGGTAGGGGTTAGGGTTAGGGTACGCGTTAGGGTTAGGGTAGTTATTAAACCTATCCCACCCTCTAGATACCCCTTAGCACGTAAAGGAATATTATTTGGGGGTCCAGCCATGGAGAAGAGTTTAGACACTAGGATAAGATAAGAAATACACCCATTATAAAGAAATCACTTTAGGATTCTCTTTTTAAGCTGTTCCTTAAAACACTAGTGCTTAGGAAATCTATTGGAGGCAGAAGCAGTCAAGGGTAGCCTAGGGTTAGTGTTAGGCTTAGGTTTAGGCTTAGGGTACGGATGAGGGTACGGTTTCGGGGAGGGGTTCGGGTACGGCGTATGGTATGGGTTACGGTTAGGGTTAGGGTTAGTGTTAGGGTTAGGGCTCGGTTTAGGGTACGGGTTAGGATTAGGGTACGTGTTAGGGTTAGGGTAGGGATTAGGGTTAGGGTACGCGTTAGGGTCAGGGTAGTTATTAAACCTATCCCACTCTCTAGGTACCCCTTAGTATGCAAAGGAATATTATTTGGGGGTTCAGCAATGGAGAAGAGTTTAGACACTAGGATAAGATAAGGAACACACCCATTATAAAGAAATCACATTAGGATTCTCTTTTTAAGCTGTTCCTTAAAACACTAGTGCTTAGGAAATCTATTGGAGGCAGAAGCAATCAGGGGTAGCCTAGGGTTAGGGTTAGGCTTAGGGTTAGGGTTAGGGTAGGGCTTAGGTTACGGGTTCGAGGAGGGGTTCGGGGATGGCGTAGGGTATGTGTTAGGGTTAGGGTTAGGATTAGTGTTAGGGTTAGGGCTCGGTTTAGGGTACGGGTTAGGATTAGGGTACGTGTTAGGGTTAGGGTAGGGGTTAGGGTTAAGGTACGCATTAGGGTTAGGGTAGTTAATAAACCTATCCCACGCTCTAGATACCCCTTAGCACGTAAAGGAATATTATTTGGGGGTCTAGCAATGGAGAAGAGTTTAGACACTAGGAAAAGATAAGGAACACACCCATTATAAAGAAATCACATTAGGATTCTCTTTTTAAGCTGTTCCTTAAAACACTAGTGCTTAGGAAATCTATTGGAGGCAGAAGCAGTCAAGGGTAGCCTAGGGTTAGGGTTAAGCTTAGGGTTAGGGTTAGGGTACGGCTTAGGGTACGGGTTCGGGGAGGGGTTCGGGTACGGCGTAGGGTATGGGTTAGGGTTAGGGTTACGGTTAGTGTTAGGGTTAGGGCTCGGTTTAGGGTACGGGTTAGGATTAGGGTACGTGTTAGGGTTAGGGTAGGGGTTAGGGTTAGGGTACGCGTTAGGGTTAGGGTAGTTATTAAACCTATCCCACTCTCTAGGTACCCCTTAGTATGCAAAGGAATATTATTTGGGGTTCCAGCCATGGAGAAGAGTTTAGACACTAGGATAAGATAAGGAACACACCCATTATAAAGAAATCACATTAGGATTCTCTTTTTAAGCTGTTCCTTAAAACACTAGTGCTTAGGAAATCTATTCGAGGCAGAAGCAGTCAGGGGTAGCGTAGGGTTAGGGTTAGGCTTAGGGTTAGGGTTAGGGTACGGCTTAGGGTACGGGTTCGAGGAGGTGTTCGGGTACGGCCTAGGGTATGGGTTAGGGGTAGGGTTCGGGTTAGTGTTAGGGTTAGGGCTCGGTTTAGGGTACGGGTTAGGATTAGGGTACGTGTTAGGGTTAGGGTAGGGGTTAGGGTTAGGGTACGCGTTAGGGTTAGGGTAGTTATTAAACCTATCCCACTCTCTAGATACCCCTTAGCACGTAAAGGAATATTATTTGGGGGTCCAGCCATGGAGAAGAGGTTAGACACTAGGATAAGATAAGGAACACACCCATTATAAAGAAATCACATTAGGATTCTCTTTTTAAGCTGTTCCTTAAAACACTAGTGCTTAGGAAATCTATTGGGGGCAGAAGCAGTCAAGGGTAGCCTAGGGTTAGGGTTAAGCTTAGGGTTAGGGTTAGGGTACGGCTTAGGGTACGGGTTCGGGGAGGGGTTCGGGTACGGCGTAGGGTATGGGTTAGGGTTAGGGTTACGGTTAGTGTTAGGGTTAGGGCTCGGTTTAGGGTACGGGTTAGGATTAGGGTACGTGTTAGGGTTAGGGTAGGGGTTAGGGTTAGGGTACGCGTTAGGGTTAGGGTAGTTATTAAACCTATCCCACTCTCTAGGTACCCCTTAGTATACAAAGGAATATTCTTTGGGGTTCCAGCCATGGAGAAGAGTTTAGACACTAGGATAAGATAAGGAACACACCCATTATAAAGAAATCACATTAGGATTCTCTTTTTAAGCTGTTCCTTAAAACACTAGTGCTAAGGAAATCTATTCGAGGCAGAAGCAGTCAGGGGTAGCCTAGGTATAGGGTTAAGCTTAGGGTTAGGGTTAGGGTACGGCTTAGGGTACGGGTTCGAGGAGGGGTTCGGGTATGGCGTAGGGTATGGGTTAGGGTTAGTGTTACGGTTAGTGTTAGGGTTAGGGCTCGGTTTAGGGTACGGGTTAGGATTAGGGTACGTGTTAGGGTTAGGTTATGGGTTAGGGTTAGGGTACGTGTTAGGGTTAGGGTAGTTATTAAACCTATCCCACTCTCTAGATACCCCTTAGTACGTAAAGGAATATTATTTGGGGGTCCAGCAATGGAGAAGAGTTTAGACACTAGGATAAGATAAGAAACACACCCATTATAAAGAAATCACATTAGGATTCTCTTTTTAAGCTGTTCCTTAAAACACTAGTGCTTAGGAAATCTATTGGAGGCAGAAGCACTCAAGGGTAACCTATGGTTAGGGTTACGCTTAGGGTTAGGGTTAGGGTACGGCTTAGGGTACGGGTTCGGGGAGGGGTTCGGGTACGGCATAGGGTATGGGTTAGGGTTAGGGTTAGGGTTAGTGTTTGGGTTAGGGCTCGGTTTAGGGTACAGGTTAGGATTAGGGTACGTGATAGGGTTAGGGTAGGGGTTAGGGTTAGAGTATGCGTTAGGGTTAGGGTAGTTATTAAACCTATCCCACTCTCTAGATACCGCTTAGCACGTAAAGGAATATTATTTGGGGGTCCAGCCATGGAGAAGTGTTTAGACACTAGGAAAAGTTTAGGAACACACCCATTATAAAGAAATCACATGAGGATTCTCTTTTTAAGCTGTTCCTTAAAACACTAGTGCTTAGGAAATCTATTGGAGGCAGAAGCAGTCAAGGGTAGCCTAGGGTTAGGGTTAAGCTTAGGGTTAGGGTTAGGGTACGGCTTAGGGTACGGGTTCGGGGAGGGGTTCGGGTACGGCGTAGGGTATGGGTTAGGGTTAGGGTTACGGTTAGTGTTAGGGTTAGGGCTCGGTTTAGTGTACGGGTTAGGATTAGGGTACGTGTTAGGGTTAGGGTAGGGGTTAGGGTTAGGGTACGCGTTAGGGTTAGGGTAGTTATTAAACCTATCCCACTCTCTAGGTACCCCTTAGTATACAAAGGAATATTATTTGGGGTTCTAGCCATGGAGAAGAGTTTAGACACTAGGATAAGATAAGGAACACACCCATTATAAAGAAATCATGTTAGGATTCTCTTTTTAAGCTGTTCCTTAAAACACTAGTGCTTAGGAAATCTATTGGAGGCAAAAGCAGTCAGGGGTAGTCTAGGGTTAGGGTTAGGCTTCGGATTAGGGTTAGGGTAGGGCTTAGGGTACGGGTTCGAGGAGGGGTTCGTGTATGGCGTAGGGTATGGGTTAGGGTTAGGGTTCGCGTTAGTGTTAGGGTTAGGGCTCGGTTTAGGGTACGGGTTAGGATTAGGGTACGTGTTAGGGTTAGGGTAGGGGTTAGGGTTAGGGTACGCGCTAGGGTTAGGGTAGTTATTAAACCTATGTCACTCTCTAGGTACCCCTTAGCACGTAAAGGAATATTATTTGGGGGTCCAGCCATGGAGAAGAGTTTAGACACTAGGATAAGATAAGGAACACACCCATTATAAAGAAATCACATTAGGATTCTCTTTTTAAGCTGTTCCTTAAAACACTAGTGCTTAGGAAATCTATTGGAGGCAGAAGCAATCAAGGGTATTCTAGGGTTAGGGTTAGGCTTAGGTTTAGGCTTAGGGTACGGCTGAGGGTACGGGTTCGAGGAGGGGTTCGGGTACGGCGTAGGGTATGGGTTAGGGTTAGGGTTAGGGTTAGTGTTAGGGTTAGGGCTCGGTTTAGGGTACGGGTTAGGATTAGGGTACGTGTTAGGGTTAGGGTAGGGGTTAGGGTTAGGGTACGCGTTAGGGTTAGGGTAGTTATTAAACCTATCCCACTCTCTAGGTACCCCTTAGTATGCAAAGGAATATTATTTGGGGTTCCAGCCATGGAGAAGAGTTTAGACACTAGGATAAGATAAGGAACACACCCATTATAAAGAAATCACATTAGGATTCTCTTTTTAAGCTGTTCCTTAAAACACTAGTGCTTAGGAAATCTATTGGAGGCAGAAGCAGTCAAGGGTAGCCTAGGGTTAGGGTTAGGCTTAGGGTTAGGGTTAGGGTACGGCTTAGGGTTCGGGTTCGGGGAGGGGTTCGGGTACGGCGTAGGGTATAGGTTAGGGTTAGGGTTCGGGTTAGTGTTAGGGTTAGGGCTCGGTTTAGGGTACGGGTTAGGATTAGGGTACGTGTTAGGGTTAGGGTAGGGGTTAGGGTTAGGGTACGCGCTAGGGTTAGGGTAGTTATTAAACCTATGTCACTCTCTAGATACCCCTTAGCACGTAAAGGAATATTATTTGGGGGTCCAGCCATGGAGAAGAGTTTAGACATTGGATAAGATAAGAAACACACCCATTATAAAGAAATCACATTAGGATTCTCTTTTTAAGCTGTTCCTTAAAACACTAGTGCTTCGGAAATCTATTGGAGGCAGAAGCAGTCAGGGGTAGCCTAGGGTTAGTGTTAGGCTTAGGTTTAGGCTTAGGGTACGGCTGAGGGTACGGGTTCGGGGAGGGGTTTGGGTACGGCGTAGGGTATGGGTTAGGGTTAGGGTTCGGTTTAGTGTTAGGGTTAGGGCTCGGTTTAGGGTACGGGTTAGGATTAGGGTACGTGTTAGGGTTAGGGTAGGGGTTAGGGTTAGGGTACGCGTTAGGGTTAGGGTAGTTATTAAACCTATCCCACTCTCTAGATAGCCCTTAGCACGTAAAGGAATATTACCTGGGGGTCCAGCCATGGAGAAGAGTTTAGACACTAGGATAAGATAAGGAACACACCCATTATAAAGAAATCACGTTAGGATTCTCTTTTTAAGCTGGTCTTTAAAACACTAGTGCTTAGGAAATCTATTGGAGGCAGAAGCAGTGAAGGGTAGCCGAGGGTTAGGTTTAGGCTTAGGGTTAGGGTTAGGGTACGGCTTAGGGTACGGGTTCGGGGAGGGGTTTGGGTATGGCGTAGGGTATGGGTTAGTGTTAGGGTTAGGGTTAGTTTTAGGTTTAGGGCTCGTTTTAGGGTACGGGTTAGGATTAGGGTACGTGTTAGGGTTAGGGTAGGGGTTAGGGTTAGGGTACGCGTTAGGGTTAGGGTAGTTATTAAACCTATCGCACTCTCTAGACACCCCTTAGCATGTAAAGGAATATTATTTGGGGTTAAGCCATAGAGAAGAGTTTAGACACTAGGATAAGATAAGGAACACACCCATTATAAAGAAATCACGTTAGGATTCTCTTTTTAAGCTGTTCCTTAAAACACTAGTGCTTAGGAAATCTATTGGAGGCAAAAGCAGTCAGGGGTAGTCTAGGGTTAGGGTTAGGCTTCGGGTTAGGGTTAGGGTAGGGCTTAGGGTACGGGTTCGAGGAGGGGTTCGGGTATGGCGTAGGGTATGGGTTAGGGTTAGGGTTCGCGTTAGTGTTAGGGTTAGGGCTCGGTTTAGGGTACGGGTTAGGATTAGGGTACGTGTTAGGGTTACGGTAGGGGTTAGGGTTAGGGTACGCGTTAGGGTTAGGGTAGTTATTAAACCTATCCCACCCTCTAGATACCCCTTAGCACGTAAAGGAATATTATTTGGGGGTCCAGCCATGGAGAAGAGTTTAGACACTAGGATAAGATAAGGAACACACCCATTATAAAGAAATCAGATTAGGATTCTCTTTTTAAGCTGTTCCTTAAAACACTAGTGCTTAGGAAATCTATTGGAGGCAGAAGCAATCAAGGGTATTCTAGGGTTAGGGTTAGGCTTAGGTTTAGGCTTAGGGTACGGCTGAGGGTACGGGTTCGAGGAGGGGTTCGGGTACGGCGTAGGGTATGGGTTAGGGTTAGGGTTAGGGTTAGTGTTAGGGTTAGGGCTCGGTTTAGGGTACGGGTTAGGATTAGGGTACGTGTTAGGGTTAGGGTAGGGGTTAGGGTTAGGGTACGCGTTAGGGTTAGGGTAGTTATTAAACCTATCCCACTCTCTAGGTACCCCTTAGTATGCAAAGGAATATTATTTGGGGTTCCAGCCATGGAGAAGAGTTTAGACACTAGGATAAGATAAGGAACACACCCATTATAAAGAAATCACATTAGGACTCTCTTTTTAAGCTGTTCCTTAAAACACTAGTGCTTCGGAAATCTATTGGAGGCAGAAGCAGTCAAGAGTAGCCTAGGGTTAGTGTTAGGCTTAGGTTTAGGCTTAGGGTACGGCTGAGGGTACGGGTTCGGGGAGGGGTTCGGGTACGGCGTAGGGTATGGGTTAGGGTTAGGGTTCGGTTTAGTGTTAGGGTTAGGGCTCGGTTTAGGGTACGGGTTAGGATTAGGGTACGTGTTAGGGTTAGGGTAGGGGTTAGGGTTAGGGTACGCGTTAGGGTTAGGGTAGTTATTAAACCTATCCCACTCTCTAGATAGCCCTTAGCACGTAAAGGAATATTACCTGGGGGTCCAGCCATGGAGAAGAGTTTAGACACTAGGATAAGATAAGGAACACACCCATTATAAAGAAATCACGTTAGGATTCTCTTTTTAAGCTGGTCTTTAAAACACTAGTGCTTAGGAAATCTATTGGAGGCAGAAGCAGTGAAGGGTAGCCGAGGGTTAGGTTTAGGCTTAGGGTTAGGGATAGGGTACGGCTTAGGGTACGGGTTCGGGGAGGGGTTTGGGTATGGCGTAGGGTATGGGTTAGTGTTAGGGTTAGGGTTAGTTTTAGGTTTAGGGCTCGTTTTAGGGTACGGGTTAGGATTAGGGTACGTGTTAGGGTTATGGTAGGGGTTAGGGTTAGGGTACGCGTTAGGGTTAGGGTAGTTATTAAACCTATCCCACTCTCTAGATACCCCTTAGCACGTAAAGGAATATTATTTGGGGGTCCAGCCATGGAGAAGAGTTTAGACACTAGGACAATTAAGGAACACACCCATTATAAAGAAATCACATTAGGATTCTCTTTTTAAGTTGTTCCTTAAAACAATAGTGCTTAGGAAATCTATTGGAGGCAGAAGGAGTCAGGGGTAGCCTAGGGTTAGGGTTAGGCTTAGAGTTAGGGTTAGGGTACAGCTTAGGGTTCGGGTTCGAGGAGGGGTTCGGGTACGGCGTAGGGTATGGGTTAGGGTTAGGGTTAGGGTTAGTGTTAGGGTTAGGGCTCGGTTTAGGGTACGGGTTAGGATTAGGGTACGTGTTAGGGTTAGGGAAGGGGTTAGGAATAGGGTACGCGTTAGGGTTACGGTAGTTATTAAACCTATCCCACTCTCTAGATACCCCTTAGCACGTAAAGGAATATTATTTGGGGGTCCAGCCATGGAGAAGAGTTTAGACACTAGGATAGGATAAGGAACACACCCATTATAAAGAAATCACATTAGGATTCTCTTTTTAAGCTGTTCCTTAAAACACTAGTGCTTAGGAAATCTTTTGGAGGCAGAAGAAGTCAAGGGTAGCCTAGGGTTAGGCTTAGGGTTACGGTACGGCTTAGGGTACGGGTTCGGGGAGGGGTTTGGGTACGGCGTAGGGAATGGGTTAGGGTTAGGGTTAGGGTTAGTGTTAGGGTTAGGGCTCGGTTTAGGGTACGGGTTAGGATTAGGGTACGTGTTATGGTTAGGGTAGGGGTTAGGGTTAGGGTACGCGTTAGGGTTAGGGTAGTTATTAAACCTATCCCACTCTCTAGATACCCCTTAGCACGTAAAGGAATATTATTTGGGGGTCCAGCCATTGAGAAGAGTTTAGACAGTAGGATAAGTTAAGGAACACACCCATTATAAGGAAATCACATTAGGATTCTCTTTTTAAGCTGTTCCTTAAAACACTAGTGCTTAGGAAATCTATTGGAGGCAGAAGGCGTCAGGGGTAGCCTAGTGTTAGGGTTAGGCTTAGAGTTAGGGTTAGGGTACGGGTTCGAGGAGGGGTTCGGGTATGGCGTAGGGTATGGGTTAGGCTTAGGGTTAGATTTAGTGTTAGGGTTAGGGCTCCGTTTAGGGTACGGGTTAGGATTAGGGTACGTGTTAGGGTTAGGGTAGGGGTTAGGGTTAGGGTACGCGTTAGGGTTAGGGTAGTTATTAAACCTATCCCACTCTCTAGATACCCCTTAGCACGTAAAGGAATATTATTTGGGGGTCCAGCCATGGAGAAGAGTTTAGACACTAGTTTAAGATAAGGAACACACCCATTATAAATAAATCACATTAGGATTCTCTTTTTAAGCTGTTCCTTAAAACACTAGTGCTTAGGAAATCTATTGGAGGCAGAAGCAGTCAAGGGTAGCCTAGGGTTAGGGTTAGGCTTAGGGTTAGGGTTAGGGTACGGCTTAGGGTAAGGGTTCGGTGAGGGGTTCGGGTATGGCGTACGGTTGGGTTAGGGTTAGGGTTAGGGTTAGGGCTCGCTTTAGGGTACGGGTTAGGATTAGGGTATCTGTTAGGGTTAGGGTAGGGGTTAGGGTTAGGGTTAGGGTTAGGGTTAGGGTACGGCTTAGGGTTCGGGTTCGGAGAGGGGTTCGGATACGGCGTAGGGCATGGGTTAGGGTTAGTGTTTGGCTTAGTGTTACGGTTAGGGCTCGGTTTAGGGTACGGGTTAGGATTAGGGTACGTGTTAGGGTTAGGGTAGGGGTTAGGGTTAGGGTACGCGTTAGGGTTAGGGTAGTTATTAAACCTATCCCACTCTCTAGATACCCCTTAGCACGTAAAGGAATATTATTTAGGGGTCCATCCATGGAGAAGAGTTTAGACACTAGGATAAGATAAGGAACACACCCATTATAAAGAAATCACGTTAGGATTCTCTTTTTAAGCTGTTCATTAAAACACTAGTGCTTAGGAAATCTATTGGAGGCAGAAGCACTCAAGGGTAGCCTAGGGTTAGGGTTACGCTTAGGTTTAGGTTTAGGGTACGGCTTAGGGTACGGGTTCGGGGAGGGGTTCGGGTACGGCATAGGGTATAGGTTAGGGATAGGGTTAGGGTTAGTGTTAGGGTTAGGGCTCGGTTTAGGGTACGGGTTAGGATTAGGGTACGTGTTAGGTTTAGGGTAGGGGTTAGGGTTAGGCTTAGGGTTAGGGTTAGGGTACGGCTTAGGGTACGGGTTCGAGGAGGGGTTCGGGTATGGCGTACGGTTGGGTTAGGGTTAGGGTTAGGGTTAGGGCTCGCTTTAGGGTTAGGGTTAGGGTTAGGGTACGGCTTATGGTACGGGTTCGGGGAGGGGTTCGGGTACGGCGCAGGGTATGGGTTAGGGTTCGGGTTAGTGTTAGGGTTAGGGCTCGGTTTAGGGTACGGGTTAGGATTAGGGTACGTGTTAGGGGTAGGGTAGGGGTTAGGGTTAGGGTACGCGTTAGGGTTAGGGTAGTTATTAAACCTATCCCACTCTCTAGGTACCCCTTAGTATGCAAAGGAATATTATTTGGGGGTCCAGCCATGGAGAAGAGTTTAGACACTAGGATAAGATAAGGAACACACCCATTATAAAGAAATCACATTAGGATTCTCTTTTTAAGCTGTTCCTTAAAACACTAGTGCTTAGGAAATCTATTGGAGGCAGAAGCAGTCAGGGGTAGCCTAGGGTTAGGGTTAGGCTTAGGGTTAGGGTTAGGGTACGGCTTAGGGTACGGGTTCGAGGAGGGGTTCGGGTATGGCGTAGGGTATGGGTTAGGGTTAGGGTTATGGTTAGTGTTAGGGTTAGGGCTCGGTTTACGTTATGGGTTAGGATTATGGTACGTGTTAGGGTTAGGGTAGGGGTTAGGGTTAGGGTACGCGTTAGGGTTAGGGTAGTTAATAAACCTATCCCACTCTCTAGATATCTCTTAGCACGTAAAGGAATATTATTTGGGGGTCCAGCAATGGAAAAGAGTTTAGACACTAGGATAAGATAAGGAACACACCCATTATAAAGAAATCACATTAGGATTCTCTTTTTAAGCTGTTCCTTAAAACACTAGTGCTTAGGAAATCTATTGGAGGCAGAAGCAGTCAAGGGTAGCCTAGGGTTAGGGTTAGGCTTAGGTTTAGGCTTAGGGTACAGCTGAGGGTACGGGTTCGGTGACGGGTTCGGGTATGGCGTAGGGTATGGGTTAGGGTTAGGGTTAGGGTTAGTGTTAGGGTTAGGGCTCGGTTTAGGGTACGGGTTAGGATTAGGGTACTTGTTAGGGTTAGGGTAGGGGTTAGGGTTAGGGTACGCGTTAGGGTTAGGGTAGTTATTAAACCTCTCCCACTCTCTAGGTACCCCTTAGTATGCAAAGGAATATTATTTGGGGGTCCAGCCATGGACAAGAGTTTAGACACTAGGATAAGATAAGGAACACATCCATTATAAAGAAATCACATTAGGATTCTCTTTTTAAGCTGTTCCTTAAAACACTAGTGCTTAGGAAATGTATTGGAGGCAGAAGCAGTCAGGGGTAGCCTAGGGTTAGGGTTAGGCTTAAGGTTAGGGTTAGGGTACGGCTTAGGGTACGGGTTCGAGGAGGGGTTCGGGTATGGCGTAGGGTATGGGTTAGGGTTAGGGTTATGGTTAGTGTTAGGGTTAGGGCTCGGTTTAGGGTACGGGTTAGGATTAGGGTACGTGTTAGGGTTAGGGTAGGGGTTAGGGTTAGGGTACGCGTTAGGGTTAGGGTAGTTAAAAAACCTATCCCACTCTCTAGATACCCCTTAGCACGTAAAGGAATATTATTTGGGGGTCCAGCCATGCAGAAGTGTTTAGACACTAAGAAAAGATTAGGAACACACCCATTATAAAGAAATCACATTAGGATTCTCTTTTTAAGCTGTTCCTTAAAACACTAGTGCTTAGAAAATCTATTGGACGCAGAAGCAGTCAAGGGTAGCCCAGGGTTAAGTTACGGCTTAGGGTACGGGTTCCGGGACGGGTTCGGGTTCGGCGTAGGGTATGGGTTAGGGTTAGGGTTAGTGTTAGGGTTAGGGCTCGGTTTAGGGTACGGGTTAGGATTAGGGTACGTGTTAGGGTTAGGGTAGGGGTTAGGGTTAGGGTACGCGTTAGGGTTAGGGTAGTTATTAAACCTATCCCACTCTCTAGATAGCCCTTAGCACGTAAAGGAATATTACCTGGGGGTCCAGCCATGGAGAAGAGTTTAGACACTAGGATAAGATAAGGAACACACCCATTATAAAGAAATCACGTTAGGATTCTCTTTTTAAGCTGGTCTTTAAAACACTAGTGCTTAGGAAATCTATTGGAGGCAGAAGCAGTGAAGGGTAGCCGAGGGTTAGGTTTAGGCTTAGGGTTAGGGATAGGGTACGGCTTAGGGTACGGGTTCGGGGAGGGGTTTGGGTATGGCGTAGGGTATGGGTTAGTGTTAGGGTTAGGGTTAGTTTTAGGTTTAGGGCTCGTTTTAGGGTACGGGTTAGGATTAGGGTACGTGTTAGGGTTAGGGTAGGGGTTAGGGTTAGGGTACGCGTTAGGGTTAGGGTAGTTATTAAACCTATCCCACTCTCTAGATACCCCTTAGCACGTAAAGGAATATTATTTGGGGGTCCAGCCATGGAGAAGAGTTTAGACACTAGGACAATTAAGGAACACACCCATTATAAAGAAATCACATTAGGATTCTCTTTTTAAGTTGTTCCTTAAAACAATAGTGCTTAGGAAATCTATTGGAGGCAGAAGGAGTCAGGGGTAGCCTAGGGTTAGGGTTAGGCTTAGAGTTAGGGTTAGGGTACAGCTTAGGGTTCGGGTTCGAGGAGGGGTTCGGGTACGGCGTAGGGTATGGGTTAGGGTTAGGGTTAGGGTTAGTGTTAGGGTTAGGGCTCGGTTTAGGGTACGGGTTAGGATTAGGGTACGTGTTAGGGTTAGGGAAGGGGTTAGGAATAGGGTACGCGTTAGGGTTACGGTAGTTATTAAACCTATCCCACTCTCTAGATACCCCTTAGCACGTAAAGGAATATTATTTGGGGGTCCAGCCATGGAGGAGAGTTTAGACACTAGGATAGGATAAGGAACACACCCATTATAAAGAAATCACATTAGGATTCTCTTTTTAAGCTGTTCCTTAAAACACTAGTGCTTAGGAAATCTTTTGGAGG